>NC_089163.1:318123-636247 GCF_009819655.1 Sylvia atricapilla
GCTTGGGCTGGAATCGATAAAACACGGGGTGTTGGGAAGGGAAGGTCAGAGCCCTTCCTTAGTTCACCCTGTTCTTTAAATATCCCAGCAGTTACTGATGGCTGCAGTGGACACAGGGAGAAACAGCACAGACTCGATCCTCAGAGGGTCTTGCTTTTATTTATTTGGATGCAGACCTGGCTCCCCTCTTCCATAAGGTGTTTGGGTTTGGGGACCCTTTCTGTGCAGCCTGGTCTCCTGGCGGGAGGTTGGAACAGGATGAGCTTTAAGGTCCTTTCCAACCCAAATCATCCTGGCATCCTGAGATGTTGTGAAATCCCTCGTGTAGAGGCGTTGCAAAATGGTAGCAACCTACATCTGCTTGTCTGGGAGATGTCCCAGCGCCCGGTGCTGTGGCTCTTGAACTCCTCTGCCTTAATGGGTCAAATTTAGCAATTCAAAATCTGGCTTCTGAGGTAATTAGGAGGGATAATGCCCACTTCTTCCTCTTAACACCCTGATAGAAAAGCATCCAGGAAGGACTCCTGGACCTCAAAGATAAGCTGCCAGCTGCCACAGAGACTATCAAAGGGTGGCTCAAAGTCAAGAGCAAACAGCTGATTTTTTATGGTTCTTGGGTTTTTGCTGGTGGTGACAGGAAGCCATGTTCCCCAAGCTGTTCGCTTCCTGTTTTATTTTTACACCCAGCCCGAGCAGATCCGCATGCCTATCACATGGGAGCTGCCTGCTTCTCTTGGGTTGTTCCTCAGCTGACCTAGAAAAGTGATTCTTTCCCCTTCTAAATTAATCAAGAACTTGGGGATGTATTTGCTTTCACTTAGTCCTAAAGATTTCAGGCATGTATGATGCTCCTTGTAGTGAGCTGATCACACAGGCTTCCTTCTCCCTCTTGGAGCTGGATGATCTGGGAGGGAGCTGTTTGATGCTTCAACGTTTGGGCCTGTTGACAAAGGAGATTTTTGTTACTTCAGGGCACTGACCTGCACATAAAAGTGTTTTTTGTCCAAAGCATGACTTCCAGACACTTAGGTTTTCTTCAGGTTTTTTATTTTATTAGTTTTTTAAAGAACTAGAAGTTTGTCCTGCCTGTTGTATAATCAATCCTGACTTGTTTCTGAGTACACTCCAGTTCTGCATCCTGATTAGAGCTCCCTAAACCTTCAACTGCTCTAGCACGAAAACAATGGTCCAGTGTAAACCTCATCCCTGGGGGATTTCCCAAGGGAAGAGGAGTGCAGCCTGCAGGATAAGGAACAGTCACCAGAAAGTTTCCTGGTCAGCTGCAAGCGCTTCCTGTTGTTCCAGGAGAGCCCCGGGTGCTGCTCCGGGAGGGAGGCACCAGCCGTGCTTTGGTGTGCTGTTTTGTTCTTTCTCTTTTTGTATAATAACATCTCCTGTCTTCTTCTCCGTGGTTTAAGCAGCTATTGATTGCAAGTTGGAGATGTTTCTGAAGAGGAGCTCGTAAGAGTCACGGCGGGGCTGAGTGAGGGGAGGCAGGAGCCTGTGGGGCAGCGAGGGAACAGCGTCTGCAGCTCTGCCAGCAGCTCTGGGAGTGTGGGCGAGGATGTGCGCTTCTCCAGCTCTGCCTCCCTACCTGGGCTGCTGGGGCTCTGCTGTCACTGCAAGTCCGAGAACAGGAGGATCTTTATTTCTGATGAGCCAGTTTTCTCAGGGTGGGGAGCAGGGAGAGAAGGCTTATAAGTAAAGCCATTTGAGAGCAGGAAAAACGAACACCATGGCTCTGGTGTGCCTGGAATTTGCGGTTGAGTAATCCTTTCCTGTTTCTTTTTTGGGTTGTTTTTCATCTTTCAGAACAGTGCCTGAAGCAGGTCCACCATGCCGTTAGTAACGAGGAACATTGAGCCAAGGCACCTGTGCCGTCAGACGTTGCCTAGCGTTCCGAGCGAGCTGGAATGCGTGACCAACATCACCCTGGCAAATGTCATTCGACAGCTGGGCAGCCTGAGTGAGTACCATGGCGAGCCTGCGCGTTGCCCTCAGGAGTCGCTACTGCTCTTTATTTAGCTCCCTTTCTACTCTCGTGTTCCTATTTCTCCCCCATCTGCCTTCCCTGGGTAATGCTAAAATGTTTTCCTAAAGAAATCCGATGCTAATTTCATATCCCTGGTCCCACTGCCTTCCTATCTAAGAGAAAATGGGGAGGGGGGCGTGTGTATGTGTGTGTGCATGTGAGAGGCTGCAGTGAAACTGCAGATGGAAGGATGGAGCACAACTCAGGCTTGTAAAATGGGAGGCTCTCGGAGCAGGCAGGATCTTGTGTCAGAGAACGTGCCTGTAATTGCATGCGCTACTAAATGGAGCCTGACTCTGTTGAATCTACACCATGTCGGTAGTCTTATTTTTAATGAAAGATAATTAAAGCCCCCACGCAGAAGCTCCTGTTTGCCCCTGCTGCTGTTTGTTGTGTTGTGAGACCCAAAGACCCATGAGAGCCAAGTGGTGCCTCCAGAGTGTCCGTGGTTTGGGGCTTCACTCAAATGGCAGCGTGAGCTGGAGCAGTGCCTGCCTCAGCTCCCCAGTGGGCTGACCCATAGCCTTGGAAAAGCTGGAGGGAAAACACAGGCCTACATGCCATAGGAGAAACGAAGAGTTAATTGTGGTCTCTCTGGGATGACTCCACTCACTGTTGAAATGCTCTGGGTTCTGATTAACCACCTTTGTCCTTGAAGGGAGACATTGATAATCAAATTAATCTATTGTTTAGCTCCTCTGGGGTGTTTGCAAGCCCTTCTGCTTGCTCTGCAAAGCAAGCCCTTGTCTTCTGCCATGTGGCAGGCAAAGTTTGGGTGCAGCCTCTTTCCAGCAGTGCAAAGCATGGCTGTCACTGAAATCTGGGCCCGTGTTTGCTGCCAGTCGGTGTCACATTCTGTTGGGTTGGAGAAATGTCACTGCACAGGCGAGACCAGGCTCTCTGCTCGTGTTCAACTGGCCCTCGTTGTTCATTTGTTAGGTCTGGTAGCCAAGATGGTTGTAGAGTGTGGGTGAAATCCATCTCATGCATGTGAAATGGTGAGGAAGGAGGCAGTAAAGCCGTGCAGAGCCCAGCTGCAGGGAGAGCTCATCCCTGTTCAGAGACATGCTGTGGGTTAGTGTGACAGCCCTGGCCAGATCCCACAGGTTTAGACCTTCTTTGCACAGATATTCAAAGTTTCTCTGCTTCTGAGACACTGGGAGCCATGTCACAGCCTGGGTTCTTCTGGGGAAGGTGCCCTGGAGCTGGGATGTGAGGTGTGGGGATGAGAGGAGCTGTGAGCTGCTAGACCAGTCACAGGTACCTGGGAGGCACCTGAGGAGAGGTGCCTCCTGCTGACACTTGGTGTGAGAGGAGAGCAAGGCAGGGTGGGAGGAATGCTGAGGCACCATCCACTCCCCAGGGTCAGCAGTGTTTTAAATAAAGCAATGTTTAGACTATGCTCACACTCAAACTGACCAAACTCCTGCCCCCTGCCCTTTCCTCTCTCCTCCGAAAACACAAATTCTCTCTCTCCTTGTACCTTTGCTATTACAGGAACGTAGAGCAGGTTCACTAGGCTGTGACAGCCCTGTCAAGTGAATAATCAGCCATGCCTGGTGCACCACGGTCTCTTTACAAAGATGCAAACATAAATCTTGTCAAACTTTCATATTCCAGTGAGTTTACCCTTCGTTACTATCGCAGCTGGGAGCACTTGTATAAGTCGATCCGCGCGGGTTTGGTGTGATTTTACAGAATCCACAAGCTGAAGATGGAAGGACCTATTAAATCATGCCGTCTGTCTTCCTGCCAGTGCATGACAAAGATAATTCTGATTGTGAGCTGCACTTTTGCAGTCAAAGTAACTAAACTAAAAAATTAATCTCTGTCTTGCCCCATCTAAAGTGTTTGAGAGGCTCAGGCAACATGTGAGATGCTGGGTGATAACTCCAGGTGCACTTACCCAGTCAAGGGAACACAGACCATCTCTTCTCTCTTAAGGGTCAAACCAGTATAGAAAATGCTCTTATATATTATTTTATACTTGGAATATACTTTGCAAACCAAAGACCTAATTTTTCCCCTAGTGCTTGTTGCAGTTCCTTGTGAAATTCAAAAATATTTTTTGCTTCTTGTGAAAGTAGAAACGAAATTGCAACCTTTTTTTTTTTTGAGCTGTTGCTGGAAGGTTTCACATTTTCCCACAGATAAATTTTTACTCTCTTTGGTCAAATAGGAGAACTGGTCTGTGCTGATGTTGAAAATGGAGATTGCTTCATGAAACATGGCTAGAAGAAGAGCTACCTGGCCCTTAGATCTCCAAACATAAAATTCTTCTCATGAGTTTGGGTTTGTTAACTGAGCATATGTGGAGTCTGCATTGTCTGGGAGGGTGGAAGGAAGAGGTCAGTTGAAGTTAACCTTCAGCATTTGCTTTCTACAAACACTTGGACCTGGCATTGCCACCAAAAGGGGTGGAGAAGGTTGAATTTTAACCTGGCTTGTTCCCCGTGCTTGGCAGTGTAAGGAGATCTCCTGGGAGCAGGAACAAGGAGTTGATATGGTGGGATAGATAGCTGGGAGGTGTGTTGTGCAGGCTGGGCTTTGGGGGATGCCCTCGCCTTGCCTTGGGCAGGGGGTGCTTTGTCTCCCTGACTCTGTAGACAACCATGTTTTCCAAAATTACTGTTGCAATTAGACTTCCAACTGGTTTTTCTTTCCTGAATGTCGGAGAGGATCTTTGGGACGTAACAGATTCCAGAACAAACTGTTGACCATATGATGTATGCACTTCAAAACCAGACTGCTTATTGGGAGCAGCCTTGTACTCAGCAGCCGTGGCTGGAAATGTTTCCCATCAGTGGGAACACCACGGGCCCATGTCTGCGGTCACTGCCAAGTCTGCTCTGCTCCACGCTGTCCTCAGCGTGCTTGGGGCTCCCTGTCTTGGGTTGTGCCTGGGAGCAGAACAAAAAGACAGGGCTCACTGGAAGTTCTTGGGTTTCTTCCAGGTCTCCCACCCCTGTCTACCTGTGGCCATCTCTTGTTGCACTGTAGGTTTTAATTCCTAAGGACAAGGCCATGTTTTTGTTACTCCTGTGAGTGGTGCAGCTCCTGATCTGAGCCCCGGGCACTCAAATGGTGCAAACCATGGATGGTTCTTGTCATAGCACCCCAGTGGGTAGTCCACGGTGCTCCAGAGAGAGTGTCCCTGATTGAGAAGTTCCCCTTTGGTTTTGATTTAGAATCAATGTGAATGCATCAATTTTTCAGACACTGCCACCTGAAGGAACAGCAAGGTCAGTGCTGTCAGCTGCGGTTTCAGCTCCAGCTTTGGGATCCAGGACTGGGTCTGCTCTCTACTTCCAGAGTGCTTTGAGCTTGTAAATATATCCCAGCTCCCCTGGAGGCAGGCCTGCTGGAGACTGGGAGCCTTTGAGATTCTCCAGAGCAATAAAAATCTAGCTGTATTTTCTTGTCTAATAAACAGAGCAGCAGAGAATCTTGAAGGACCTTCAGATACATCCACATTCAGTCCAGTGTAGTGTTGTCAGCCCTCTTTAGTTTGTTACTGTAACAGACTTTAAAGTATGTCTCAATTTTTTCCTTATTGCTTGAAGATCCCTTGGAAATGTCAGGTTTTGGTGGAACAAAGCCCTTTCTTCCTGGATGTTAAACTCAGCCCTGATAAACTTGAAAAGAAGAGTGGTTGCTTCTTTCTTTCTTCCTTTCTTTCTTCTTTCTTCAAGAAAACAAGCTGGGAGACTGAGCATGGTCTGTTGTGATTCATGGGGGTAATGTGGGCACTTCAATATTGCAGGTAAATCTGCAGAAGACATATTTGGAGAGTTGTTTACTCAAGCCAACACCTTTGCCTCCCGGGTGAGCAGTCTCGTCGAGAGAGTTGACCGCCTGCAAGTCAAAGTCACTCAGCTGGATCCCAAAGAGGAGGAAGGTAATGGAGTGGAGCACAGCTGGAGCATGCTGAAGGTTCTCATTGAGTCAGCATGGTTGGTTCAGCACCATAAACCCGGCGTGACACTGCCATGGGTGTTGGAATGTGTTCTCTGGAGCTAAGAGGGACTATTCCCCTGCCTCCCGGTAGAGCACTTGTGGACAGCCCTTTTGGCTTTGCTCTTCAGGGACTCTCCATGTGGGAACTCGCCCTCCAGCAGTTGGGTGGCAGTGGATCAGCTGCTTGAGCTTGGTCACAGGAGTTCCAATGCCCATGGGCCCTCGAGGGAGAGCTGTGTTGATGGAGCAGTGGATCTTGGCAGCACACTGGAGATTTGATGGGTTTCCCAAGGGATCTGTGGGAAAAGGAACCTGACCTTAGGAACTGTAAAGCATGCCAAGAACGCCGACTGAAATCAGATGTTCACTGCTTCAGTGTCATTGGCCTGGGTCAAGCTGTTCTTCACTTGTTCTCTCCTCTTCCTTACAGTCTCCTTGCAAGGCATTAACACCAGGAAGGCCTTCAAAAGCTCCACCACTCAGGACCAGAAGCTCTTTGACAGAGATTCTCTCCCTGTGCCTGTCCTCGAAACCTACAGGACCTGCAATACCCCTCCACCTCTCAACTTCCTCTCACCCTACAGGTAGGGGTGCAGTACCTTCCTCTTCCCTTGCAGAGAAGAACCTCTTCCTCCCAACCTGCTGGGGAGGTCCTTTCCTGTCCTGTGCTGGACTGAAGTAGCTGTTTCCACTAGGAAATTGAGCTGCAAAATCACCAGGATACACCAGGAGATCTCTGTCCTTTGGATTATGTGAAACTTTGCTTTTGAGGTCATACAAATGAACGTAGCTAGAAAATGATCTCTTTGGTGTTCTGCTGTCACTTTTGTGAGTGCCTTGGGGCCAGGCGTGGCTGGCGCTGCAGAACCATGCTGGGTGTGCTGCAGATGAGGCATTTTTCTTGTGCTCCTCCGGAGCCCAGTGGCTCCTTTCCAAAGAGCTGCAGTGTGAGATGCAGAGCATTCACCTGGAGGTGGCTCTCACCCAGGTGGGTGCAGCAGGCACCTGGTGGTGCTTCCTGTGGCCTCCAGTCCCTGCTCTGAGACATCTGGTGGGACCTGTGCTGACTGTGTAGCCAGTTCCGAGCAGTCCCACTCTGATTCCATCTTGTAGGTAGCAGAAGTAAAGGGGATCAGAATCCAGAGACTTATCCCACATCCATAAATACCTTCTGAGCAGGTAAAAAGTAATTACAGATAGCTGGAGGCAGCTGTCTCCTGCCAGACGCGGCTGCACTGCAAAGTGGGAGGAGAGGGAGTCTGTGTGTGCTCACTCAGGAGCTTCAAGGACGCTGCTGGTCTGATTTAGGGTTCCTGAGCTGGAGGAGGAGCTTTTTTCACACCAAAATACAGCACAAACAGGAGGGAGTTGAAGTGGGAGAGACCTGCTGCTCTCCTGGTGATGGTTCAGAGCAGTTGAGCTCTTCAGGTGCTGAGTAATGGAGGGTTTGTGTGAAGGCGAAAGGAATAGGATGTGGGAGAGCTGGGATGACTGAAATGATGGTCTCTTCCTGTTCTGAAACGGGGGGCAGAGGCAGGAACAGCACTTGTGACCATCTCGCTGCACTTTCAGACTGTCATCTGAGACAGTGCCTTGGTTTCCTTCAAAGAACTGTTTTGACTTGATCCTTGTCTGTGTGGTTTTTTTCTCTCCCTGTTCCAGGGATGATGGCAAAGAGGCGCTTAAATTCTACCAAATCCTTCATATTCTTCGACCTTTGGAAGGAGAAAATGCTTCAGGACACCAAGGATATCATGAAGGAAAACGGAAACATAGGGTGAGGAAGGGAAGAATAGGAAGTGGGAATTGTTAATAAATTTTGCACTCCAAATTTGCTATCCAAAATTCAGGTTTGCACTTTTGGATTTCCTATGGGATCAATCTGGTTTACCCACATCCTTGTTAATTAAAAAAGAGCACAAAGATACTTGTAATTGTTTTTTCCAAATGTCACCGTCTTTGGGCCTTAATGTTATATTATATAATAGCATAAGAGATGTAGTCTTAGCATATTTTATTTAGCTTCTGCGCAACTGGAGTATTAAGCATGAAAACAGATTGCGATTCTTCAATGAAAAATAACAAAGGAGAGATTTCAGGTGTGTCAGAATTCTGAGTGAGGCCATCTAAAGCCCAGTTCTCTGTGGGCAAGTGTCCATATTGCACCCCAGAGCACTGAGCACCATCAGGGTGAAGGTGAGATTTGGGCATCTTGACACAGGCCAAAACCTAAATTGATGTGAGAAACTGAGCTTTTACTCTGCCCTCAAGCTGCTTATGCCAGGGGATGATGATGGTGTTGTGTCTGGGCTGCACTGGGCAACCTGATGTTGTCTGGCATTTTTTGTGTTGTCTGTGCTCCAGCTTTTTTATATGGAAGATCTTTGGAGAGTGCAGCAATCAGGAAAGTAAACTAAAAATCCTCTTTAAGATCGGGTCTTGTTGTAACTGCTCCAGGTCTGTCCTGTCCCTCTCTATTCCCAGAGAATTTAAAGCAAAATAAAGCTTGTGTTTGATTCCTCCTCTCTTAGAAAGAGAAAAAGGAGAATCCGAACCGAGGAAATGTGAATCCGCGGAAAATCAAAACCCGGAAAGAGGAATGGGAGAAGCTGAAAATGGGACAAGAATTTGTCGAGTCAAAGGACAAGCATGGTCCTGCTGGGTAAGCAGCTCTGGGGCTGGGTGATTTGGATGCAGTTCACCCTGTGCTGCAGCTCCTCCAGATCCACGGATCGATACTACCACTAATCAGATTCTCCAAAGTAAATCCATCTGCTGATTTAAAATTTGCCAAATAAATCAGGGAACTGCACGGTTGGAACAAGGTGGCAGGAACGGCTCTGGCTGCTCTCGCTGCCTGTGGGCACAGAGGTGTTGGGAGCTTTGGCTCTGCCCCACGGCAGTGCCCTTCCCTCACACCCAGCAGAGGGTGGCATCTCAGTGCCATTGTGTGATGGCTTTGTTACATT
This sequence comes from Sylvia atricapilla, assembly GCF_009819655.1. NCBI lineage: Eukaryota > Metazoa > Chordata > Aves > Passeriformes > Sylviidae > Sylvia > Sylvia atricapilla. The sequence goes on from NC_089163.1 coordinate 327,082, forward strand.
TCACAAATGGCTCTTCACACCCTAAAGTTGAGGCGGGGGCTGTCCCCATCCAAGTATTTCAAGCTACAGATCTCTCTTTAGCACTTCTGGCTTGGGAATTCATTTAACTTTTGACACCAGCAAGGCTGGAAGCAGACCGAATTCCCACAATGCTCTTCTTCCTTGCAGCTTCCTTTCATATAAGAAAAAATCTCTCTTTAAATCACACTCTCCAGCTAAAAATAAAACTTGCTTTTAGTTTAATAAGAGAACAGGTTTGGTTTCTAGCAGGGGAATCGAGCAGCACAACAGCACCATTTCCTGCTCCTCTCTTTTCTCATGTGAGTGCGTTCTTGCATTTGGATTCACTTGGGGTTCAGAGCCCCCAAAAATAGGGTGGTTCCCCCTCCCCACAGTGAAATGAGTCCACTGAAAGCGTGAGAGTCTCTTTCAGTACTATTCCAGCTTGAATAGTTGTTTTAATGGCATTGCTGTTTCCGTTTTGATATTCTCGAGCTTGTTTTTTGTCATCTTTGAGTATCTCCTGTTTTTGCCACTGATGATACTTAGTGTAACTGCAAGTTCTTTAAGTCCAAGTTGGTCAAAACACTCTTAAGTGTTTTTACAAAATCAAGTGTCAAGAAAAATGCATTTATTCAGGTGTTTGCTTGTTTATTAAAACATACACTCCTGCTGTTCTGGTGTGCAGCAGCCATAAACAGGGCAGCACCTGAGCCAATTTTAGCCAAAGAATTACACAGAGCAGGCACATACAGGTGTATGTGGTTCTCCATATAGGAGTCTTTGAGAAATAGAGAGGTTTTTTTAATGAGGTAAAATCATGGACTGATTTGGGTTGGAAAGGGCCTTAAAATCCATCCAGTTCCACCCCCTGCCATGGGCAGGGATGCCTTCCACTATACCAGATAGCTCCAAGCCCATCCACCCTGGCCTTGGGCACTTCCAGGGATGGGGCAGCCAACCTCTCTGGACAAATCACTGGGGGGAAAAAACCGAGCTTTAGACATTGCCTTGAGCTGTTTAAGCGTTCACCTTGCTTTCCCCAGGTACCCCTCCAACACGGTGTATCAGAACGGCAGCATCGGCTCCGGCGAGGGCACGGACGGGAGCTGCTACCCGCCACCGCCGCAGCCCGACTCCATTGTGCCACCACCTCCCTCGTTCCCAGATGACAGCCTGCCTCCGCCCCCGCTGGAATTTAGGTAAGCCTACGGGATCCCTTCTGTCACCAGGGAGTAGTAGGTGGTGTAAAAGGATGACATGAGACAGGCTGAGATAGTTCAGCAGAACTTCCTAATGGGCGTTGTATGGGAACCATAATGCTGCTGTCTGGAAAGGCGGTGCGACTGCGGGCAGGGCAGGGGCACAGGCAGCACAGCTCTCCGTGAATCCCAGGCAGAAGGGGAGAACTGGAGCAGATTTATTCCACAGCGGTGTCCCAGGGAATGGTTTGGCTCCATTGCTGTGGTTTTCCAATGCAGCTGTTCCATAGCATGGACTTTTGTTCCTTATGTTCCATTTGGACAATGCTCTCAGGCACATGGTGGGATTCTTGGGGGTGTCCTGTGCAGGGCCAGGGGTTGATCACGATGATCCTTGTGAGTCTCATCCTACTCAGGATATTCCATGGCAGAGCTTTGCAAAGAACAGCTTCTTTAACCTCTTGCTCTGATGTGTGAGAAACACAAGATATGGGCACTGGAGATGGAGATGTATTTAAATTTCAAGGACCCGAGCACAGCAGCTGCCTCCTTCCCAGAGACTTGGGTGCAAGTTCAGGTCATTTACTTTGAATTGGATGAAATGGTGACTCCCAGGCACCTCCAGAGATGAGAGTTATGGTCCAGCAGTGGCTCAAGATGCAAAGGGCAAAACAAGAGTGGACTTCTTTTTTTTTTAAGACGTTTAAACAGAGTCAAGAGGAACAAGAGAAAGTCTGTCTGATAGACAGGGCTGCTTGGCTTCTCTCCATCTTATCCAAAGGCAGCAATGCTGCAGCAAAAGCTCTTCTGATGTGTCAGAGAGACCCAGCACTGCACTCTGCAGCCTGTGCCTCTCGGGCAGAGCAGACATGAGCTCTCAGATAAAGCTTTCACTGCCTTATGCAGTTGCTTAGATCTTTGCCCAACCCCACAGATCTCCCTTCTCTGGTTTTTTTTTTTTGATGGTTGTTTTTAAGGAGCCCTGGGAGGTAGATTTGATCTTCAGGAGTCTGTTTTGGATCAGCACTGTTAAAAATGGTGATGTTTTTGTGGCAGATGTTTCTGTCTTACCATGGAAGGAGGTGTCAGTTTGGGGCTTCTCTTGCACAGGATGTTACACGGGCAGTGGAGTCCTGTGGGATGAACAGAGCCTCCACAATGGGAGATTCAGTTCTCATGCAGTGGTGTTTTCCATATGAGCACATTGGTTCCCGTGTCCTCCCCTTCACTCCCCACGGCATCTCCGAGCCGTGGAATCCAGGGAGGAGATCCGTTCCCAGCAGGTGTTCAGAGCACATGCTGACCTGGCAGCCCCGCCCTCCTCGTGCAGTTTGTCCCCGCAGACATCCCTGATCCCTGCCTGGCCTGTCACAGGCCTGACTGCAGCGAGCAGGGCTGATGGCAGGAGCTCTGGAGCCAGGAGCCTGCTCCAAGCTGGGACGTGCCCACCTGCCCTCTGATGGAGGTGAGGTGGCTCATGTTCTTGTCAGCCTGGGAGATGGATGGAGGACAGCATTCCTGCTTTTCCTTTGTTTTGGAGGTGTAGGCCAAAAGAAACAATGTGAGGGAACTAAAACCAAGGAGTGAGGTCTCATGGAAACATCAGTTAAAGCTGGAACTTGGATTTTTTTTTTGTCTGGACTGCAGCAAACACACATGATTTGCATTAGCATGGAGACTGTACAGTCTGATCTGGCCTCAGGGCTAATTCCCTGTCTCTGTCGTTCTGTTGCCACAGCTATCCTGTAGACAACCAAAGAGGTTCTGGTTCTGGAGGGCCCAAACGATCCAGCCTGGTTAGCCCCAGCCACCCACCACCAGCTCCTCCGATCGGATCACCCTCGGCAGCCAGGCCGGGCTTTGCTCCCCCTCCAGCTCCTCCTCCACCACCACCACTGATGGAAAACACCCCCCCTCCACCACCTCCCATGGGATTCCCGTCCCCGGGAACCCCCCACCGCCCTCGCCCCCATCTTTCCCCCCTCACCCCGAGTTTGCCGCCCCTCCGCCTCCCCCACCTCCCCCAGCAGTCGACTACAGCAGTGTTCTCCCAGCCCCACAGCCGGGCAGTGGGACTGCGCCGCCCCCACCACCACCCCCACCCCCTCCAGGGCCCCCACCCCTGGTCTCCAGCGGCCTGGAGGGTCCCCCACCGCCTCCGCCCCCCTCTGACACCTCCACGGCCAAGGCCAAGTCGTCCCTGCCTGCGGTCAGCGATGCCAGGAGCGACCTGCTGTCGGCCATTCGGCAAGGTAAGGCTGTGTGCCCACGCCAGTGCTCCCCTTTGCCTGTGGAGAGCCCTGGGGAGCTTCTCCTGGCGCTGCTGTGACTGCCTCGCTGCTCAAGGCTTGTCCCTTGGGGTCCCTCCTTGTCTGCACACCCTCATGAGCACCCTGCTGGGTTTTATGTTTCCCCCAACACTTCCGGAGATGGCAGTGCCAGAACTGGTGTGGTCCAGGTTTGCTGGGGAGTGTACAGCAGTGGGGTTACCCTGTGGAGGGGCACAGAAGGGGTTTGCTTCCCATTCCACCTCCCCACCCAGCCTGTCGTGGCTGTCACCATCAGCGTTATCCCAGCACTGCCTCAGAGCCCTGTGACAAAGGGAGGTCTCAGTGTCACCAAGACCCTCAGGTGATGGCCTCGGTTCCCTGTTTGCCAACAGGCTTCCAGCTGCGCAAGGTGGAGGAGCAGCGGGAGCAGGAGAAGCGGGATGTGGTGGGCAATGACGTGGCCACGATCCTGTCGCGCCGCATCGCCGTGGAGTACAGCGACTCCGAGGACGACTCCTCCGAGTTCGACGAGGACGAGTGGTCGGATTAGCCACGCTGCCAGCCCTCCTTCCCTCCTCTCCTGGGTTTGCTTCTTACAGAATCAGGTGGCCAAACCTCGCACCGCATCCTTTTCACCCTGTAACCAAAGATGTGCCAAGGGTTTGCAGAGAACCAGCAGCATATCTCCCCTCTCCCTCCCCTGCGGCTTTGGCGGGACTCCGTGCTCTGCCTTTCCCAAAGGTCTCCTCGCAGACACCGAGGATGCGGCGTTGGGATTTAGCTGGAGGGGGTGTAACGGTTGCTTATTTAAAAGAGAGCTAAACCTCTAGATTTTTGATGCCACCAGGCAGAGCACATATAAACCCTCCATCCTGAGGGATTTTTAAAGTAAAGGTGGATGATCCTGTTGTGGCCGTGTGGCCTTTTGGATGAAGGACATTTTCAGCTGGTTTTCTCAGTGCAACAGCAGACAGTTGATCTGATGGCTCTTCCTTGCCAGTGAATACTGGTAGTGCTGCAAGAAAATGGGCTTTAAATGTCAGTTCTCTGCTGCATCCCACTGTCAAATAATCAGGTTTTTGGCAATAGTGCACAATTCTTTCCCCCCTGACCCCTGAGTATTAATTCCAGATCACCCTGTGTGGGGTGCACTTCCCAGCTCCAAGGCTGCTGAGTGCCTTGGGTGCAATGTAAGGAGGGTCTTTTTTTTTTATTTTAGAAGCTGCCTTTACCTTCCTCAGATCTCCTGGGCTGCTTTGCCAAGAGGAGACTTGCACAGAGGGATGTAAAACCAGGGCAGGATGCTTGCTCAGCTTCCCACTCTTGGGAAAGCAGAGCCACTGCCCCACTGAGACACATCTGTGGTCAGCTCTGAGCAGTGGCCAGACCTCGCTGGGCTGATTTGCTGCAATTCATGCTGAGATTGTGTTTTAAAATTCCAAATCCAGTGCCTAAGACAGGGAGATGGGGTGGGAAGGGGTTTTCTGAACACCAGGCACTGTGGTGGTCTTTGGCCTGCCAGTGCAGTTTGAGAGGTGCTTTTTTTAGCAGGGTGACCATACTTTTAACACAGGGATTTAAATGCTGGTATTGCCTTTGCTTCTTCTCCCTTCCCCCTAGGGAGGAGGGGAGTTTGTGTGCCTAAAAACATTGTGTGTGTGAACCGAGTTGCCCATCAGTTACATCAGACCTAACCTACCCTAATTTTGTTATTATAATTCATTAGTTAATTTTAAGAGAACGTTTTTTCTCCTCACTAACCCTGTGAATTAATTCCCAGGCTGCTCACTATAGATCCAATACTGGCAGGGGAAAATGGGGAATTTGAACTAGCTGACCTCGGTTTTATCACTGTTTTATGTTACCTTACATAGAATATGAGCATATCTTGGAAATTTAACCCAGATACCCCTGATGTGTATTTTAATTTGGACATGACTCAGTAAGGGTCATGCAAAAAGCAATTCCAAAGCCTTTTTGAGGTTATGGGTCCAGCTGTTGTGGGATGTGTGTCCCACTAAGACCAACTCTCCCATCTCTTTGCCTTTCCTAAAGTATTTCACCAGCCTGTGCCTGTCTCTCTTCCCTGCCTCGCCTCCTTTAATGATGTTGCTGATACCTGGAACACTGGGCCCTGCCTGAGGCTTGCTGGAAATCCTGCCTGGGAGTTGATTGATGGCTTCAGCTTGTGCCATCGAGTTCTTACTGATTCCTTGTGTGTGTGTTCATCTTGGCCGGGGCAGAGCTGGCCTGGAGGATGGGCTCAGGCGTGCAGATCAGGCTGCACCCAGTGAGACCGCAGAGATTCCCTGGCTGCTGTGCCGTGGGGTTTTGTCTGCAGGCAGGTGCAGAGGGCAGCCAGGCATCCCCACAGTGCTGGCTTCTGGAAGAGAGAGGGAACAAACCCCTGGAGTGCAGTGAGCCGTGCTGCACTGGAGAGACCCGCAAATGCACGGGGATGGTTGCTGCAAGCTGGGTGAGGGGATGAGAGGGGCTCTGCCTCGTTCTGCTGCTCTCTCTGAGAGCATCCTCCTCCAGCTGACAAGGTCCGGAGACAAGTTCCCAGGAACAACGGGCCCTGAGCTAACCCGGGCTGACAGCAGCATCACACAGGGAAACAGGAGCCTGCAAATGCCAAACCTGGCTAAATTTGAGATTGCCTTAACTAGACTTAGCCCTTGTTGGGAAAGGGGAGTAAGTCTTCCTGTTGCCTGAAATACCCCAAAGTGCCATATTCCCCGAGCCCCGATGGGTGGGGCAGGGCCGTGCCCGGGGTGCTGGGACACATCCCTCAAGCTGCCTGTTGCACAAGGATGCTGCTGCGTGGGCACGGCCGCGGGTGGAGGTGGCTCCACGGGCCTCCAAGCAGCAGGAGGGACGCTGCCTTATCCCTGCAAGGCTGCTGGAAACGCCCTCTGCTCCCAAATCCCATCCCAGGGCGGGAATCAAAACTGCGGGATCCGAAACAAAAGGGTTGTGCACAGGTAGGGGGAGGTTGGTTGACGGAGTATTTTTTAATTGTGCTTTGATTCCTGCTTTTTTTTTTTTTTCTTTCCCCTAAATCTTTGATTGCCAAGCAGGCCTAGCTGGTGTAGGGATCCCTGAGAAACAGCTGCTCCAGAGAGGGGCCATCTCTGAGTATGGTTGCAAAATCGCAGAGCTCTGGGCCACCAAGTGAGCTCAATGTTTTTGAAAGCAGTAGGGGAGAAGGAGAGGTGCCAAAACCAACCTTTGCAAGACAGAGCAGCTGTGCTGGAAGTGCGGGGCTGCCCTACACCTCTGCCCTCGTATCGTGGGCTCTTACTCCTTCTCCCCTCTCGTGGGGGCTGGGGTGAACCTCGAGCGTTTCCCAAAGCCTGGGGCAGGAGCCGGTGCTCCCCACGAGCAGCCTCCTGCTCTCCTCTGGAGCCATTTCAGCCGTGCCGGGAGCCGCCTTCCCTTCCCTTCCCTTCCCTTCCCTTCCCTTCCCTTCCCTTCCCTTCCCTTCCCTTCCCTTCCCTTCCCTTCCCTTCCCTTCCCTTCCCTTCCCTTCCCTTCCCTTCCCTTCCCTTCCCTTCCCTTCCCTTCCCTTCCCTTCCCTTCCCTTCCCCCGGCGGGGACTGCCTCCTCCCGGCTCCCCGGGCTCGGCCCGCAGCCGCTGACCTTCACCGCTTCTCCTCCCCTTATCAGAGCCAGGGAAGGGGCTCCCGGAGGTCCCAGATGGCTGAGGAATCCTGCAGAGTGTCATTTCAGGGAAAGGGTAGATTTTTTTCTTTTCTTTTTTTTTTTTTTTTTTTTTTGGAACATGAACTTATTTTACGTGTTTCTTTTGGAAGTCCCTGCCCTGGAGGGACTCTGGGACGGAGCTGCCAGGCAGGGCAGATGCAGCTGCCCCGGGTCAGGTTTCACTGCTGTTGGATTTCGGGGGTGCTTTCTTCTCTTCCTTTCTAAACAAAGCCTTGAAGTGGAAGTGGATCCGATGTTTTTATTACTGTATTAACATTCATTTTAATTCACTTCAGAAACTAACCCATTTTTCTTCCTGATTAGAATGTCATAGAATTAGACAAGCTGTAACCCCTCCTGAAGTGCCTTATTTTCCTACATGATATAAATATATTTATAAGAGTAATTATTCCACTTGTATCTTAGGGGTTTATTGCTGAGCAGGAGACGAGGTGGGAGAGGAGGGATGGGAAGTGTCCTCCATGGACCCAGCCAGGCTGGGGTTGGAAGGGCCACTTTGACGGATACTCTCAGGGTGCAGGGGGTTCCTCACTTCAGACCAAAGGAGTTTCAGCAGTGAAACTCTGCTTAGAAAGAAGAAAAAAAGGATGAAAAACCCCAAACTTGTGAGCAAAATACTGTAGATTTGTCAGGTTGTTTTTTACCCCTGCGAAACAAACACTGATGGCCGGACTGTGCAGGGAGGCAGTGGGTGTGGGGGAGCAGAGCCCGCCCCTGGTCCGTACCTGCACATCCCAGTGCAGACTCCCTGCCTTCTGTATTCCCATGTAATGTCTGTGCTTTTCCCTGTCGGTTGCTGTATAAGCCAGATTTCCTGCTGCTTTGTTTTGTTGTTTTTAATAATCAGCTCAGTAACCCCTGGATGAAGATCCCAACTGCAAATATTTTGTAATGTACATGTATAAAAAGAAGTAATAATTTTTTTGATTCTTTTTTAAAACTTGATAAAATCTTTCTATCCAGTCGGTGCCTGTGTGTGTTGCTGTGGGGGGTATGAGCCTGGGCCTGGCACAGGGGCTGCAGTGGCTTTGTGTGTGATTTGGAGTTGTGGGAAGGTTTGGGCTGGAAGGGACCTTAAAGCTCACCTCATTCCATGTGCAGGGACACCTCCCACTGCCCCAGGCTGCTCCAAGCCCTGTCCAGCCTGGCCTTGGATACTCCAGGGACGGGAAGCCACAGATTCTCTGGGCAAACCTGGCTCATTCCTGGGAGCATGGGAGGTGTGGGGCCGCCTGAGCCAGTCATGCCTGTCCTTGTGTCCTTAGTGCAGCCGCCAGGGTGTCCTTGGGAGGCCCAGTGTCCCTGGGGTTGGCCAGGCAGAGGCTGAGGAAGGCTGGGGCAGCGCGAGCTGTCTGGCAAACAGCATCAGCACGGGAACCTTTTCCATGCCAAAGTGGCCTGAGGGCTCTTAACAGTGGGAATTTGAGGGTCACAGCACCAAGGGAGCCCCACCCAGGAGCAGCCTCCAGCCTCCCTCCTGCACTCCCTGCCATAGGAAATGTATCCGGGCTCCATCTTGCAGAGCTGAGTTGCTGCAGCTGGGCTGGGAAGGGGCTGCAGCAGCTTTTTGCCTCCATTTTGCAGCTCCAGGTCCCTCGTGCAGTGAATGTGCCTGGCAGTGGTGGCTGCTGGCCCTGAGCTCAGGTGCCTCGTCTGGCCTCGCTCCGTGGGGCTCTGTTTTCTTGCTGGTTGGTGAAAAGCAACAAAAGGCTCTGTCCCTGCTGCTTCTCGTGCCTGCTTTTACCATGGGCTTTGCTCTGCCAAATTCCCTTGGCTTTAGGAGACACCGGTGCCTCGCTCTGCAGCACTGTGCCTTTCTTGGCTGACAATGGTCCCTGGCTGCAAAACCTCATTAGATTAATTGGCCTTGCCAGCTCCTGAACAAGCAAGGCCTTTAGTCGTGCTGGGGCGCAGAGGGCAGGGGAAGGAGGGAGCTCTGGGGCTTCCTCACTCCCTCGAGCTGCGTGTCCCAGCTCTTGGCTCCAGCTGGAGCCCGGGAGGAGCAATTGGAGCTCCTGGCTGCCTTTGGATGGGTGTGGCTGTGGCCAGGTGGTGCCTCTGCTTTTCTGGGGTGCAGGACAAGACATGGCCTTGTGCTTTTGGAGCGACTGCCCTTGGAAGTCATCCTCAGAGTTTGGGGGCTGTTGGTGAGTTTTGTGCTGGATTAACCCCCTGACCACGAGGGAGATCTTAGTCCCAGATCTGCCTTCCTGGGTAACCCCCAGGGCACCATGCTCCTGCCCTCCACGGAGCCGGGAAGCTCCTAGAGGCTGAGGTTTAGCTCGGTGCAGGGAGGAGAAGCCCAGCAGGGATTGACTCTGTGTGAGCCCCAGCCCCGTCCATGAGCAGCACTTTGCTGCCACAGCTGGGGCAGTGTCACCTCAGCTCCGCAGCCTTGGCACAGCGACCTTGGCCCCGGCCTTTGATCCCTCTCCGTGCCCGTCTGTCTCTTCCACATGACTCGGCACAGGATCACAGCTGGCCGGGCTGTGGCTTCACAGGAGCCCCCGTCTCCAAAGACCTATTTAATTTTCTCCTTCAAGGTGGTGTTAGCAACACCCAGAAGATGCTGCCGGCTGCCTTGGACGAGTGGGCTGCGTGTCCTTTCCACCACTGACGTCAGCTTCTCTCCCTTAATTCCCCCTCTGGGACCGAGGCGAGTGCAGGCGCTGCCAGCTCGGATCAGCGTTAACAGCCTGCTCTCCCAGTGTGTGGCAGCGCTCCGCCGTGCCAATGTCACCCCCGACTCGCGCTGCTGTCCCCGGCCAAGCAGCCATGGGTGGTGGGAGAGCACTACCCTCTTCCAGCATCCTGGGAAGGGCCCGGTGCCAGCAGAAAGTCCCCATTCCTCGCACGTAGGTGTGCTGAGATGGCAGCTCAGCCCCTCAGAAATGGCTGACTCCTCTCTCTCGCTCTCCTGCTGCCTGGTGGGTTTTTTCTCTCCTCCTCCCTGCCTTTGCCGTTGCCTACGCCGTTGTGTGGGGAAGGCAATCGGCTCCCGTGCTGCGGATGGCTTTATCTGTAACTCTTCCATCTGCTCACAGCAGCTCACAAATAACCACGGGGTGCCAGAGGAATTATGTTATTTGGAGCTCAAGTTTCTGCAGTCTGGCAGGGCAGCAGCTCTGCGCTGGGCTCAGCCGCTCTGCAAAGGCCAGCGCCGGCAGGGCCACGGCTTAAGGCAGGAGCTGGGGATGTGGCCAGGGCTGAATTACTCGCCCCATCCAGTCAGACAAAGCCCCAGCCCTGAGCCAGCATGGAAGCCTGGTCCTCCGGGAGCTTCCAGTGGAGAGCAGAGGGTCCTGCTGGCCCCAGGTCCCTGCACAGCCAGGGGCTTGTGGCACAAAGCCGCCTTCTGCACCACGCAGGGATAAATTGGGAAGCTGCTGACCCCCTCTCCTCGAACTCTGCTGTTTCCCACCAAGCAGAGCACTTTCTGACAGACTTCCCTCCCTGGGAAGCACCATCCCATGCCTCCAGAGCCATGCCTGAGGTGGTGGCCGGGGATGATGCTCGAGGCCGAGCTGTGCCGGGAAATGCCTCCCGCTGCCTCCGGCATTTGGTAAAACACTTACAGCAGGGCCGTGTTTTCTTCATTTCCTGCCTGCTCCCGCTTCCAAGGAAACAAAATCCCCCAAGCCAGGGCTGAGGTTTCTCATTTAAATGTAACCCAGGCCCATAACTGGAGCTGCCAGCCCTCCCCATGGCCCGGTGGTCCCAGCACGCTGCAGGAGGAGGAACGTTGGGACTCGTGCTCCCATCATGGGTACTGCAGTAAGGCATCGAGAGCAGAGACCCATCCCTGGGATGGGGTGTGGGGAATGGCAGCTCTCAGCTGTGACCCAGGCAGAGCACTTGGGGTTCAGGGTGCCAGGGGGAGGTTTTGGGGCTGCAGCAACCTCCTTCCCTCCTCCCATCTGGCAAAACCCCAGTGCTTTTGGCACCAGGGCTGGAGCAGGGGCTCCAGAGCGGGTGTTTTGGGACCGGCCCTGGTTCTGCTGTGGGTGCTGCCAGCTCTCTCACCTGCACGGTGGCCAAGGGCAGGTGCTTGGAGCCAGATCTGGGCCCCTCAGCTGCCAGCAGGACCAGGGCTGCTCACGCTGGAGAAGGGAGCAAACCCCAAACCCTGCCTGCACTGCAGCACGGGCAGGCCTTGGAGGAAAGAGCTGCCTGTGCTTGCGGCATCTGCTGGGAGCTGGGGAAGGGCTGGCCCTGCCAGATGTGTGAGCACAGCTGGAGTGAGGCTGTGCCCACGTCTCTTAGCTCATATTTTAACCCCAAAGTTGGGCTGTTGGTCCCCCACAAGCCTCTCCTGCACCTCCCTGGCGTGGGGGTGGCTGCTCAGCACTCTGGCGCTTCTTGGATGGATTTGACTCTTTTTTATAGCTTCGCTTTCTGCATCTTTCTCCACCAAAAAAGGGAGCAGGCTGGGCCCTGCTGGATCTCCCTGCCTGGTGCTGCCTGCTCCATCATCCCTAAAGGTCTGGAGCAGCTGGGAATGTCTGGACCCGCTGGAGTGCTGGGAGAGCAACCAGCACTGGCAGGGCTGGGGTGGGGATTCCTCCAGCCCATGCTGCACCTGAGCGTCCCTTATCCATCCTGAGAGCCGGGAACCGGGCACAGGTAGGAGCCGAGGGTGCATTTCCCACCTGGGAGGAGGCACACAGAGCTGGGCAGTGGTGGCAGCAGGGGATGGGGCTGTGACAGTGACATTCTCGGGGTGGTGGTGCCAAGGGCTCAGTGAGGGCTCAGCTCCCACAGCTCCCAAATTTCTGGTTCTGGGGAAACGCCTTGCCCTGAGTTATGATGGCTTTTAATGCCGCGTTGTCACTTTGGGTCACCGCAGCTCCTGCCTCCGCATGCCCCCGATCAATCTGGGAAACTCATCAGCAAGGGCACAGCGCTGCCGGGCGCTGGGAAGGGGGGCTGCAGCCCTGTGCCCACCCCCAGCGCCGGCCGTGGTGGGTGGGAGCATGGGGAGGGGTTCCAGCAGCCCTGAATGGTGCTGCCTTTGTGCCGTGCTCGCTCTGGTGTGTCACTCTGTCCCCAGGGGAAGTGACAGAGACCCCAGGGAGTGGGAGGAACTGGACGGGCTTGCACAGGGTGAAGAAGCTGTCTCTGAAGACATCAGCAGGGGAGGCACGAGGGAGAGAAAAGCTGTTTCAGCTGCCATGTGATGTTGACATAAGAATCACCAGGTAAAAACTGCCCCTGCATACAGCAGAGCTGGGAATTAGGGGATTTTTCACTGCTGGGGGAGCTAGGCTCGAGAATTATCTCCTGAGGGTGCTCCTGGGGTAAAATGAGCACCTCCAGCCTCTGGCTTAACCTCAGTGGGGAAAAGGGGAGCCCGAAATTCCCCATCCCCAGCGCTGAGCCCAGCCCTGGGAGAGCTGGAGACAGTCTGTGGGTCCCTCAGCCCTCCCAGCCCTCCCTCCCCTCCTCGCTGGCTAACACCGCCCCTTGCCAGCGCTCAGCCCAGGGAAATCTTCATTTCCTTTGCAATAAACAGCCCCAGCCCCGGGGGCTGCCCGCAGCTCCCCGAGCCCAAGGTGCGGCTCCTGGCCGGGGCGGGCAGGGGCACGGGGGGCTCTGGGGGCGCACGGGCGGCTACCGGAGGCGCTGAGCTGCCCTAATTAGCTCTGGCATCATTAACCCCGCCTTCCCTGGCACCAGCGGGCGGCTGGGGCAGAGGGGCGGGTGTTCCTGATCTGTGCGAGCGGTGACTTTGGAAGCACGGGAATCCCAGTGTGGGGGCGCTGGGCACGGTGCCCCTGTGCCCCCTTTACAGGAGAGGCCTGGCGGGCGGAGATGGAGGCACAGGTATCTGGAGGCACAGGTATCTGGAGGCACAGAGGTGGAGGCACAGAGGTGGAGGCACAGAGATGGAGGCACAGAGATGGACGCCCACGGCGGGAGTGAGTCCTGGCCATCCCTGGGTGGCGGGGACATGTCAGATGTCACCAGCAGAGCAGGATGCAGCCCTGAGCCCGCCGGGGCTGTGAGGATGAGGATGGTCAGGGGCTCCGTGCTGCTCCCCCCGGGCCAGCTCCTGCTAACAGGATGTGATGGGTGGGGGAAGCGCTGTCACTCGGCATCTCTTATCCGGGAGCAGGGAAACGGAGCAGGGGGTGGCCCTGATGGGACTCGGGAGCCTCAGCCTTCTCTGCCCCCTCGGGAAACGCCATCCCACCCCCTCCCCAGCATCAAACAGCCGCATCTCGTACCACAAATTAATTTATTCCCCTCCCAGAGTTGTAAACAAGAAGCAGCCCCCCCACCCCGGCCCACCGAGAGGGCCCCATCCAGAGGCGTCCCTGTCCCGAGGGACCCCCACCCCAGGGGATCCCCAGCCCCGGGGTCCCCTTCACGAGGGGCCTTTCACACGCGTCTCCCCAGCGCAGAAATGTGCAAATCCAATCCCAGTGCAAAGAAAGGCTTTGGCAGGGGGAGCCCCGGGTGCCGTGACGGGGGCGGCAGCACACGGGGGACCCCAGAGCTCGTGGGTTTGGGGGCGCAGAGCCTCCGGCGGCCCCCCTCCTGAAGGCAGCGAGCACTAGAGGGCAGCAGGGCCCAGCGCTGGGCGCCGGGAGGGAGACATGGAAATCGAATTAAATAATAATTCAAATACCAATAAATAAATAAATGGATGGATGGCAGGGACAAGGGGGAGTGAGGGGATCGAGTCTCTCCTCCTCTGGCAACGAGTCTCTCCTCCCCTTCCCCAAAAGGTATAAAATGTATTTTGACTATCTGAGGTAAATAACAAGGTTGTAAAAAAAAAAAACAAGAGGGGGATGAATGTTCCTGGTGTTTCCCCACCCTTAAAAAAATAAAGCATCATAAATAGTTTTAAAGAAAATATGAGGATCACCCCCTCTCTCTCAGGCATAAATATAGATTATATTATGAATAAAAAATACGTTTTTCTCTCTATCCAAAAAGTGGAAAAATAGAGGAAAAGAAAGGTGCCCCAAAAGGATGAGGCTGGGAAGAGCCGCTTGATTCCAAGAGCTCCGGCAATGTGCCTCCGGGAAGGAGAAGGGGGAATCGAAGCAAACCCCGGGCTGCTGTCGGCGCTGAGAGGGGCGGGGGCCGTCACACGTCACTGGGGGAGCGGGAGCGGAAAGGCAGCGCCGAGGAGAAGCACCCGCAGCACACGGCCCACAGCACTTTCTGGATCTCCTGGTTCCTGAAGGCGTAGATGACGGGGTTGAGCATGGAGTTGTAGGTGGCGGGCAGCAAGGTGGCGTAGGTGTAGAGGGCCGGGGAGCGGTGGTCCCCCAGCAGCCCGTAGACGGCGAAGGGCAGCCAGCAGGACGCGAAGGTGCCCAGGATGACGGCCAGGGTGGCGATGCCCTTGCGGGTGGTGACGTAGTGGGAGCTGGCCAAGAAGTGCCTCTGCACGGCGATCTGCTGGGCGTGCCGGCACACGATCCGGCAGATCTGCACGTACAGCTGCAGCATGGCCGCGAACACCGCCAGGAAGGACACGGAGAGGATGAGGAGGTGGTTCCTGGTCAGCGGCTTGACGATGCTGCAGGCGGAGGGCTCCTTCAGGCAGTTCCAGCCCATGACGGGCAGCAGCCCGTAGCAGATGGAGGCTCCCCAGGTGAGGATCAGCATGATGTAAGTCCTGGTGACCGTCCTCTCCGAGTAGTAGGTCAGGGCGTTGTAGAGGGACAGGTAGCGGTCGATGGTGATGGTCAGCAGGCTGCAGACGCTGGCCGTGAAGGAGGTGACCAGGAGCCCCGCGGTGAGCAGGCTGACGGCCTCCGAGGGGATGAAGTAGACGAAGGCAAAGTGCAGGATCAGCCCCACGCCTGCCAGGAGGTCGGCTGTGGCCAAGCTGCCGATCAGGAGGAACATTGGGGCCCGGAAGGCCGGGGTGTAGAAGATGACCACCACCACGATGGCGTTCTCGCAGGAGATGATGGTCCCCGAGATGCAGAGGACAACGTCCCACGGGTTCAAGGCGAGGGGTCGCACCACAGACTCCAGATCCAAGGAGCTGCCGCTGCCATTCCTGGCTGAGAACCAGCCTTGCTGGCCTTCGCTGGAGTTGGGGGGCCCTTTCTCCATCATGATGGCAGAGGGTGACCTGTAAGAGCGGCCCCTCGGCGCCTGCTGTCCACGAGCTGCCCCTGTGCCACCCAGATGGGACAGTACTGCCTCCCCCAAAAGTTGTCCTCAGGAAGGTGGGCAGAGCAGTGCCGGTTGAGGGTGGGCTCGCTGTTTGCTCCGACGGGATTTTTCTGGAAGAGATTATTTCATTTTAAAATAAATAGGTGAATAAAGGGGAAGGAACACACACACACACACCAGCCCTGCTCCTGCCTGCCTTAGCTGCTGGGGGCTGGGCACTGCATGATTTTGATGGATAAATCCAGGGAAGCGGGACTGGCAGTGGAAAACACCCTCCCCGCGTGGAGCTCGGGCCACGGCGAGGGGATCCCAAACAGCAGGTAAAGGGGGTGGCCCTGCCCCCCGATCAGCACCCCAGCGGGAGCAGACACTCTCCTGTCCCCACCGTGGCATCCCTTCTCACCCTGGGGCTCTGCCCCTCCCGGGGCGGCCAGCACAGCCCCCGGACGGGCTTCGGGGGGCACGGCCACCCCTCGCAGCCTCCCCGTAGCGCGGCGCTCTGCCCGGTCGGCTCCCCCCGGCGCTGCCGGAGCCCCCCGGCGCCGGGCACTCACCTGCCGGGATGCCGGGCCCGGGCTGCGCTGGGCTGCCCGGCCGGGGCCCCGCTGCCATGGGCGCCGCCGAGTTATAGAGCCCGAGCGGCTCCGGGGGGGTCCGGGGGTGACTCACGGCCCCCCCCGGCCCCTCGCCCCGCCGTGACGTCAATGGCGCGCCGGAGCCAATCAGCGCGCGGGCGGCAGCGCGGGAGCGCGCGCGCCGCATAGTAATCACGGCTCATTCATAAAAACAGCCCCGAGCGCCCCCGCCGCCCCCGGGACCCCCGCGCCGGGGTCACCGTGCTGCGGGGGGGCGGCACCGGGGCTGGGCCGGGCCCCCTCCAATGCGGGGCTCGGGGCCGCCGCTCTGGAGGGGCGGCCGGAGTTTGGGGGATGCAGGCTGGTCGAGGAGGGGTCCCCTCCTGCCCCCCACAGCCGGGGCTGCGCAGCCCCCTCCCCTCTCCCGGCGGGTCCCCGCGGCTTCCCCACCCCGGCATGAATGATTCACGGCCAGGAGAAGCGGGAATGCCCGGCCCGGGTGCTGCGGGAAGGGCTGCCGGGGAGCCCGCCCCCGGGGAGGAGGAGGAGGGGAGGAAGGAGAGGGCTGCGCTCCTCGAGACTCTTCCCCCGCGCGGTTCCTCGAAGCCCGGTGATCTGTCCCCGCCGAGGGGGTCCCGGAGAGCCCGGGCCCGACTGCGCCTCTGCCGGGACCCGCGGGAAGTCGGGACACCGCCGTGGTCCCGGTCACGGCTGCGGCCGCCGGGCAGGGGCCGGGGCGGGGGGATCGGTTCGGTTCGGTGTACAGGTGTGTACAGGTGTGTGCAGGTGTGTACAGGGCGTGCAGGTGTGCACAGGGGGTGCAGTGTACAGTGTGTGCGAGTGTGCACAGCTGTACACAGGTGTGCACACAGGTGTGTGCACGTGCACAGGTGTGTGCAGGTGTGCACAGGGGGTGCAGTCCGGGCAGCCCCGGCTTTCCCACGGCCCATGGGGGGTGTGATGGAGGGGACGCACCTCGTGAGGGACCCCCCCAGCCCGGGCCGGGCCTGCCGGGGCGGGGCGGGGCGGGGCGGGGCGGGGCCGCTCCCCCTCCCCCGCCGCCGGGGCCGCCTCCCGCGGGCGCGCATCTGCTCCCTCCGCTCTCCCGGGAGATCCGCGGGCACTCCTCCCGCTGGGACCGTGCCGAGCCGGGCCGAGCCGAGCCGGGCCGGGCCGAGCCGGGCCGGGCCATGGCCCCGCCGGGTCCCGGGGCGCTGCGCTGCGCGCTCCTGTGCGCGCTGCTCTGCGCGCAGGGACCCGCTGCCACCCGCGCAGGTACGGCCGGGGCCGCGGGAGGGGAGCTCGGGGCTTGGCAGCTTTGGGGCAGCTGAACTTTTTTGTGTGGGGGTTGGGATTTTCCCAGGGTTTCCTCTCGCCCGCTCGGGACTCGGGGGCCCGGCCTTGGTTTGGGGGAGCGGGACTCCAGCTCCCAGCCGTGCTCCGAGGGCTGGGACCCCCAGCGCCCGGGGCTGCGCTGGGCTGCAGCGGGGTAAGCGGCGTGCAGGGTTCAACCTCCTCCCGAAAAGTGTGGGGATCTCGTGGGCCGTGGTGGGGAGAGGGGAACGGAGCCGTCGCCTCCTTCCCGAGGTGCTGCAACTCCGGGCATTAATTATGCAAACCCCAGGCTTCCTGCTGCTCCCCCTCTCCCATCCCCCTGCTGCTGCGGGGAGACGTTTCCAGCCTGCCTTATGGCAGCGGGACCCACGCATGTTCGCAGAGCACCCATGGGAGTGGGGCTGCCCTCAGCCGGCCCCGCTGTCCCCTTTGTCCCCCGCCCTCCCCACACCTGACGGCAGGAGCGGGAGTTGACAGCGTTGGGCTCAAACGTCTGCTCCTGCGCCTGCCGCGATAAAAATAAATTATAAACCTGCCTAAAGCCTTGCGAACAAAGTCCTACTTTCCCATTGGCTCCCGGCAGGTCCCCGAATGCTGGGGGGGCCGGCGGCGTGCCCACCTCCCCTGCCGTAGCCATGGCAATGGGGCCGCACATCTCCGCTCCTGCCTTTCGCCGCCTCTTGCCCCTTGGCTGTTCCTGCCGATGAAGGAAAAGGGCTTTTCTATCCCGGGGTTTCTAGGGAACCCTAAAAGCTGAGGAGCTGCAGCTGGTCTCTGCGAAGGGAAGGGCCGGTGGGAAGCGCTGCCTTCGCTTGTTCCGTCCCCTGGGGAGCGCCGGCCCCGAAGGGCTCCCGCGGGCCCTGGGAGCGGGGATTGTCCCGGGAGCCTGGAAACGCACCCGGCGCGGGGAGCGGCTCCTGCCTCTTTCCCGGGATGGTGCAAACGCGGGCGTGGGATGCAGCGAGGTGCAGGCAGGGCCCGGCCGCGGCTCGTCGCAGCCTCCCTCGCCGACAGTCAGCGCTGTAAATTAATGATGAGCGTGTGTGGGGGAAGAGCAGCTCGGCGAGCGCCAGAGTGACTCACCGCCTCACCGGGCCGGTGGGAACGGGGGTCCCGGGTGGGCAGAGGGGGGGTTACACTGCTCAGGTAACCCCGACCAGGCTGGTGCTGCTGCCTCATCTCATTTCAGCCTCCTCCGAGAGATCCCAAATCCCAGCGCTGGGGCTGGGGGGTGTTTCCTGAGCCGGGGGTGATGGGTGAGCCCTGTGGGAACTGGGCGGGTGCTGGGAGCTGTGGGGTGTCCCCTCCAACACCGCACGGGGACGGGGCTGTTTGGTGCTATGGGATGTGCCTTCATTCCCCCCACTGCATCAGCAGAATTCCCCCTCCATGGAGCCGGGGCTCCAGCCCCCAGCCCGCTGCCCGAGGGACGGGTGCTCATGGCTTTTCCCTGGCTTCGGCAGGAGAGTGCGGCAAGCTGAGGTCCTGCGAGGTGTGTACAGCCAGCGGCCGCTCCCACAACGGCACCGACTGCGTCTGGGTGGGCTGCGGGACCCCCGAGGAGCCAGGTGAGGGCTGGGCCGGGGGCTCAGGGGTCAGATGGATGCCCAGCCCTGGGCGCGAGGCCTCCTCATCCCAAACCCTGAGGTGCCCAGGGCAGCCCTGAACACCACCGGCTGCAGAGGTTTGGGGTCCTCGGAAACCTCTGCTCGCTCTTCCCGCAGAGACAGGGAGCTGCGTGCAGAGAGGGTCGGCAGTGAGGGAGACCTGTGCACTCTACAACACCAGCACCCTGTGCCGAGGTAACCCCGGACCCCAAACAACCCCAGAGCCTCTGCCCTTCGGGACTGAGGTGCTGCTGTGGGTGCCAGGGCCATGGGGATAAAATCCCACCACCAGGACAGGGACAGGGGTGTGCAGCGATGTTCCCTGTCACCTTTTACCCCCGTCTCTCTGTCCCTGCCTTCTCTAGCACTGAAGTCACACACAGAAGAGCCTCCACGATCCCACAGCAAGGAGCCGGTGACACACGCCACAAGTGAGCGGGCTGGGGAGGGGCGGGAGGCAGTGGGGTGGGGGTCCTGGATGCCCCAGGGATCGGTGACTGCTCCCAGCAAGGCACTGCCCTCCCTGTTTCACAGCCCTTTGGGAGGGGTGAGCAGAGCTGCCCCCAGGGTTGGCTCAATGGATGTGCCAGCTGTCCCAGGTCACAGCTCTGTCCCTGTCCCCTCTCTCTGCGCTGGGCGATGCAGTGACTCATGTCACTCATCATTCATCCAGGAACAAGCCCTGCTTCCATCCTTGCTGGGAATTGTCACCTCCAGCCTGGCCGGGAGTGGAGAAGGAGCCTCTTCCCGCAAGCGGGAACTGGAGAGCTCTGGGATAATTACAGCGGGTAACCAGAGCCTGGAGCCTGCTGAATTATTGATCCCACTGGGATCCTTTTGCCACTGGCTCCTTTCCCGCTGCTCCAGCTGCTCTGGCATGGGAAGGGGCTGATGTCCCAGCACCCACGTATTGGTGGGGACATCCCAGGCCCAAGCTGGGAGCTGCCAGTCCTCCCTGTGCAGCCACTGGTCTGTTCCCGGACACCGAATCCCCTCTCTTTGGTGGACGTATCTGTACTCAGGGGTGCCAACAGCACCCGTAACTCTCCCATTTTCCCTGGCCACCAGGGACCACCACCACCAGCGCCCCGCTGACGGGCAGCCCTGAGTTCCACCCGCCCGGCTTCGACACGGCGAGTTTCATCGGGGGCATGGTGCTGGTGCTGTGTGTCCAGGCCGTCGCCTTCTTCGTCATCAAGTTCATCAAGTCCAAGGACAGCACCTACCAAACACTGTAAGGGCTGGTGCTCCCCTGGGGGGATGGGGGGATCCGGGCCAAGCCCACCCTAAAGCCAAGGCTGGGGTCACCCTGGGGCGTGTCCTGTCTCCCCGCTGTGTTGTGTCCCGTGGCTCTTTGTGCCAGTCCGTCCCCACCCGGCAGGGGACCATTTGGGAGATGGAGGGGTTCCTGTCCCCCTGCCTGTCCCCTTGCCCCTGTCTGGCTGTCCTGCCACCTCCTCTGTCTGTCCCTGTCCGGCTGGATCCTGGCTCTGAGCCCCGTCGGGAGCGGGAGGGCCCCAGATCTGTCCCCCAGAGCTGAGTCAGGGGTGCTCCGCGCTCTCCCCGGGGATCGCTGTGTCTAACGCGGGGGGCTGTGGCCCCTCTCTCTTTCCTTCCACGCTGCCAGAGAGGACAATCAGTAGGTTCTGGGTGCCGGTGGCAGTGGGGAGGGGGCGTCCCCCCGCACCCCAGAGCTTCACCCTTCCCTCGCAGCTCCCCGGGCAGAGGGGCGCGTGGACCCTCCCTCCTGGTTTGCATGACGGGTGCTTCCCAACTGGTTCTGCTGGTTCCTCTCAGCTGTTAGGGATGGAAGGGAAGGGCCCCCCCGCCCCCTTTCTGGCATGGAGCCCCACACAGCCCCTTCTGCCCCCGGGGTGAGGTGTCCCCAGTGCCCCCAGCCTCACCGCAGCGGGGTGCAGCCCCTCACCCTGAGCCTCCTTGACAGCACGGGAGCTGCAGGGCTCCCAGTTTGGCCCCAGTTTGGCCCCAGTTTGGCCCCACTTTGACCCCAGTTGGCACCCAGCAGCCCCCCTGCCCTCAGCTCCCCCTGCCCCACTGCCTCCCCACAGCCTTGAGGCTCCTGGAGCTGGGGGCTCCCCTCTTCTCCTCGTGGACTCTTGGGTGCTTTTCCCTCCGGCACTGTGGCTGGAGCACCCAGCCATGCCCTGACCCCCCTGTGCCCCCTGACCCCCCTGTGCCCCCTGACCCCCCTGTGCCCCCTGACCCCCTGACCCCCCCCCTGTGCCCCCTGACCCCCCCTGTGCCCCCTGACCCCCCCTGTGCCCCCTGACCCCCCTGTGCCCCCTGACCCCCCATGCCCGCCAGGGGAGCGGAGCCAGGGCCTTGCTGTGTGCTTTTGCTGTGCCTCTGTGTGCTCCGGGGGGCTTGGGGGGGTTCCCTCTCCCCCACCCTCTTTCTGTGTGCTGTTTTGGGGAGGGGGCTGCGTGTCGTGTGCTGTGGGGTGACACTTGTAGCTCGGGCTGCCCCCCATTAAACTCTGCGAGGTGGTGTCTGTGTTGTGTCCGGGGCTGGCTGTGGCTGGGAGGGTGCAGGGGGTCCCCCCACCCCATTCCCTGGGGGGCTGCGAGGGGCTGGGGCCCCCAGGGTGAAGCCCCCAGGACCTTTCCTGCCATGTCTCCTCTCTGTCCAATGCACCAGGATCTGAGGTCCCCGCGCCTCCAGGCTGGGGGGGTCGCTGTCCCCGTCCTCCCCAGAAGAGGCCACCACTGGTGTCACCCTGCCTGCAGCTGGAGTGCCCCCCTGCACAGCCCCCCCCACACGACTATGCAAAGCTGGGGACCCCAGGGTGGGGCAGGACACCCCGGCCGGCCCCATCCCCCTGTCCCTGTGCCTGGGGAGGCCCCGGGGGTTTGCACCCTGCGGCTGCTCCCAGGGGAGGCAGGTGGGCAGGGGGGGCCCACCCAGCCCGAGTTCCACATTTGGCCCCCACCCTGATGCCCAGGGGATCCAGGGCCTCCAGGAATCAGAGGACACGTGGCCGTGGGTGGCAGTTGGGGACCTTCTGCTGGCTCCAGCCCCACACCGGGCAGAGCCTGAACTGGAACAGGTGGGATAGAAACCAATAAAGGATTTTCCTGTAATTTCTGGTGTCCGTGCCATTGTCACCCACCTCCTGTCACCCCAAGGCCCCAGCAGTGGGTGCTGTCCTGGGAGATTCTGGTTGCAAAATAAACCTTTGGGGATTTGGCTGTTCCTGCCCACAGGGTGGTATTGGTGGGTGGCCCCAAGTGACTCCAGTCCTCCCAGGGACCAGGAGACCCATGTGGGTGTCCCAGTGGGACAGGGCAGCCCAGGGAGCAGCATCCCAGTAAGAAAAGGGGCATCCTGGTAGAGCAGTGACCCCCACAGGGCTGTGACAAGGCCACTGGAGCCCCAGGGCTGCCACCCCCGGGGCTGGAAGGACAGAGGGCACAGCCCCACGCTGGGAGCAGTGGGATGCTGCAGCTCCAGCCCCAGAGCAGAGGGAGAAGTCAGGGTACGGGGGCCAGTGCAATAAACAGCCACCAGACGTGCCCACAGCAATAAAAAGCTGCCAGATGTGGCCCCCGGTGTCACTTCATTGCTGCTGGAAGGGGAGGGCAGAGGCCAGCCCGCACAGCGACGCCCCAGGTGTCCACCCCTCAGGTCCCACCGTCGCAGCCGGCCCCTGGGGGCTACGCCCGGGGAACCAGGTTGGTCCGCAGGGGCAGCAGCGCTTCCACCCAGTGCCCGGGCTGCTGCAGCAGCTGCTTCCACACCCCCTGCTCCTCGGCCGTCGAGTCCATCCAGCCCACGGGCAGCCCGTAGCTGCTCCCTGCAGAGAGACCACGCCGTCACCCCTGAGCGGTGACACCGGGGACACCCCGAGGGGCCGCGGCTGCCCTGCCGCTCACCGGTGCCCAGGCTGAGCCGGATCCCGCCCAGCTGGCGCTTGGAAAAGGCTTCGTGGTGCCAGAGGGTGAACTCGGCACACGCCTCGGCCAAGTCCTTGGCCTGGAAGCCGTCGTACACCATGGTGTGGTTGAAGAGGGGGTTCAGGCTCCTCTTCACCACCCGCGTCTTCTGCCGGCTGGCCTTGCTGTCGTCAGGCAGCACGTAGCTGGGGTGACACCGGGGTGAGGGGGGGACACGGCAGCAGCCCCTCTGGGCTCCCCCGGGGTGTCCCCCCCACCCTTACCACTGCACGGAGGCGTCCACGGTGCCGCTCTGCAGTGGGATGAGGCCCTGAGCATCCTTCACCCAGATGTGCAGCTCGCCCGTGGGTGGCATCCCCCCTCCTGTGGGCCAGAAGGGTCAGGGGCACCCTGCCAGGCCAGAGCCCCGGCTGCCCGCAGGCCCCTCTCACCTTCTGAGCCCACGGGGATGAACTTGAGCGCCAGGTTGAGGCTGCCCCGGCTGGCCAGGCCGTCCGAGGGGATGGGCATCTGGGGAGGACGGGGGGTTACGGGGGCAGTGCACGGACAGGGGGGCTGGGGAAACGGGGAGCTCACCCGCGGCTGGAGACTGAACCACTCGGGCCGTGTGTTGGCCCAGTCCCAGGCGCCCAGTGCCACCTCCACCTCCCCCAGGAAGAGGTTCCTGCCCAGGCTGTCGTGGTGCCACACGGAGAGGTTCAGGGTCCGGCCCTGCAGGTCCCTCTTCTCCAGCTTGTACTGGTGGGGAGGGGACACGGGTTGAGATTATCCACCCCAACCCACCCAAGCTGAACCGTGGGGACCCTCCAAACCCACCCCAAAGGAGGGCTAGAAACCTTGAGGGTCTCGTTGAAGACAGGATCCAAGCTCCTCTTCCTCACCGCGGTCTTGCGCTTGCTGCGGTTGGACTTGTCCGGCAGCAGGTAGGTCTTGATGTACCTGGGGCCAAAACGGAGCTGGGGGCAGCGGGGGCCGGGGTGGGCATCCCCCGGGCAGTGGCAGCGGGGCCGGGGCACTCACGGGTCCGAGCGCTGCCTCTTGGCCTCGGCCAGCTCCCGGCAGCGCAGGACGTGCACCTGCAGCTCCTTCTTGGCCGGGTCGTAGCGCAGGGAGAACTGCACGCAGCCCCGCACGGCCACCCTGCCCAGCTCCCCCTCGCTGTACAGGCTCATCAGGCTCCCACTCAGCTGCGGGGGGACACAGTCAGGGGGGCCGGGGAGGTGCCCCCACAGCCCCCAGCCCAGCCCCGGTCCCGTACCGTGGAGGAGCTGAGGCTGGACACGGAGGAGCTGGTGCTCAGCAGGCTCGGGGGGCTGTGGCCGTTCCGTGGGGACGGCGGGGCTGGGGGCGGCTGATCTCTCGGGGGGGTCTCTGGTCTCTGGAAATGCAAAGTGGGGTCAGCACCCCCCGCTTGGGTCCCCAGACCCACCGAGAACACCCAGCTCCCAGCAGTGCCTGGTGCTTGGGTACAGCCCTGTGCTGGCTTTGTTCAGTCCCCCGGACCCCTCCAGCCACCTCCAGACCCCCCCAAACCCGGTACAGCCCCTCCAACCTTGTACAGGCCCCTCCAGCCCTCCAAGCTCATAGAGCCCCTCAACCCCTTAAAGCCCCCTCAAGGCCCTACAGCTCTATAAAACCCCCCTCACCCCCTCCAAAATTCCTTACAACCCTCCACAGTCCCCCAATCCCACACAGCCCCCAACCCCCACAGCCCCCCCAATCCCACACAGCCCCCCAATCCCATACATCCCCCCAATCCCACACAGTCCCCCAATCCCATACACCCCCCCCAATCCCACACAGCCCCCCCAATCCCACACAGCCCCCCCAATCCCATACAGCCCCCCCAATCCCATACATCCCCCCCAATCCCACACAGCCCCCCAATCCCATACAGCCCCCCCAATCCCATACATCCCCCCAATCCCACACAGCCCCCCAATCCCATACAGCCCCCCCAATCCCACACAGCCCCCCAATCCCATACAGCCCCCCCAATCCCCCACAGCCCCCCAGTCCCCACAGCCCCCGCCCCACCTGCCCAGCACTGTGGCTGCTGTGTGCTGAGTCCGGCTCCTCCTCATCCTCCTCTGTGCTGGATGAGGCAAAGGAGTTCCCACCTCCCGTGTCACCTGCAAGGACAAGGGGGTAGGAGGGGGGATCCCTTTTTTGCCCAGAGCAGTGAGATGAAAGGCCATGGGGGCAGGAGGAGGCTGCTGAGCAGTGCTGGGGGGCTCCAGCCCCCCAAAGCCCCCCAGCACCCACCCCCCACCCCAGGTACCTGGCTGGGCCGGGCTGTCCTGCTCCCTCGCCGGGATGTCACCCTGCAGCAGGGGCGGTGACATCGGGGTCCCCTCCACAGCTGGGGCGGGGGGGCTGGGCTGGGAGGGAAAGGGTGAGAAGGGGACCCCGGGCACCCCCCCACCCGCTTCCCCCAGTCCAGCCCTCTGCTCCTGGGGACAGGATGAGCGGTGAACCATAAGACACCCATGGGACATTTTGTGGGATATTTCCCATCACTCCCCAGGGCTCAGGATCTCTCCAAGCGCAGCACAGTCTTGGGATGGCCCTGGGGGTGCTGCAGGGTGACCCCCACCCATCTCCGGGGTGTCAGGTACCGCTCAACCCCCACACCAGGGACCCACCTGGGGCTCAGCGGCCTCCTGCACCTCCTCTGGGGGGGAACTGCGGGAAGAGACCGCCATTAGTTTGGTCTAGATGGTGGACAGCCAGACACTGGGATGGTGGGAGATACTGGGATAATGGACAGAAGGACACTGGGACAGGGAGGACACTGGGATAATGGACAGAGGGACACTGGGATGGTGGACAGACAGTGGTGGACAGATGGCGGAAAACCAGACCGTGGAACGAGGGGCAGACGCCAGCCCTGACTGCACCGGGGGTTCTGCTCCCCCTGCAGCCCCTTGTGCCACCCCCAGTTTGTACCAGTGAGACCCGGCCCCGGGGCACCTGTGGGGTGACACCTTCCTTCCCTCACCTCTCGTCCGTCTCCAAGGCACCATCCTCATCCTCCTTCTCCTCTGCCAGCGGCTCGTCGATGGCCTCCAGCTCGCCCAGGCTGGGGCCACGTTCCAGGTCCCCCGTTCCTGGGGACATCGGGGGGCTCAGCGGGCCGAGCCCCGGCCCCACGCTCCCTGGCCCCCTGCCCCATCCCTGGCCTACCCCGGGGCCGCCTCCTGCGGCGGATGGAGGCTCGGACGAGGTCGGAGCCCAGCTGGTGCTGGTGGCGCTGGGCCCGCGCGTCGCAGAACCAGTCCCCGGTGAGGC
Organism: Sylvia atricapilla; assembly: GCF_009819655.1. NCBI lineage: Eukaryota > Metazoa > Chordata > Aves > Passeriformes > Sylviidae > Sylvia > Sylvia atricapilla. The sequence continues at coordinate 353,147 of NC_089163.1, forward strand.
TCCGCAGCCGCGCCGGGTCCGACACCGACTTGCGGAGTTTGCTGCGGGAGGGGGACACTGGGACCCCACCCTGGCACTGCCATCGGCCCCTGTGCCCCCGTGCCCCTGCCCCAGAGCCTTCCCAACCCATGGAGCCGCCCCAACAGGGCCTGGGGGACAGCAGCCCTGGGGGCCCTGGGTGCTGCTGTGACAAACCAGGGGCTTCAGCCCGGCTCAGCGGGGGGTGACCCCATCCCCGGGGGAAAGGGGACCCTCAGCCTGGCTGCTCTGTCCCCAGGGGGGATGGACTGCAGGCTGACTGTCCCCGGGGGTCCGTGCTGTCCCGAAGGGTCACCCCGAAGGGACCCCCGGCGCACCTGATGCGGCCCTCCTCCCGCCGGCGGAGCTGCCAGTCCCGCTGCAGCACCCGGGCGATGCTGCTCCGCTCCTCCTCCGTCAGGAAGCTCAGGTCCAGCAGAGCCTCGTGCTCCAGGGCCATGGCGGGGCGTGGGGACACGGCGGGGACACCCCGAGGGGCTGGCCCGGGCGGGGACACGGGGTGCTCAGCGCGCCGGGCGTGCACCAGCGATGCCAACATCTGGGCAGGCACCTCGGGGCCGCTGCGCACGATGCCCCCCGGTCATCCTGCTGGAAGGACGAGGGCGGGGGACTCAGCCCCGGCCGCTCCCCGGACAGCCCGCGGGGACGGTGCCCAGGTGCCGAGAGGAGGGCACGGGCAGCCCGAGGGCGGCCCCGGGGACACGGCGCCGCTCCTGCCGCTGCGGCTCGGTGCCAGGCCGGCCCTGCCCGCTGCCGGGATCCTGCCCGCGGCCGCTGTTTGCCCAGAGTGTTTGCTCAGGGCTGCCTCTGCCCCTGCCCGCCTTCCCAGGGATTCACCGGCTGCCAGGGACAGGGACAGGGGGCACAAGGGGCTTGGCCGCCCCCGCCATGGGCTGAGCCCGTCCTCAGCTCATCACATCTCCCAGAGGGGTCTTGCCCCGCGCCCGGCGTTGCCTCACCACGGCCTTTCCTGTCCCCGGCGTTGGGAAAGCGCTGCCTGCTGTCACCCAGGGCAGGAAATTGCAGCCGCCGTGGGGCAGGATCAGCCTGGACCCCCCCGGGCACCCCCCGGGCACCCCCTGGGCACCCCCTGGGCACCCACCGAGCCAAGCCCTGCACGGCTGGGGTGTCCCACGGCCACCAGTGGCCCTGTCCCCAGCCCCACAGGTGACTCTGACCCCGCCCCACGGGTGGCCGTGTCCCAGCGTGTCCCCAGCCCCTCGGAGGGGCCTGTCCCTGCCCCACAGGAGCCCCTGGCCCAGCCCCGGGGGGGTCTCAGACATCCCTAGGGTTGGGGACCCCAGCCCAGCACCTGAGCACAGCGGGCACCAACCCCGGCACAGCCACAGCAAACCAGCACCGGGGACCCCCCCATCACCCACAGGGACCCCAACACCCACCAGACCCCGGCATCGGCCCGGGAGGGGTCTCGGGGGTCCCGAACCGGCTCCCCCCGGGGCTGGGAGGGGTCTCGGGGGACACGAACCGGCTCCCCCCGGGGCTGCGGTGATGCTGCCGCTGTCTCCCCGCCGCAGCCGCTCGTATCCTGTTTACTGCCGGCGCACGGGGGGGTCCCGCCACCCCGGAACAGAGCCACCACCTAAAAATGACACCTAAGTCTGAGCCGGCGCTGCCGCGGTGCCCAGTGCCCTGCGGGGTCCCCAAAACCCGCCGGGAGGAAGCCCCCAGCCCCGGCGGTGTGCAGGGGGGCGCTGGGCTCCCGGCCCCCCACCCTGCTCGGGGACCAGTCAAACCAGCCAAACCTCCCCAGCCAGCCACAGCTGGGCCCTGCACGCCCCCCTTTTCTCACTGCAGGCAGCCCCACAGGACGCAGGGGGCGTGAAAAGCCCCCCACACTCCTCCCCAAAAGGCACCCACCCCCAGCCCCTCCTGGGGGACCCCCGCAGCCCCCCAGGAGCCCGCAGATCCCAGTCGCCCCCAGCACAGCCCAGGTGGCCCGACAGCCGGGACAGCCTCGCCTCCTCCCCGCCGCAGGGACCCCGTCACGGGCCCTCAGTCCCCGGGCAGAGCCAGGCCTCTGTCCCAGCGTGGGGACAGGGAAAGTCACCCCCGAAACGCGTGACCCGGAGCCCCAGCCCCCGGCTCCCTGCGGAGCGGAGCGGGGTTTGTGCGGCCGTCCAGGTGGGCGAGAGGAGCCCCCCGCAGCCCCCAGGGGCCGGGACAGCCCCCGGCAGCGGGACCAGCCCCACGCCCCCCTTACCTGCCCGCCTGGGGGGTCTCCGTGCCTCGGTGTCCCCAGCAGCCCACCGGGACCCTGGTGAGTGCGCGGTGCCCCGTCCCCACCCCCGGCCGGGTGCTGCGCCCGGGGTGACTCAACCGCAGCCCTGCGAGCGCCTCCGCGCCCGGCGGCACGAAAGCAGGGACTGGAGCCAGCAGCACCAGCCGGACGGGACTGAACTGGGCTGAACTGGGCTGAACTGGGAGGCGTCAGGCGCCTGGGAAGGGGTGGTGCAGTGGGGATGCGCCCCGGGACAGGGGGACCCCGAGCCTGGAGAAGGGGATGGGGTGGGAGATATCCCACCCTGGTGTCACAGCGGGGGTTGGGGGCAGGATGCGGCTCTGGGGTTCCTGGGAGAGCGCCGGGGCTGCACTGGGGAGACTGGGCTGTGCTGGGCAGGGGGGGAGCAGAACATCTGTCTCCTGCAGCAGCCTGGAGCCCCCAACCCCAAAACCCCAGCGTAGAGCAACATCAGGTCCCTGGGGCTTTGGAGGACCCCCATCCCCCAGGGTGTCCTCGGCTCCAGAGCCCCCATCCCATAATGCATTCACAGCCCACGGGACGGCCCCAGCCCCCTCCTCAAACCATGGTTCTCCCACTCCCCAGCCCCACATTCCCACCCTGCTCTCAATGGCCAGGATCCTGACCACCCGGGACCACCCTGGGTGCTCAGCCCCACGCAGGATGGGGCCAGCGGTGCCAGGCAGGGACAAACCCCAGGCAGGAGAACCACAGCAGGACCCGTGCCTCAGTTTCCCTCGATGCCAGAGGGAGAGCAGCTGGCTGGGGGTGGGCTTCAGGCTCCCCCCAGCTTCAATGTGAGATGGCAGCACTTACCGAGCACAGGACGGCAAGAAAAGGGGATTATTTTTAGCCTGGTTTCTCAGGAAATGAGACTTCAGCAGTGGCTTCGTGTGTCTGTCCGTGGGCCACTCTCCTCTTCCTCCCCTTGCAGGGCGCTCGCTGCTCAGCTTGGGGGGGTCCCAGAGGAATGGGATCCTGCCTGGGTGTCCTGGGAATGCAGCCGGGCCTCTGCAGGGGAACAACGATAGGAGGACACTGGAATCCCCACAGGGCTTCTCGTGGGCTGGGGCTCAGCTCTGGGTGACCCCAGACGGGCACCAAGCCCTTTCTGGGCGTCCTGGACCCTTTGTTCCCGCAACACCCAGAGTGAGGAACATTTATGGGATGGAGAAGGGCGTGAGGAGCAGTGGGACACATCCTGCACTGTGTCCCCCCTGTCCCTGGTGACCCAGAGGTGCAGCGAGTTTGCTGGGCCTCAGCCACAGCCAGTGCTTCGGGGACAGAGGCTGCAGCAGCCCAGTGACAGCCAGTGGCAGCCAGTGACACCGTGGCCAGCAGCACACCTGAGCCAGGTGCCAGGCCAGCCCTTGGGGGTGGTTTTCCTTGCAGCCAGCTCCTGGAGAAGCATTGGAGGGCAGCCCCTGGTGCCGGCAGCGTCTGGGGCCGGCTCGGGGCAGGTTCTGCCTCATTTCGGCCCCACCTGGGCAGCCCAAGCCCATGAGGGAGCAAGTCCCAGCCTGTCCCCAGCCCTCTTCCCTCCAGACCTGCTCCTCGGGTCCGGGAGGTACAGGCAAGTCTGGTTCTCCTCCGGGGAAACTGAGGCAGGAGCATAAGCTGGAGCATGGGTGGAGACCCAGCAGTGGATTTTTGGGCAGTGGTGAAGCCCTTGCAGCACAGCACCCCGACTTTGACACAGCTGTGTGTCCCCCCAAAGGCATGGAGCCACCTGGCCCCATTCCTCTCCTGGGCTCTCAGCTTTCCGTGCCCTCTGCCCTCCCAGAGCCTTTGATGTGGCACTCAAGAGCTCCCTGGACACACAGGAGTGGGGCCACGTCCCCCTGGGACAGACCCCGGCTCCCACAGGGATGGAGCCCAGCTCTCACGGTGACAGACCCCAGTCCCTTGGGACCCTTTGCTTCCACCTACTTTCAATTTTTTATTTCAAATCCCCACCGCAGAGCGGGGACCTCGAGGCGTTTCCAGCTGTGGCTCTGGCTGGGAGTGACACTCAGGGCCTGGCTGGGAAGCCAGCGCTGGTCTTACCCCTTCCCTCCGCTGTCTGGGAAACAACACGTGAGGACAAGGAGGGATCCAGAGCCTGGGCGGCGCCACGGCCCCCGGCAGCTTCCAGAGCCCCCAGTGCGCCCCAGTGCGCCGGGATATTGCTCCTGGTGCAGCCTTTGATGCACCCCCCAAAGGGGGTGACCCCTGGGACCCCTCCCCTCCGGCCAGCTGCAGAAAAGTGACCCCACTTCAAAGGCGGCTCCCCGGCGGTGACATTCCCGGCCCCAGGGCGGTGACATTCCCGGCTCCCCGCGGGGACAGAGGTCGGGGACCCCCGGCCCGGTGCCTGCCGGGGCTCGGTCACACTCTGCCATCCCAGGCGAGGACGGGCTGTGCGGGAGCAGCGGGGTCACCCAGGGAGGAGGGCTCCGGCCATGCGGCAGCTGCGATGGATCCCGACATTCCATCCTGCAGCATTCCTGGCTGCCGGGGCTGCGCTGGCCGCGCCAGAGCCTGGAGAGGAAAAGGAGGAGAGCGGAGCTGGCACAGCAGCCTCAGCCCTGCGCAGGGCGCTGGGACATGTGACGGGACCGTCTGGGGACACTCGGGCCCTCTGCTCCCTCTGTCCCCACGGCCCGTGTCCCCAACCCGCGGCTCGGCGCCCGCACACCCCGCTCACATTCCCGGCAGCCGGAGAGTGTGGGGAATTCCTGCCAGGCTCGGGAGGTGGGCAGGGACCCGCGGGCCCGGGGCCTTGGCATCCTCCGCTCACCTTCCAGCGACAGATGTGTGCGGGATAAAGCCCCGGAGCCGCCGGCAGCCCGCAGGAGCTGAGGCTGCTGGCCTGGAGGGGCCGAGCGGGAGCATCCAGGTGGTTTTCCATAAAATGGCTGCACCATGAAATCCCCTGGCCTTGGACACAACCTAATTTTAAGGCTGATGCACTCCCCCCCGCAGCTCCCAGCCTCTGGATATCAGATGGAACAGAAAATCAGTGGCTGCATCTGCAGTCAGCAGGCGCAGCCTCCCCTGCTCCCAGTTCAGGCGGCAGATCCTGCCGGGAGAGGGGAAAACGAGTCTGGCTCATCGCTTCGGGCAGCCCCAGGGCCAGGCCAGGCGTCCCCTCCCCCGGCAGGATGGGGGACTCCGGGCTGGGAAAGAGCTGGGATAAGCGGCGCCTCCCGGAAAAAAGGCCACAGGAGAGACAAAAGGGGAGCTGCTCACAGCTGAAAGGAATCAACCTTGGAAAAAAGCATCTCCCACCCAGCACACTTGGCTGCCCCTGCCCAGGTGTCAAGACCCGGCATTAAATCCCACCAACTCTTCCTGCACTGCAGGGATAGGGAACTCTCCTGCCCCCAAACCTCTTTCCCAGCAGCAGGATTGTGAGTTCTCCCCGGAGCCGGGAAAGGGGCGAGTCCATAAAGGCGAAGGTCTGGGAGCCTCAGGACTCCTTCGGGCAGGAGAGGGGCCAGGGCTCAGCGGGGCACGGGAGATCCCGATCCCAGCCCTGCTCTTGGCTGAGGGAACACACACAGCACTCGGAGATATCCACAGAAATCAGTTTATTTCCCTGCCGTCGGGATTATGAAACCACAGAAGCAGAGTTTAAATATTTACAAAGAAATCCAGCGCCCCGCAGAGATGAAGGGAACAAAGGATGAGGGACGGGGGCTCGCCCTCGCCATTCCAAACTCCGCTCTGGTAAAAAGCATCAGGAGCAAACGAGAGGGAATTTTACAGCGGGGTTTTGGAAGCCCAGGGGCCCCTGACACCCCCAAGTCTCAGCTTTGGCAATTCTCGTAGAGCTCGTGGACACAAGGTGGGCACAGCGTGGGCGGGATGGGCCGAGGGGCTGCAGGTTATTGCTGAGGGCGGATCCAGCCCCGGGGCACTCCGAGGAATCACACAGAGAACACAGGGAAAGCGCTCCCCTCTCCCGGCCGGCCCGGGGCAGGCTGCGCTCCTGGCGGAGGACAGAGCTCGGAACACTCCGTCCTTTCATCCAGCTTCTCTTTGGGGAGGATTTGGGCGTTGAGGCAGCCCCGGGCGCGGCAGCCTGCAGCCCACGCTCCCCACACGGGAAGGGAACAGCAGCCACGGCACTGTGTCAGCTCCGGGCCGATGGGGAAGGCCACAGCGGGGTGACACAGGGACGATAATGAGCAGGAGCCGTAAGGGGGGATTCAAAAGTGACCGAGGAAAACGGGAAGACACAGAAAGGAACCCTAGAGGAGGGTCCAACCCTCCCTGGCTGGGGGAGCTGGGGAAGCGGGAGAGGCAGACGGGGAGGGGTCTGGAAACCAGCAGGCTGACAGTGAGTGGGCTCCAGAGCCACAGGAAGCTGCAGACGTGGCAGGGACCCCAGAAAAACTTTCCTGTTGGCCACAAGCACTCGTGAAATCGATTCCTTGGAATCTGTCAGGTACTGAAGCAATGAGCTGGTTTTGCAGGTGTGAGTGGAAAAGCTCTTCTCCCCCGTCTGCAGTCAGCAGGGACCTGCTCAGCTGCACATCACCCTTCAGCCAGGCTTGGTTTCAAAATTCCCCCTGGCTCAGAGCCCCCCCAAATCAGCACCTGCAGAGCAGACCCAGCTGTAGAAGGGGCTCCAGGTCACACCCAAACTCCCTCCTGCCTGGCACTCGGGGACAGCCGCCTCCCACAGCCCCTCCTGCCCGAGCTGAGCTCCTCACACCAGCCCCTGCACAGCACCTGTGCCCAGGTGTGCTCCCCAAAGCTCCCTGAACCATTCCTCCACCATCACCCAGGAGCAGCCAGGAAAAAGTCACTGCCCCAGTTTGCTGTGCAAAGCCCAGACGAGCAACTTCCAGTCCCTTCACCTCCTTTTGTCAGCTCTAGGTTCAGGTGCTGCTCCCACAGAGGTTTTCCAGCCCCAGGCTGAGCCTCTCCATCCCAGCTGCTGCCTGTGACACACAGAGCACAGGGATCAAAGGGAAACAAGTGCCTCGTGAGCATTGCAGTGCCAGATTTAGCAACTGAGAGCCCAAGGAGAAGCAGGGAAGTGGTATTTTCTCTGGCACAAGCTAAAAGGGATAAAGGGCTGCCTCCCAACGCTGCAGCAGGCTCCTGAAGGGGTGCACCCTGCCATGAGCCCTTCCCAAGCCAGCCTTGGCTTTCCTGCCTTTCCAGGCTCACCAGCAGGACCAGGGGAGCTGGCCCTGCCACAGAGCGTCCCTCAGTGTCCCACCTCAGCTCCCCCTGCCACTGCTGGGGCCACCACCGAGGGCTGGGGCACCCCAAACTCCCAGGGAGAACCCCACACTTCCCCTTTGGAATGTGTGCTACTGGAGAGATGTGCCACAGGGAAAACAGCAACTCCTAACGGGAGACCCAGGGAATTTGAGGAAGCATCTGAGGAAGAGGAGGAAAGCGCGTGATCAGAGACCCTCCCAAGGTGTATCTGCTAGTCCACTGCAGAAGTGCAGTCTGCCCTGAGGCTTTTCTTGGCACTGGAAACAAAGGTGCCCACCCCTCTCCTTTCCTGATCCCATTCCCACCTCCCCAGCTGCAGAAAGAGAGAGAGCAGAAGGTTCCAGACCCCTGACACTGGGAGACACCATCGACAGAACAGAAACAGGAGGGAAAGACGCCAACTCCAGGAGAGGAAGATGAGCAGTCACGATGGAGTGGGGTTGCCACCTTCCCTGGAAAAGGCTCCCAGAGTCCCAGGCCTCCATCCTGCTGGATCAGTCACAGTTTCTTCCTTTGTGTGCTCAGGCATTGGGCGAGTCAGGGCTGCCATCACCGCAGGTGGAGGGTGAGAACCACGGTCACAATCACCCCCAGGAAGAGGACAAAGGGCAGCCAGGTCTTCACAAACCCTCCTATGCTGCAGGGGGGAAACGGGGGAAGGTTTAAATGTGAGCATTCAGCAGAGACAAAAGGATGGGAGAATAACTGCAGAAATCAGAGGGAGAGAGACGCCTTGTTATCTGTTGCTGGCACTGCCACAGCCCCCAGCCTGGACATTCACTGTTAAGAACGGAGACTCAATCGGGACCACAATAAATATATCACAGACAAAAGGGCTGGAGTCTCCTTCAAGCTTAAATGAAGTCAAAGACAAACCCACTTCATACCTCCACAGACAGGAGTGTGACAGGAGGCCACAAAAAATGAAACCCCGTTACCACAAGGCTTGTTACTCTGACTGCTGGTGGATTTAACCAAGGCAGCAGGAGCTATCCTTGCCCTAAAGCAGGGAAAGAAGCTCTCCCAGAACAGGGAAGACTCCACGGAAGTGGAGCTTCATGCAGGGCAGTCCTCACAGAATGTCCTCTTCAGGCACAAGGAGCAGAAATGGAGATTCAAAACCCTTTCCTTAAGGAAAGCTTGGGGTTTCCCTCCCCACTCCAGTTGGAAGCTCCACAGCAGCTGGAAATCAGACCAGTTTTCATGTAAACAAGACTCAAGAGAGGAGAGGGAAACCAGTAATCCTTGGAGAGAAGCCATCCTGTGACCTTATGTTCTGACCTAACCCAGCCAGAAGACAACACAGAGTGAGATCTGCTTTAGCCAGCATTTCCCAAATTCCAGGCACTCCAAATTAGCAGCCAGAAACAGTATTTTGGGAGCAGCATCTAGTGCAACCCAGCAAGCACTCCTGCTTCTCTTGCTGGGCACAAGCAGTGACAGTACCACCCACCAACAACACACCCTCAGCTTAGGAGGATGTTCCTCCCTCCTCCGTGGGCCAGACGATGCCTCAGAGGGCTCAGGGGAAGGAAAGAGCCCCTTCTGCTGCCAAACCCAGGCTGTCCCTCAGCTCACCTGACGTATTTCCCATAGAGGAGTGTGAAGAAGCACAGTTTCACCATGTTCCAGGACGTGCTGTTATCGTATCTCATCAGGTTTAAGGCCAGAGCCACGTGGGAATGGCAGTTGTCACAGCAAAGGTTGTGCTGGAACACAAAAAGGGATCAGAAATCATGTCCCTGAGGTTTCCCAGTCCTGGTGGAGAGCCACAGGTCTCAGTCCCGTGGCAAGGAGCCGGGTACTGGGGAGGGATGCAGAGCACTGCAGAATTAGGGAATCGGGGAAGGGTTTGGCTCCGATGGACTTTAAAGCTCCCTGCTCCAACCTGGCCTGGAACACCTCCAGGGATGGGGTGTCCAGAATTCTCTGGGAATTCCCTGGAGCCCCTGGGGATCCCCCTCCCTCCCAGGCAGGAGGGCAGCTGTACCATGCGGTGCTTGTACTCCTCGGAGGCGTCGTGCACCGCCGTGTCCCACGCGTTGGCCCCCGCGGCGTACACTTTGCTGGGATCCAGCTTCCAGTACCTGGATGGAAGGATGAGAACAGATTCCTCTGCACTGTCCTACTGCTGCACCTCCCCAGTGCTTGCTCCTCCCCGTAGGAGGACATGGGATCAGTGTCTCCTGAGTGCGGAGGACCCACGAGGATCATCGAGTCCAACTCCCTGCCCTGCACGTGCTTAAAGGACTTGGATAAATCCGGTGACTCTGAAATGCACTCCAGCTCTTGGAGACAAGCAGAGGCAGCAGAGAAGCTGCTCAGCACCCTCAGCACCCCAGAGAGGGAAACCACAGAGTTCAGGGGGACAGCCCTGACCTGCTCCCACACCCCAAAGGAACCTCCCGGCCATTCTGAACACAAACCCGACCTGAGAAACACAAGCCCAGGCCCTTCTCCTCCACAGAGCACTGAGAGATGTGAGGGACACCAGCTCATCAGCACAGCCAGGCACAGCCAGGCAGCGTTTACTGAGAGCACCTGTTAACACCATCTTAGAATGCTCTAGCCTTTTCTTTTCCTTGTCCCTAACAAAGGCTCCACACAGCTCTGCTTATTAACACCACCGCGCTGTTGTCATGCTGCTAAAGAGATTGAATTTAATGTGCTTTCCTGAAAAGCAGAGACACAGTGGCCACCAAGGTGAATGAGGGCAGCTGAGCACCAGGAATGGCAATGTCACAGTCTGTCCCCAGGACCTGCAGGGCAGTTGTCACTTTAATACAAATGGGCAGCACTTACTTCACAGGTTTCCCAAACGCCATGTTGTCTTCCTACAAAAAAAAAAAAAAAAAAAAAAAAAAAAAAAAAAAAAAAAAAAGGAAAACTGTCTGAGGAGGATGAAGCCAGTATTCAGGGCATGGATGGTGCTGGAGGTCTCACAGGCTGAGTGATCCAACTGCCCCAGACACCAATCCCGGGTGTGGATTCCCTGGGTTTGGGTTCCCATTGTTCCCATCCTCTGGTCTGGGCATGGGCACATTTACACTCCACACACAGTAACCTCACTGACCTCCAAGTGCCTTGTTCTCCCCTTGTTTTTTTCTTTTCATAGTATTAATATTTTGTTAACTCTTGGTTGCAAATGTCTCAGTCTATTAGGAGCATTAATTATCCCAAATTAAAACTCTCTTTACTTTGAGAATCCCCCAGACCCTCAGCAGCTTAAGAGGCCTGGCACACACCCGATGCTGAGCAGCACAACAAAAACAACCATGCTGAGGCAGCTGAAAGCCCTTCTGCTACTCAGAATTAAGAGAATTTAAGACCTAAACTTCTAATTTAGAGACTGGAATACAAGATTTTTTTTTTTCCCCTTCACCTCACCCAACCAACCATTATTTATCACACCCCCAAATGAGCTCCAGTGGAGCAAACAGCAACAGATCCTCCAAAACACCTCAAGCTGCTCTTTGAGCTGGAGAGGGCAGGGCGGGCTCAGATCCCCCCAGGGCAGGGTCAGAGCCCCGCAGGGTGGGCTCAGGAGCCCCCCAGACTGGGCTCAGACCTCCCAAGGGTGGGCTCAGACCTCCCAAGGGTGGGCTCATATTCCCCCAGGGCGGGCTCAGAATCCCCCAGGGCGGGCTCAGGACCCCCCAGGGCAGGGTCAGAACCCCAAGGGTGGGCTCAGACCCCCTCAGGGCAGGCTCAGGAGCCCCCCAGACTGGGCTTAGACCTCCCAAGGGTGGGCTCAGACCCCCCCAGGGTGGGCTCAGAGCCCCCAGGGCAGGGTCAGACCTCCCAAGGGCAGGCTCAGACCCCCCAGGGCAGGCTCAGACCCCCCCAGGGCAGGCTCAGACCCCCCCAGGGCAGGCTCAGACCCCCCCAGGGCAGACTCAGGAGCCCCCAGGCAGGGAGCAGCAGGGGAGGCAGGAATTGCTGCTGGCCCAGGCGCAGGAGGCACTTACAGACACGAAGTAGGGCCCGGCGAAGTCGCGGATGACGCCGGCCGAGGTGCAGATGCCCATGTGGCCGATGATGGGGAACAGCCACCTGCAAGGCAACGGGGGTTTGTCCCTGCCCACGCCACGGGGAACCGTGGGAGCCACGGCCAGGGAAGGGCTGGAAAGGACACGGGGAACCCGCAGGGAGGAGGGCTGGGAGAGAACACTGCCTGCACACAAAGTGCCCTGCACACACCCCGGGCAGGGAGAGAACAGCCCCGGCCACCCAAACCCCTTTGTGCAGCCAAGCACAGAGATCAGATCCTGCAGGAGCTGCCTCGGGAGAAAACCGGACTTTCCACTCCAGCGACCAAAAATCAGGTCACCCTGCCCACCTTTCCACAGCAACCTAGATTTGAGCTCTCCAGACAGAAAGCAGAGTTCCTGGCTCTGGGAAGAGCACTCCCTCCCCTAAATGATCCCATTGTTTCACAGACCTTCTCCCTGATGGATATTTACAGCCCCAAGGAGCAGCAGACCTATATCCCAACCCCCTTCCATCATCAGATCTACATCCCAAAGCCTTTCCCTGACCAGACCTATATCCCTATTCCAGACCTATTTCAGACCAGCCCGTAGGAGCAAATACCCCAGGTCACATTCCAGCATCCTCGGGTTTGCTGATCTCCCTCATTCCTCTCCCCTCTCTCCCTGAGGGACTGAGCGGCTCTGGCAGCTCCCTTCAGCACTCCCAGCCAGGGCTAGGGATGTTAAAGAGCTCTGCGAAATGCTCCAGGAAAAGGCTGAGGTGAGAATTTTAAGCCATCAAAAAAGAAAAGAGATGAAAGAGATAAAAGAGACAAAAGAGATAAAAGGGGAAGTGCAGCCTCTCCTGGGCGAGGAGAGCTCCGGGCCGTTCCCGATCCTGGCACACCCCACACCACATCTTCTACCTGACTCGGAGCCCGGCTCGGTAAACATCACCTGATGGGAACCCGAGGGGAAGGGGAAGGTGGAAAAACAAGCCTCGCTGTGTCCAGACAACCCCCACCGCCACAGCTTTCCCCGTTCCCACGACCAGAGCAAACTCCCAAGTTCTCCCTGGAGCCTGCCCACACTTGGCTGCCGAGCCTGGGAAGGCAAATCCCGTCCCGACTGATGAAAAGCGGCGCGGCGAGACTCCCCCCGGGGCACGGGCTGCTCCCGCAGCCAGCGGCCAAACCTTTGCTCCCAAAGAGGCTTCCCACGTTCCCCCGGCTCCCCCGCTGCCGCAGGGCCAGGCCCGCTCGGCACGGAGCCTTCCCCACGCCGCAGGAACGAGCCCGTCCCGGGCCGGCAGCCGAGAGCCCCGGCGGGGCAAGCGGGAGTGGGCAGCGGCCAGCGGGAACGCGGGGAGGGCGCGGGGGAAAGCCGGGAGAAGGCGCCGGCGGAACCGAGGGGGAAACGGAGGGGCTCGGGGGGCCCGGGAGGGGCTCGGGGCCTTCGGGACAGGGCAGCGGAGGCCCCGGCGGAGCCGAGGGGTCCCGTCCCGGGCCCGGCCGCCCGTCCCCGCTGCGCCCACGGCGCCTCGCTCACGTCAGGACAGGGATCGGGGTCCACACCACGCAGTGCGGGAAGCGGCCGCGCTCCGCGTCCGGCGCGGCGCCACCGCCGCCATTGAACTGCTTCATCCCGGGCTCCGCCGCCGCCATGCCCGGGGCGCGCCCGCAGCGCGTCACTTCCGGCGGCCGCGCGCTTCCGGAACGGGACCGGGACACGGGAAAGGAGCGGGAAACGGGACACGGGGAACGGGAACGGGACACGGGAACGGAAAAGGAACGGGACACGGGGAACCGGGAACGGGGAACGGGAACGGGAACGGAAAAGGAACGGGACACGGGGAACGGGGAACGAGAATGGGACACGGGAACGGGACACGGGGAACGGGACCGGGACACGGGAAAGGAACGGGACACGGGGAACCGGGAACGGGAACGGGAACGGGAACGGGAAACGGGAACGGGACACGGGGAACGGGAACGGGAACGGGAACGGGAACGGGAAAGGAACGGGACACGGGAACGGGAATGGGACACGGGGAACCGGGAACGGGAATGGGACACGGGACCGGGAACGGGAAAGGAACGGAAACGGGAACGGGAACGGGACACAGGACCGGGAACGGGAATGGGAACGGGAACGGGACACGGGGAACCGGGAACGGGGAACAGGAACGAGGAACTGGGAACGGGGAACCGGGAACGGGAACGGAACGGGGAACCGGGAACGGGACTGGGAACGGGAACTTTGAACGGGGAACGGGACAGGACCGGGACTGGGAACGGAGAACGGGCCGGGAAACGGGAACGAGACAGGGACCGGGAACGGGACGGGACCGTGAATGGGCCGGGGCCGGGGCCCCAAGGCCAGGATCAGACGCGGTCCGGTCCCGGAGCCCCGTCCCTGTCCCGGAGCCCAAAGGCCGGAGCCCCCGGGCTGGCCCCATCCCGGTCCCGGTGCCCCGGGCCGGCCGCTCCTGGTCCCCGCCGCCCCGTGGCTTCCTCAGGGCCGGGAGCTGCAGCGGCCCCGAAAGAGAAACCATCATCCCCCGGAGCCTCCCGGGACAGGGACCGCCAGAGCAGCGACGGCATTTCCCGAGGGAAAACAAAGGGTTAGAAAAATAACAATCGCTTTATTGAGAAGTTAAATTCGAACTACACGAGGAAGCTGGAGAAATGTGTTTATTCCAAATTTCCACGGCACACTGGGAACCCAGAGTGAGCCCACGGGGCTGGAGGGGAGCACAGGGAGCTCAGGATGGGGCTGTGCTGCCCCGGGTGCAGGAGAGCTGCCAGCGTCCACCTTCCACCTCTGCATCCTTCCACGTTTTCCTTGGAAGCTGCTCATTTCCTCTCACACAGGGGCCGTGGCCGTGCTTCCCGTCAGGGCACAGAGCAGCCGGGGCTCTGCAGGAGAGCTGTGGGCTCACTGCTGTGCCCGGGCACTGGGAGTGAAAATACACACTCCTGGCCCCTTCCTGTGTGTGGCACAGAGGCAACGCAGAGGTTTCCGGGATAGGCAAACCCCCATTCCCAGCACTCTCACAAACTTACAGCTCCCGCTATTGACCACCATCTCTCTCCTTCACCAAAGGCCGCTCCCTGCCTTGTGTCCTGCTTTCCCTTCCCTGCCTTGTCCTGTTAGGCTGAGTCTAGCCCTGGCTGCTCTCTGTTCCAGGACAGAGCAGCACTTACACACCGAGCTTTGGGCTCCTGAGGCCTCCAGGGAAACCCAGCAGTTGGGAGACCTCTGCCACCGTTTGGGGTCCTCCCCTTTGGAGGGGCCACTGCGGCAGCAGAAAGTGTCACTGGAGTTCCCTGTCAAGGTGACCTCTCCCCCCTCAAGCCACAGCAACTCCCCTTGAGCACTCAGCTGTCTGATGGAAAAGGAATCCACAAAACAGTCTCCAAAAAGAGAGAAAGCTGAGGAAATCAAACACCTGAGAGCGAGGCCATGGCTGGTGCTTTGGTTTCTGCTTTCCTCTTTTAGGACAAAGCAATGGGTACAAACTGAAAGAGGGAAAATCAGACTGGGTAAGAGGAAGGAACCTTCCCTGCGAGGGTGAGGAGGCCCTGGCACAGGCTGCCCAGAGCAGCTGTGGCTGCTCCATCCCTGGCAGTGCCCAAGGCCAGGCTGGATGGGGTTTGGAGCACCCTGGGATGGGGGAAGGTGTCCTTGCCCATGGCAGGGGGTGGGATGAGATGCTCTTTAAGGTGCCTTCCAATCCTTAACATTCTGCGATTCCATTTTGGAATGGAGTCGTGGCACGTGGGGTGGAAGATGCACACAAAGGTTGTCTTTCAGTGAACACTTTTTGTTCGACGAAGGAAAAAAAAAACAAACCCTGGCATTGATTTGCTCCAGGCCAACATAAATATCAGAGATTGTGAAAAAGCCACGAACGAGGGCCAATGTTCACATCAGCTAATGTGGCCCTGGCACGTTTGTCGGATTAGGCAATGGATTTGCTCTTCCTGCTCATGGCTGGGAGGCTGCTAAGCAGGATATCACCGGGGACCAGCTCCTTGGCAAAGCCACACCGCGGGGACAGCGCTGACAGCCTCCGCAGGACGTGTCCCCGCAGTGCCACCTCCCGCCCGGGCACGGGGCGCTTCACACGCTTCACTCCCTCGCAAACCAGGGAAGGCAAACCCAGCTGCTGGAGCTCGGGAGGAACACAGCTTTCCCCAGGCAGGATTAAAAAAAAAAAACTAATAATTAAACCCCAAATCAATAGAGCCCTGGTTTGCTGCGCAGCCCTTTGTGTCTGTCAGGGCAGCACAAGGGCTCTCCAGCCCCGGCAGAGCACGGCTGAGCTGGAGCTGACAGCAGGGTCTTCCAGTGACAACTGGAAAGCTGCTGCTGTTGTGCTGCTATTGATCTAAGCAGAATACAAAACACCTGAAGTCAGCAGGGAAAAATAGCTGCAGTTGGAAAAGGAGCTGTGGGGGGGAGGACAGGGAGGGGAGAGCAGGTAAGAAGTTCTCCATGCATAAAATTAAAGGCCGGGGTTTTATTGCAGCTCTCTTTGCCTGACTACAGCACCGGATCGATGTGCAGAGCAGGAATGGTGCCATCATTGTTTGTGCAGCCTCTCATTTGAGGAGAAACAAAAGGGTTTGCCAGGGACTTGCCACCGAGGGCTCCTCTGGCTCGGCTCGGCACAGCGGGGCCGTGTCCCCGGTGACCGGAGGTGTCCCCGGTGACCGGAGCCTTGCCGGGGCGGGCGGAGCGGCCCGGGGCTGTCCCGGCACAGCCCGGAGCCCAGCCCGGAGCCCAGCCCGGAGCCCAGCCCGGGCAGGATTCGGGCACCTCCCGCTCCCGGCTGGCTCGGGGCAGAGCCTGGAAGCTGCAGGCGCCCGGCCAGCTCCTGTTCAGCAGCGCTTCCTTGGGAACCTTCCCTGTTGTGACAGCTCGAACATTAGAGGGACTGCCAGAACCAAAGCACTCCAGGAGGAGATCCCCTCCCCCTCCTGACATTGACAGCCGAGGCGGCAGCAGGAGCTGACTGGAAATGTCACCGAGGCTGGGGCTGATGGAGGACACCAGCCCCGCGTCCTTTCCCGGCCCGCAGGGGAGGCCGGGCTGGGTTTGTGTCGTTCCCTGCTCGGGTCTGTGCAGCCCCAGAGCCTCTCCCGGCTCGGGGTGAGCCAAAGGGTCCCTCGGTGCTC
The DNA here is from genome assembly GCF_009819655.1 of Sylvia atricapilla. Lineage (NCBI taxonomy): Eukaryota > Metazoa > Chordata > Aves > Passeriformes > Sylviidae > Sylvia > Sylvia atricapilla. The sequence goes on from NC_089163.1 coordinate 369,820, forward strand.
TGCTGGTCCCACTCACCCCCCAGGGGACACCCCAGGGGACACTCCCGGGGACACGCCAGCCTCAGCCACCGTCCCCGGGAGTGGCCCTGAGCCCACCTTGGGGCTGTTCTCTTTCCGTGGCACTGCAATTCGCTCCTCTCCCTCTCCAGCTGACACAGCCCATCCACGGGGCCGCTTCCACGGCTCAAGGAAAAGCCACCGGGTTCCCAGGGACAAGGGGCACACGTGGAAACTCTCCCGGAGCCGAGTGCTGCTTGTGGGGATTTCTCAGCCATGGGATCCAGGACAAAGCCCAGCCCCGAAGGGGGTCCCCAGCACGGCCTGAAGCAGCTCCAAGGGCTGAACTCCTCCGTGCACCCACGGCAGGGTTCCCAACACCCCGCTCCCATTTCGCTCTCACACAGGACCCAGCTCGAGCCCTTCGCAGTTTTGTTGCTGGCACTGCCAACGCTTCCATCAGAGAAACGTGAATTTGTCAGGCAACTGTTCCTCCCCCCACCTCGCAGAGCATATCCCTCCTCTGCCTCCTCAACCCAATCCTCTCATCCAAATGACAAATAAAACTAATTTTCTGGGTCCTTCTACCCCTTTCCACCCACAATTCAAACACTCGGCTTCCAACCACTCACTCCAAGAGCTGACCCAATTAGCTGATTGCCAATTCCAGCTATGGATGCTCATTGCTTTGTTACAGCAGAGCTGCCTTTTAAAGCAATAATTTATATCAGACAGGATTTGAAATGAAGAGGCCTCAAAAGACCTTCGGCTGAAAGGTGTCCAACAGGAATTTTTAAGAGTTCAAATGGATTCTGGAAATAACAGCCTGGGTTTCCAACTCTCCCGTAAGGCCTGCAGCTTGGAAAGCAAGGAAATATTTGGGAGATTTTGCAGCAGGAACCCAGAGAAAAAAGTGAATTTGTGAAATCCCTTGGCAAAGGAGCATCTCTGGGTGCAAAGGTTGGTGTTGGACACACCATGTAAGGCAGGGAACGTGCCGCTGCTGACACTGGAACCTCTTGGGGGGTGACTCGGGCAGGTGACCCCGGGTCTGCCCCGGGGCTCTGCAGCTCTGTGCCTCCTCCTGCCCCTCTGGAACCAGGACTTTACCGTTTTGCTGTGCTGGAGAAAGGCCCTCAGACACGGGCACTGCTGCAGCAGCTCTGTACTCTGTGGTCTCCTCCCATCCCCACCCCAACGCTGGCAGCTCCAAAGCCCTGCTCCAGGACAGCCCCGAGCCCCCAGACCCGGATAAATGAACTCAGCCCCAAGCCCCCAGCCCTGGATAAATGAACTCAGCCCCGAGTCCCCAGCCCTGGATAAATGAACTCAGCCCCGTGTCCCCAGACCCGGATAAATGAACTCAGCCCCGTGTCCCCAGACCCGGATAAATGAACTCAGCCCCGTGTCCCCAGACCCGGATAAATGAACTCAGCACTGACGCCGTGGCCACCGCAGCTCATGGGCCACATTTTGGGCTCCCCAGCCCAATTCCCACACAAGTTTTTGGAGCCCCTGAAGAACAGACAGCACCTGGCCCAGCCGGGCCACCCTCCAACCCACCCTCACAGAGAAAGGTAGAACAAAGCCCCAACGATCCCCCAAACAAAACGACACCAGGAAAGAACTAGAACAAAGAATTGTTTAATCGCTTAACCCTTTCTCTTCCAGGGACCAGAGAAACAAATTTTCTGCCCCTTCTAACGAGGGCAGTAAGGCTCGTGTGTTACCTCTACAACTGCAGGGGCAAAGTTTACGAGATGATCGTCTTTAGTACTCAAAAAAGCGAGAAGCAATGGTCACTGCAACACTAAGAGAATCCTAGAGTCTCCTAACGGAGAGCCCATTGCTAGAATACAAAAATAAAGGAGGCATCCCTGCATATCCCAGGCTAGAAAGAGTTAACCAGAAAGAGCAGGAAGAAGCTTTCCCAAAGAGGGGGTTGAAGTAAACAGCAGAGGTCAATAAAGCAACATCTTCTCCTGACTTCCCCAGCATGTTTTTTTTTTTCCTTCACCAATAAATACAAATTCCTTGTTAACAAGCGACAAGCAGGTAATCTGCCCACAGCAAGGGGAAAAGGGGCTAGAGGCAGAAAGATTTTTCTCTCCCCTTCTCTCCTATTATTATTAATCATCTTTTTTTTTAACCAAAGCAGCCATTAAAAACAGCAACCCACTGCAGAGGCAGGGAATCTGGTTGCTTTCACACTGCAACTGGCAGGTAAAAGAGCTGCACTGTCTCACAAAGGTAAAAAAACCCAAAAAATAGCTGCCACAGCAAAAGGTGAATGGGGAGGGAGAGGTCTGTTCTCTTCAGAGCTTTCCATCTCAGTCTCTCAGTTTCAAAATCAAAGTCTGCAGACGTTGTCTACTGAAAGCTGAAAAAAAGTTTGAGTGGGAGGAGGGGAAAAAAAAAAAAAAAAGAAGAGGATGCGTCTAGTAGGAAGCCTTAAGCAAAAAAAGAAAAGGGCAGATCATGTCAGAAAGCCACCCAAGTGAGGAGAATTTTCTGCTGCCTCTGGGTTTGGAAGAGCAGCAAACGCCGGGGGTGCACCTGGCTACGCCCCGGCCAGGTGAACTCAACAGTCACAGGTACTGCGTGGAAACAAAGCAACCTGCCCCAGGAGCTGAGGGACACCTGGCCCAGGTGAGCTGGGCCTCAGCACGAGAGGGGAGGCTGATGTGCCACCAGAGCTGGGTAGAGCACACTGGGAGCTGCTCCCTCGGAGGGGCTCCCCCAACTCCGGGGCGAGCTCGGGCTTCCCCCTGCGGCAGAGCAGAGTCTGTCTGAGGGGCACCCTCTGCTCCCAGCCCTCCCTCTGCAGGGAGCAGTGTCCTTGGAGGGATGCTGCCAGCTGCCCTCTCTCCCTCCTCATCTGCAGGACTGTTCTGGAAGGCAGAGGCAGCCCTGGCTCAGGCAGCCCTGTGCAGCTGCGCTCAGCGGTGCCTGGCAGCCAGAGGCAGCCACAGGCAGCCAGGGGAGGAAAGGGAGGCCTCTCATCTTTCCACGGCAGCAACAGGAAGACCAGGGATTGCACCACATGGAAGAACAGCACACACACGTGCGCACACACTCTCAGACACACACCTCACACCCCTGGGACCAAGGCTAACATGTTCAGACCTTCGGCAGGAAGAGACACGAGACAGCGCAGAGCGGTTCAGATCTCCAGGGGCTCTTTGGTCTTAGTTGATAGTCCTAGAAAAAACAACCTCCAGAGGTGGTTGTAGCACAGCTGTGTAAGATCTGTGGGGTATTTAGTGTTTGGCAACTGCAAGAGGGAAAAACAGGGCTGTGTTACAGGAGGGGGAAGGAATGGAAGTACAGTGCTGTTTCCAGGTGTGCTCCTGGCTTTGGGGAGTGGGAAGAGGAAGGAGGGTTCCTGAGAGGACCACGAATCCATATGATGTTACACCAACAGAGGCAGGGAAGGCCCACCTTGGCCAAGACAGAGCAGCTGGCTGCACAAAAATGCTGCTTCTGACAACTCCAGACTGTAGCTGTACCATTCACACGGTGACAACGTCCTCAGCTCCTGCACAGGTGACGTGGAGAGGAGAAAACAAACACAGCTACACACCCTGGGCAATGGAGAGGGGCTATCACCTGCCCCTTTCCTCAGCAGCTTTAGCTACACAAGTCCTAAGCCTCTGATCCAACCTGTGCCCATCACTGTCACCTCCCTCCAGGGGCTCAGGGGCCACAGGAGGAACCGGGCAAGCTCGTTCTGCCCCGTGGAGCTGCACACACCCAGTGCCTTCACTGATCCCTCACCTAAGACAGGGGGACAAGCCAGGCAACCTCCAGTCCTCAAAAGAGCACAGCTACATCTGCTGACGTGTCTGAGATGGAAGCCAGAAGAAAGATGTTATGGGACAAAACAGGTGTTTCATGGCCAACAACCGTAAACCGGGGGCCTCTAGACAGGCTGGTAGCACAGTCAAGCTTTCAGAATCACTGCAGTAAATTCATTCCATAACCCCTGCCCTAGGTTTGTATTTTATTCAGGAATTTAACATCCCCCCTGCAATGCAGGCAACAGCCCCTGTACCAGATCATACAGCAGCTCTGGAAAAATAATCACCAGTTACACTGCTCACAGACACTCAAAGACCCCTGTCGGGACTAAACTCCACTAAAGGCAAACCCCGGACTGCACTGCCATGGAGGAGGAGGAGGAGGAGGTGATGGTTCAGAGACGGCCGCTCCTGCCCCTGCCAGCTTGTCCTACCCTGTGCATAGTGCGAAACAGTGCAGTCATTCACCAGAGAAAGTTCAGGACCAAGGAAACTCGGTTCCCTTTCAGCCAAACATCTAGAGGAAGGAGAGGCAGTTCTGTTTTAGCTGGGCCGGCACTGGACTTGCCCCTCTGAGCTGTCCTCATCATCGGAGCCCCCGGCGCCGCCGCTGGTCAGCCCCGTGATCCGGTAGCCCATGTTCAGCAGCATCACCTCCAGAGGGTCCGCGTTCATCCGCCGCTGGTTGGCCTGGGAAGCGCCTTCCATGTCCACCACCACGCGGCCATTGAGGGTCTCGCTCTGCAAGACCAAGGGACAGCCCTCAGGGCCACGGAGGGGCTGCCATGGGACACCCCAGAGGGGAAAGACAGCAGCAGAGACAAGGGGGGCTTCGACTGCAGCCCTTACCTCCGGCCTGGGGTTCCAGAGTCGCACAACCGGGTCGATGCCGCTGGTGGCCAGGAAGCAGTAGCTGGGGTGAGGCTGGAGACAGTTCACTATGGACTCGTCTCCCTGCAGCACACGCACCAGGTTGGTGGTTTCCTTCTCCCAGATGAAGAAGGAGCCGTCGTCCGAGCCACTGACGATGTACTGGGCATTGCTAGGGCAGAGAGGCAGAGCCTGGGGGTGACTCAAGAGCCAGGCTCCAGCAGGCTGAGAATTTCACGTGGCTTCTATCATCAGCAGGCTGACACCCCTCACACTTACACACCCAGATAAAGCTCCTCACGCTGGTTCCCTGCACCCCCAGGAACCCCGTTTTCAGTCCCAAATGGATCTCTGAAATGCTACTAGCCCAACCAGGTCCTCTGTGGATCTGCTCCTCATCAGCTGCTCACGCAGCAACACGGGAGGAGGGCTCCTGACAGCTTGTCCCAACCCTCCCAACCAGTGTCCATGTCCTTTTATGAACAGCAATGTGGGGCTACATGTAAGGCTTCCACAGAAAAGATCATTCTGCTGCTGCTCACTCTGTCCTGCAACCCTGCTACCATGTTCCAGCATACCTGCCAAAGAAATTGGCCTCTTTGATGTCCGTGGTGGTGTTGCAGTGGCCGCAGTAGCGGAATTTGTAGTCGTAGCTGCGCTCCCTCAGCACCATCTCGTCCTCAGAGATGGAGTCCTTGCGGCCCGTGGCCCGCAGCCGGATGGGGCCACCCCCCTTCTTGTCCTCAGCTGCAAGGACAACACGTTTCCCTCAGCACCACTGCGGGAGTTGTAAGCAAAACGCACCCCAGGAGACCCCAGCAGCCTTAGAGAGGAGTTAAGAATGATTCCAGCAGGGAGCAGGGCTCAGAGCACGAGCTTCCTTCCTTCCACATTATCTCCTGGCTACATCAGACTCCTTTTATCACACTCTCACTCAAGAGCAAACTAGGACCAGGCACAAGGAAAGAACAGGCTCAGGCCAGTTTTTGTGCACAGCAACAATCAATCTCTCTCAGAAGTTGGAGCTTTACTTTAGAGGGGCAGTTTAAGGAGGAAAGTCCTTGTGTGCTCATTAGATTTCAGCGTAACCTTGGAGAAGCCCAGGAGCAGCAGCACTCACCGTTATCACTCTTGGAGAAGAGGGCAGCATTGATGTCCCTGTCTAGTGCATCGCAGGCACTGCTGTGTGCTTGTTCTGGAAACTTCCCTTTAAAGTCATCCAGACACTCCAGTGCTTCTGCCACGTACTTGAGTTCAAAGAGACAGCGGGCAAGGCGGAAATGGGCCTTCAGGTGGCACGGATTTAGGGATATAGCCTTCAAGCAGTCCCTCAGAGCATCGTAATGGTCCCCATCCCTGCGGAAAACAGAGCAGTGGATTAGCCAGCCCAAGCAGCAACAGCAAACATTTTCCACTGCCGTTTCCCAGCCCTCATTTCACTCCACAGCTTGTTGTTTCCAGCTCTCTACACAATCCCACACCCCAGGAGCTCACTAACAGCATTTGCTGTGACTCGGGGGCACCACCTGACCCAGCCCAGCCTCCCCAAGGCCTCTGCAGACGCCCACAGGCAGCTCTGGGATGTGACCACACCAGGCTGCCCCGCCAGCCCTGACCTGCCATTTTAAATCCGAGAGAGCAGAGCTCCCTGCTGCAGCACATTTCGGGAAGTCCTTTGAAGATGGAGGATGCAGCAGCCCTCTGGCCAGGCAGCAGAGCCCTCCCGTGCCAGGCGGGCTCCCTGTCACAGCTCACTCGTGCCCCTGTGTGGACACACGGCACAGCTCCGGCCCGCGAGCGCCCGGACAGCGGCTGCACCACCTCCCACCACAAAGGGACCCGTGCCTCGAGCAGGAGCCTTTTCTCACCTTCACAGGAAAAAACCTTGGAGTTTTAGAAGTGAGCCTTACAGCAGAGGGACTGCCCCGGCTATTTGTGTGCCGTCTGCAGCTGATTTCCCTGAGCTCGGGGCTGTGGCAATGAGGCTGCCCCTGGCTGTTCTCTGGAAGCAGGAGGGACTTGTTGAGCCCTGTGTGATGCTCAGCTGGGGCTGGCAGGGCACACACACCTGGGGTACCTGCACTGAGCCTCCACTGCTCAGACACCACAACCTGCCTAAACAGAGTGCCAAGGCTACATCTGACGTTTAATAAGAGCAATAGTAATAATGATAATGTTTCATACCTGTAACCTATTCCCCACTGTGGCTGCCCCACCCCTGGCAGTGTCCCAGGCCAGGCTGGACAGGGCTTGGAGCAGCCTGGGAGAGTGGAAGGTGTCCCTGCCCATGGCAGGGAATGGAATGAGATGGGCTTTAAGGCCCCTTCCAACCCAAACCATTCCAGGATTCTGTGCACTGCACCCACCAGGGTCCAAAACACTCCCAAGGAGATGATGAATTCACAGAGCAACAATTTTAGATCAGCGAAACCTTTGTCAGAGAACCACAGGAAGACCCAGGTTGGAAGGGACCTGTGGAGGTCATGCAGGACACCTTCCCTGCACAAACAGGGCTCCCTACAGCACGTTCCTCAGGACTGTGTCCCGACAGCTTTTGAGTATCTCCAGTAAAGGAGACTCCACACCTCTGTGGGCAGCCTGTCCCAGTCCTCTGTCACCCTCACAGTAAAGGTCCTCCTCATGTGCAGATGGAACAGGGAAGAGGTGTCCCAGTGTCTGGACTTATTAAGGGGAGCTCCAAATCCTGCAGGAGCGTGTTTTGCACACCATTCACCCTGCAGCTCCCTCCTGTCCAGGTGGGTACTGGCCACTCCCCAGCACAGCCCTGCCCATGAGATCTGCAGCAGAAACACAGCTCTCTCCAGGGCTCTCTGCAGCACTGCCAGGGTTAACTCAGGACACGCAGCAACAGGCCACTTTTGGTCAGAGAAAGAAGGAATGCAAGTTACCTGTTAGAATGACAGATGTCACACATTTGTACACCTGAGTGGGCTTTTAAACCGCTTTGCCACCCTCAAACATCCCTGAAGCTCAACTAGCAGCGCTGGCAGCCCAAGAGGCTGGTGTGAAAATGGACATGGTGGGATGGAAAGCAGGCTCTGGCTTCTCTCTTTGTTACAGGATTGACTCAGCTTGTGCAAAACTAGAGATCAGCTCAGTACTGCCAACACAGACTGCTGAAAACGAGCCAGAGGGGGACGCAGTTGGCTTTTAGGAGCAAAATTTCAAAGGACAGCCTTGGAAGTGCTGGAAAATATGAGCAGCATCTTAAGGGAGATGAACAAGGGGAGGTTAGGCAATTACAGACCTTCCTTTTTTCTTGCTCTCTCTGTTATTCAGAGAATAAGGCCAAAGCAGGACCTGCAGGGTTCTGAGGGTGGCCTGTACCTGTTCCTGCTCCAGACATCAAGAACATCTCAGAGACATGTGGTGGTTCAGCCTGGGTCACTGTCGGCCTATCCTCCTGCTCAGTGACATCCCAGCCACCTTCTCCGCACTCCACAAACTGTTCCGAGCAGAAAAGTGCCCCTTTTCTGCACCTGGAAGGCATCACCTCAGTGCTATTTAAATCCTGAATGAAAAACCCCCTGCATGCCACAGAAACCCACTGTGTGTATGTTTCTCACATCCTCCTGCTACCCAAATCTGTGGCAAAGCAGTAGCTGACACACTGAAAGGTTCAGATGTGCCAACACCCTTCGGGAAAAACGATTCCTATAAGAAAAATGTCATGCATGAGATCAGCACTCAGCTTCTGTGTTCCATCCCTTAATCCCAACCTATTGTTCTTCTCCTTTGGAACACTGAGGTCTTTTTGAGGCAGCTCCCAAATCTGTGCTATTGCAAAACAGCCAACAGGCCAGTTACCAACAGTCACAACAACTGCTGGCTGCTCTTTATCTTGGCAAGAAGAGAGGAGAATTCATAGTGGGGATTTCAGCAGGGAGAGGAGAAGGATATCCTCACAAAGCAAATGGAGATGAAGGACCACAGCTATTTTAAATATGTTAATGGCAAGTCATGGTACTCAGTCTTACTCTGCTCAAGGGGACAGGCATTAAAATAACTCAGCTGTATCTTGCAGATGCAGCTCTGGCTACTGGTCAGAGCAGACATTACCTACTGCAGAGGCTGACAGGGTGTTTTGCAACCAGCAGGGCAGAATCCCCTCCAGACTGCAAGGATCTGCCACCTCCCCAGATCCCTCCCAGAGGTTTGTTTCCAGTCAAAGGAGTGCAGGTTAACTGAGGTAACACAGAACCACCAGGTCTGAGTGGCTGCAGTGTGAGGTACTTGAATAAAGCAGCAACCAAAGCCACCCCAGCAGCCCTAAAACAACCTTCTGTCATGAGATGTTATAAAGCACAGTCACCATTACGTCATGTGTTGACAGCAGATTTGAGAGCCCTTCTTTAATGCAAATCAGAACCACCCAAATAAACACAGACACCCTTGGTGACACCCAGAAGGCCATGAATCAGATGTGGACTTTGGGTTTCTTTTTAAACAGGAAAGGATCAGGATTTCACACAGCACATCAGCAGGTGAAACAATGGGCTGTACCAGCTGTGCCCCCCCAGAATTTGTCCAGCACAGACTGCTGCTCCATCCCTTTGTGCCAGGGGTGCCTAACCACATTTCAGTCTGATAACCCCAACCCAGCCTGGCAGAGGGACACCAGGCCCTGCCCCAGGGTGGCCCTCGGGAGCCACCTGCAGTGACACTGCCCCTTACCACTTGCGCTTCATGTAGGCAGCAGCTCTGTTCCCATAGAGCATGGCATTGTTGGGGGCCTTCTGCACAGCTTTGCTGTACAGCTGGATGGCCTGGGTCCACAGCTGGCAGGCAAAGGCCTCGTTGGCTTGTTGCTTGATCCTCTCCAGGTACGGGGGCAACTCCACTTGGGGGCTGCAGGGGAAGAAGGAGCAGCACAGGTGAGTTATACATCCTTCATTCCAGGTCAGAGCCTGCAGTGTTTAGTTCTAGCTTAGCTAATGCTTGCTGGACTTCCTAATAAAAGATTTAGGAGAAGTCAGAAGGGACTCTGGACCCAAAGAACCAGAGTTTAAGAGGAAAGTTAAGTTTTGACCATAGAATCCCAGAATAGTCTGGGCTGGAAGAGACTTTAAAGCCCATCTCCTCCCACCCTCTGTCCCTCTGGGCAGGGACACTTTCCACTATGCCAGGTTGCTCCCAGCCCCATCCAGCCTGGCCTTGGACACTTCCAGGGCAGCCACAGCTTCTCTGGGCAACCTGTGCCAGGGCCTCACCACATCAGTGTGACCATCATTTGACTGTTTCCATTTTTTATTCATCTACAGAGACACACTCCAATTTGAGCAGTGGGTATTTTAAGCATCAGACTTCACCAAAAGGTCTTTGTTTCGACTGCATAAACAACGTTTCCAATCCTCTTTTAGCAATGCACATGCAGAAGCATCTGAGCTCACCAGGCCCATGCTCTGCAACCCAAAATTCCAGCCCCATTTCTGCTGCCGCGGTGGAGGGGCCATCTAGAGGAGAGGAGCTGAAACAGTCCACAGAGTGACTTTGGAGGAACCCAGACTACCCATATATGGTATTAAATAAGTGCCTTGACTTTGAACCAAGTCTCATCAGCTGGGAGAAAAACAGCCACCAAGATGTGCTGCTGCTCCTTCGCCCCAACTGCATTTTGGCCTTAAAGAGAGAAATCAGCAGGAGCAGTACAAGAGCCTCCATCCAGCCCTAGCTGCCATGCTAGGAATGGCAGCAGTGTTCCAGTGCTGCTGTCACAGAAAACTCTGGCTGCTTCACTTCAGTTTGCAGCAGCAAGTGCCCAAAAAATGGCAAAGGTAAGCAAGGCTCCTTCACCTGCCAGCCTCTGCCACCATCAACACACAGTTCCTGCAGGTCAGGAAGCAACCACCACTCAGGACACTTTGCTTCCAGGCCTGAAAAATCATGGTTTAGTTTTGTCCACCTTAATTCATTATAAGAGGACAAAGCCCCACAGACAATTCTCCCAGGATGCTCCTGCCTGGTCTGACTCCTGTTCACAGCCCAGAGGCCAACACAGCCCCAAGGACACAGGCCACTTGGAAATCCAGGAACGGCGCAAGGGATTTGCCCTTCACACCTTTCTGGGGGCAGTTCACCCTGCTGAGAGGCAAAGGACAAAGCCAGAGAAGCCCTGGAGGGGCAGCTGTGCCTCACCTGACGTGTGCCCTTCCCTCGGCCAGGCGGAAGCCGTTGCTGTGGAGATGGATCCCGTTGGACACTCCATTGGTAGAGGTTTTTCCATTTTGCACTTCTGAAGGTTAGAAAAAGATATACACAGCCATGCTAAGCACCAATGCAGATTATACAAACTCAGGGTTTATTTTACAGCAGGGCCAACGCACCACAACAGCCCCACTCAGGGCAGAAATAAAACTTCCATGATTGCACCCGCTCCAGTCACCTGGATTTGGTTTGTCCTCTTACAAACCTCTGCAGTGTCCTTTACAATACAATTCTGGCTCAGAAAGCCAGACACACACAGAACTAAGTGCTCACACACAGCGAGGGCAGCTTGAAGGGAATTACCTTTGACTGATTTCAGGCCATAGCTGGAGTCTAGCCCTGGAACAGTCTGGGAGGATTCCAGGACCTCAACCACTGAAAACTGCTTAATCCTTGAGCACAGCTTTAGGCACTCTCACACACACACCCCTCTCCACAGGTCACTTTTGCCCTCATGTTTTGTCCCACTGCAGAAGGAATTTGGAATTCAGGGTATGAACTGCACTGCAGAAACAGCCCAGCAACACCCAAACCTTCTCCTCCTTCACCCTGAAAATTTGCTGTGCAGTACAGAACTCCAGTCTGCTGCTCACTGCCTTTGTGACAGCATCACACTTACCCCCTGAAGTGTGGCACTTCTTTGGGAGGAGGAAAGTGTATGGCCGCTGTTTGTATGTCAGATCAAACAAATAGACCTGAGGAAAGGAAAAAAGAGCATGAGACAAGTCTGCAAAACAGAGATGCTCAAGTCAGAAATACAAGACGGCTCTGTAGGTACAGTTCTATGTTTGTGTTTGCTATTTCCAATCTTCTCACTGGGAATCTTTTTTATAGATGGATACACAAGAGAAGGCAGCAGTAATTGGGGTGTGTCCCCGTCCAGCCCAGTTCAGAGAGAATAACACTGAGAAACAGGAACCTGCTCTTACTCCACACCTGCAGAACTTAAAAGATGACCTGACCACTGACCTACCTGCTCACAAAGGTTCATATTTCAATTAAGCAACTAAGATATTTCAGTTAACACAATGATAATGAAGAAACCAAACACCTATTCAACAGAAAAGAGAGGGACGCTGAGGAAAAGTCTCTCTAAGATGAAACCAGTATTTCCCAAAAAACTCCCAGGGCAGCTCTGTGAAATCCTAATTTACAACTGTACTGGGACAGGAATGGACAGCCCAGGCCAGACTCATGGTTCACCTTCTCCTGAAGGGAGTGAGTGTGACAAAGAGCTCTAGAGGACAAGCAGAGTGCACCTGCCCACAAGCAAAGGTCCTGTTTAATCCACGCTGATTAATGCTGTCAGGAGGATTTTCTCATCCCATTGATGAGCTTTACAAAAGATGCATGAATATCACCCAGAGATTAAAATTAAAGCAATCAATATTCCAGGTGAAGGCCTTTGCTTCTCCAAGTTCCTCATTCACTACATTCTATTACAGAAGAAGTTTGATGTTTCAAGAATGAGTTATGAAATCCTTTCTAGGTCAACAAAGGCCAGTTCCAGAACTGGTTTTGTTTATTTTCTTTCTCCTCTTCCAGAGAGTGAAATGTGAACTGCAAAACCACAACAGAACGTGGTTTAACTTTGATCACCGACAGCGTAACAAATACATCCCTAATCCCAAGTATTTAGTCTGAATTAATCAGAAAGCAGTTTAAAATCAATCACATTACTCACAGAGAAGTTGCTGTACCTGTTTTCAATGGCACACAATGGTCCAGCGACCCAGTGTGAAGATTTTCTGCCTCCTTACCTGCTCCCCTCCCATGTTGACCAAGAGCTCGGTGCCATCAGGGCTGAAGGTGACATAGGTGGCCACCAGGACCCTCAGCCGGTTGTTGTAGTCTGGAAGCTTCACTGGGAGGTGCCCTGTGGAGAGGAGAAGTCCAGAATTACTGGTTTAACTTTTAACTGTTGTCTTTGTCCTACCCCAGCTGCTCCCTTTTACAAGAGCACAAGCACGATGGGGTTTTCCATTTCCCACTGTTTACTGGATTCTTCCACAAGGAACCAAAACATGCACAGGAGCCTTTTCACAGGTTCTGGGTATTGATGCCCCACCTCTGGAAGCATCCAAGGCCTGGCTGGATGGGGTTTGGAGCAACCTGGTCTAGTGGAAGGTGGCACAGGGTGTAACAGGGTGTGTTCTAAGGTCCCTTCCAACCCAAACCATTCTGTGATTCCATGATTCCAATTTTGCACAGCCACCTCCACATGAAGAGAAGAATTTTAACTGCCTTGTTAACATGAGCCTGCAGAACCCAGCAAATCTCAGTTTTAGGGATTCACTAGGATGTGGCTTTTGTGATTTGCAGCCATCTGCAAATACCTCCATCCTCAACCCCCTAATTAGGTTTCCTTAATAAAGCCCTCAGCACAAGGAAACCAAAGCTCCTAAATATTCAGCTCACACACAGGTTCTGTTCTTCAGACAGCAGATGTGTTGCATGACCAATTCAGGGGACCTGAGGAATCCTCTAGTGGGACTCATCAGGAGCAGGACTGTCAGAACTGGTCTGCTGAACATGCTGCTCTGAGATACTTTAGAAAAACAAAAAACCCAAAGATTTTGGGGTAAGAGATAGTAAATAATAAGAACTTGAGAAAAATGTCATCTAGATTGCTCAGACACTGCATCACTGATTCTTCATCTGAAGGATGAGGACAAGTCACTTCTGTGCCAAAAAGATTCTGAAGAGCAGCTTTGCTGGGACCAGTTCCAGGAAAGCCTATAGAGCCCAGGTTATAGCCAATCCTTCACTTTCCAGCAGGAGTGACAAAAACACATTTATGCTGGACAAAATGCAGCAAGGCTATCTCACCACCCCAGTGAAATGACCTGCAGTTCCACGGAACATCCCATGGAAGAGATCCTCTGAGCAGGGGGTTTGTGTGTGGTGGGCAGAACTCTGTTTCTTCAGGCAGTGAAGTGCTCCAGTTCCCCCCAGTTCCCCCCAGTGCCCCCCAGTGCAGGGCCCTTACCTGCCACGTAGTACTGAGCTGCCCCGTCCGGGAGGGGCTTCTGCCGGTCACAGAACGTGTGCACTCCAGCTGAAGGACTCTGCTTCATGCTTTTCCTGCCCAGGGAGAGGAACAGCCTCATCATAACCACAGCATCCAGCTGCTGGAAGCCTCCTCTACACTGGTTTTTCTTGTGCACCCACAAGGACAAGGCCCAGTGCCCTCACAGCTGTGGGGTCACCAGCCTCACACCACCCCAGTGCACCCATCAGAAACACTTTGGGTGATAAAAAAAAAACAGAGCAAAACTTCCCAGAAACAAACTGGATCCCTGCAAGTCCCTGTTCCCCGCAGAGACGTGCCCAGGTGGGAAGGCACCTGCCCCAGCAGCCAGGTGCTGTTACCTGTGGTTGTGGATCATGCGGATGTCGTAGAGGCGCACAAAGGGCCCGCTGGCCCCCACGGCCAGGTAATTGTTGTCCTGGGGGTTCACTGTCAGGCACTTGGCCTCCACCAGCTGCCCACAGTACTCAGTGAGGTCTATCAGGACCTCGGAGCGTTTGCTGTTCTCCCGCAGGTCGTACTGCCTGTGGAGGGATGGCAGTGAGGCACACGAGGGCTGCAGAAGCAGCAGGAACACACTCCTGCAATGTCCTGAGCTGCGAGGGACCCACAAGGATCAGCCAGTCCAGCTCCTGGCCCTGCACAGACACCCCAACAATCCCACCCTGTTCCTGGGAGCACTGTCCACATGTTCTTGGAGCTCTGGCAGCCCTGGGGCTGTGACATTCCCTGGGGAGCCTGTTCAGCCTCTCCATCCTCTGGGGGAAGAACCTTTTCCTGATATCCAACCTAAACCCCTCCTGACACAGCTAAGAGAGATGACACCAAGGACATGGACAACAGTCATTTGTGCCACAGGTACTGGAAGCACCTCAGTTCAACACACACCAGGCCTCAGCACCAGGATAATCATTAAAAGGAGATCTATAATGTGCACAGATTTATTCAAGTTCCAAATTAAACTCCCAAGTCATGACTCGTTCCTTTCCTCCTTTTCCAGCAGTGAGCAAAATGGAGGAGCTGAGGAGAGTATTTATGACTCTACAAGATAAATCTTCCCAGTTTTAGGAAAGGGAGAGATGATCTTAAGCTGTTTAGCACAGAGACAGCCTCTCTTCAGGTTGTGCACAGCTCACATTGTGATGGTTCCCAAAAGCAAACCAACGGGAATTCTGTACCTGATTAAGCCATCTTCTGCTGCACTCCAGAAGGTGTTTGGCCACATGGGAGCCGTGGCAATCCGTTTCACTCTGTTGGTGTGATCTCCAAACATGTGCACGGTCTCCTTGACAGTCAGGTCATGGACGTGCACCTTGGAATCCGCAGCTCCCGTGATGAGGATCCGATCCCCCGAGTGCGGCAGGAACTGTGGGACAGGGGGGACACTCACCTGGGGAAGCCCTGGGGCTGCTCACGTGGACCCCTGGCAGCCAGGGAGCAGGAGCTCTGCTGCAGGAATGGGGCTAACCCCTGTTATTCCCCTTACACAGGTCAGTACAGCAGGGCACACCACAGTGTCCTCATCACACATCCCAATTTGCTACAACCATTTCCTTCCAATTCACAGAAAGAATAAGCCTGGGATCTGTATAAACTAAGTGCTACATTAGATTTAATACTCTTCCCCATAATTAGAGGAGAAACTGCTTGCAGGAAAACGTTTCCCAGCAAGGATTTATCCTTTTACTGCTCAGGTTGCTGTTTCTGTTAGCTGTTCATTCCTTCTAAGCACGTACCTTGACAGAAAAGATGTTTGCAGTGTGTCCTGTGTGCATAGAAAGGAGTTTCTTGTGGTGGAGAGGATCCCACACAATGGTATGCTGGTCATCAGAGCCAGAGGCCAACAAGCTAAAAGGAACAGGAGACAAATATGCACCATGAATTCTTCTGTTCCACACCGTGCCTGGGTCTGTGGAGCTGTTTGACCACAGACATCCATTAAGTTAATTCAGCCCTAACCAGCCCATTTCCTCTCTTCCCTCAGCTCTCTGTTCTTGCTGTGCACCCATCCCTTCAGCCAGGTCTAGGAGCTAAAGCAGACAAATAGCAATTCCACAGAAAACACAGCAGACTGAAGCATGTCACCCAGACTGCAATGGGAAAACAGCAAAATGCAGGTCTCTGCCTTCCTTATTACCCTGGCTGTGTTAACTGCTCCACATCACCTCAGAAGCCCAGCCAAGGCATTAATTCCCAGGCTCCAGATGTGCCCAGGCAGTCCCATGCCTCACAGGGTGAACCACAAACTGCTTTTAAAATCATGGCAAGGTGCTCTTGGCATGATCTGCATCTGAACCAAAGGAATCTGACATTTGCAACCCTCAGCTCTTTTAAACTTATGTCTCCTTGTAGCCACTCTCTTTCAAGCACATGAAGTTTTCACTGGTAAATAATTCTGAAGAGTATCAGAGGGCAGACTGTGGATGTCATGAGGCATGTGCAGAAATACCCACTCTTCCTCCAGTCCACTCATTTCTCACACAGAAACTCTTCACTCCCTTTGGTTACTGGAAGTAGCTCTTTAATTTCCCTCTAAAATTTCAGAGGGGTGGATTCTCTACCCCCTTCCCTAGGATATGTGCCCCCCAGCAGCAGCTTTTAACAGCATGGTGAAGGGGGTGGGGAGATGTCACCACCAGCTGGGCAAATCCTAAAGATCCATTATAATCCATAATACCACTTAAGAAAAGAGAAGCGGCCTTCAATCTCCACTTCTTAGTTTGACCATTTCCCTTCTGAACTCACTAAAGGGGCATTTCTAATAATATCCAGATATATTTAACAAAATAAAGCTTCTTTAGAAGCGTGAGCTCTACTACAGCTCAAAATTTGAGCTTGAGCTCCACTTTACTAGAAATGGGAAGCAGCTGCTTATGATAACATGACCTACATCCTACTCTTGGGAAAATCTGGGGTTATGGCTTTGCTGATTCCCCAAATGAAGCCACATACTTACTCTCCTTTTTCATTCCATTCCAGACAGTTGACACACCCAGAGTGACCCTGAGGGAGGAGGCAAGGGAAGATGGTATTACTCAAACTTCAGATGTATCAAACAGAGCTGCCCTAAGACAAGGACACAGTGAGCTCCTCACAAATAACAACTTCTTCCAACAAAAGCACGGGTTTTTTATTCCAATCCTGCAAAGAACTCCACACACGTGGTAAATAAGCACCTCCAGAAAAGACAGACATGCCAGAGCAGCTGGGGTAGAAAAGGCAAAATGAAACAAATAAAAAAAGATAGTGTTGAATAAAATGGCAGTTTAGTCTCAGAGGCTACAGCTGAAATCCTGCTGTACACATGGAAAGGTGACTTTGCTTCCAGAGCCCTTGGCTAGGCTGACAAATTACATGTACAAGCACTCTGGGAACACAGGGAAAATGCACTTCTGATAGCTCTGTTAGAAGCACCTTGCTGCTGGGTGACTTCATCATCCATCTTCATCCACATTAACCAACGACTGCACCAGGACGTGGGGGGGTGTTGAGCAGCATTGGATGTGGGAGATGGGACTCAAAAGGGGGACAAAAGAATCCTTTTCTCTCCCAGCCCAAGATAATTGATCTATTAGAGGTTGGGTAGAGCAGGGTGTTGATAATGCCAAGGCTGTGGGTTGACCCCCAGATGGGGCTGTTCACTTCAGACTCCAGTGATCCCTGTGGGTCCCTTCCAACTCACAATACTCTGTATAATCTTAAAATCTTTTCTAAAGTATGTCAGAGTGCACTACAACCTGTTCCTTAGGGATCCCATTAGAGCTGAGTACGTTGAACAGAGGACAATTGCCTTCTCCAGGCATCAGTGCTGAGATTAGGTGGTCCCACCCTGTTAAAGGTTCTGCTGTAGGTTGTGCAGAAAGCTCACACAAGCTCTCACTGAGCCACTCCTGCCTCTAAAGTCTGGGGGACCAAGAAATCAGCATTTACCTCATGAAACAGAGTAGTTCCCATGCTCCTGCAGAAAGCAGCACAGCAAGGGGCTGGTGTGCTCCCTGGCCACTCACCTGCAGCTCAGCCTCCAGCCCCAGGCGGCGGATGAAGGGGTCAGTGACGTGGTAGTGGCGCTCGAAGCCCAGTGCTCCCCTCTCCTGCAGGGGCAAACAACATCACACTGACCACAGCAAGCACAACACTCCTCCTGCCCTCTCACAGAAGGCTCCTGAAGTTCAAAAATCACACCAGGTATTGGGGGTCCACAGGTCCTGTACTGTATCAGGGAGTCACAGAATCCCAGAATGGTTTGGGTGGGAAGGAGCCTCTCCAGTGCCACCCCTGCCATGGGCAGGGACACCTCCCACTGTCCCAGGCTGCTCCAAGCCCCATCCAGCCTGGCCTTGGGCACTGCCAGGGATCCAGGGGCAGCCACAGCTCCTCTGGGTACCCTGTGCCAGGGCCTCACTACCTTCACAGGAAAGAACTTCTTCTCAATATCCCATCTAACGTTGTCCTCCTTCAGCTCAAGGAGGACATCCTCCCTTGTTCCATCACTACACATCCTTGTGACAAGTCCCTCTCCAGCCTTCTCATCCTTTGAACGTCTCCAGGTGAGCAGATCTTTGCCCCTGGACTGATTTAAAATCCTGTGTACCTCAGTGCCAGGCTCCAGCTGGGGAGCCAAAAGCAGCTCTGAGAGGCCCACACTGAGCAGAGTGAGCTGCCCCTACTTTGGGCCTGAAACACAAGATATGGAACGACGTGGGAAAGCCTGTTATTATCCCTGGGCAAGGATTTCAGCAGGACCTCCATCCTGGGCACAGCAGAGCTGGAGCAGAGCTGCTCAGGAGAACTGAGCCACTGCAGAGCCTGTCCCAAGGGGTGAAGGACTGGGGGTGAAACTGGGAGCCCCAGGGCCAGGCTCTCCTCAGGCAGGGAGCAGAGCTGCAGTGCCACAGCTCCAGAGGGATGGGAACAGCTGCCACAGAACTGCCTCAGTACAAATGAAGGTGAAGGAAAGCAGGACAGTTGTTTCCCCTGTGATCTCACAGGGCTCACAGATGCATCAGCAGATGGCTCTGATGAAAGAAGGCCAACTGCAGAGACAGGAATGAAGGGGAGAGAATGCAAGTCAGATTTTGCATGGAACATCTCGATGTCCATGGAGATTCTTCCCTAGGACTTCACCCAGCTTGGTCCCATTCCATGCCACACTCATCACCTTAATCCTTTGTCATCAGCATTTGGAGATGGGAACACTTATGTCAAAACCACCCTGGTGGGGCCCAAAAATTCACCCTGGTGGGGCCCAAAAATTCACCCTGGTGGGGCCCAAAAATTCACCCTGGTGGGGCCCAAAAATTCACCCTGGTGGGGCCCAAAAATTCACCCTGGTGGTGCTCGGAGCACATCAGTAGTCCCAGGGCAGACACAGAAGTGCTGAATTCCCTTCCCAGCCCAGTGCTCAGTAATGAACTCCACACACCAAAAGCTATTTGAAGACAAAATGGAGACAGACATGAAAGGATTGGAGGCAAAACAAACCAGGCTTTTTGTAGGAGCTTCCATGACAAACTTCAAACCCCTTGATGTATTTTTGTGCAGAGCATTCCTAAAGCACTGCAAGGCCCATGCAAGGTGCTGCAGGTATAATTCTGTGCTATTGCAACCCCAGTGGCTTTGTGAGGGCCGTGGGGTAGGATATTGCTTTTCCTACAAGGAACTGCCTGACTTAGCAATCTTCCCAAGGTCACACATCAAAGTCTGACAGAGCAGACAGTCTGAGACAGTCCCAGGCTAAGGCTCAAACCACAGAACCAGCCCTTCCTTGTTAGGGCAGCAAAACAAATCTTTGCACATGGATTAAATTACAAGCTTAAAAGAGAGTTTGGTACCAAACTGCAAAGTGAACACTCGAGCTCCTAGTTCCTTATTCTGGCTACTCACAGATCCCTTTCCTGAATGCTGATTATCAGCAAAGCTGCAAATGATTTCAGGCCTCTGAGTCCCAGCAATAATTGCCCATTGTGTCTGCTGCAGCCAGTCCTTTTACGTTGATATTCCACAAATGCAGCCATCAGATGACTGATCCCACCACCGCACAAGTTTTTTTTTCCCTACACAAAGGAAGCAACACAGCACTCTCTAAAGAAAAGGAGACAGAGAGGCTGTGACAGAGATCATTAGCTTTACTACAGTCAGAAATACCTCTGATGGCAAGATCACACGGGGAGAACACAGAAAGCAGAGAGGGAAGCTGGCTAAGGGCCTTTGTGGTGGCCAAACACAAGCAGCTCTATTTCTCTCTTCAACTCAGAAGGAACAGAGCTGCTGATGGCAAACCAGCCCAGGGAGAGGAACTGTGCTCCTGTCATGCCAGACTTCATCCCAGCTCTCCACTAAAGACACTGACAGGTCCTGTGTGTTTGCTCTCCTAAGCTCCTTAAAGGGCTTATCAATATGTAAGTAACAGAGCTCATTCCCAGGGAAAGGCAGCACCAGGAGTTTTCCCCACTCCAGCACCGACTCCCCTCTCCCCCAACAGCAGGGAACACGGGGCTCACACGAACCTTGATCTGCCTGTGGATGATGTCTCTGGTGATGTTGGCTTTTGCCATCTTCTTGCAGTGGGGCAGACAAAGAGAAGCTGTGGGAAGAGCTGCTGTGCATCCAAGCATTCCAGGCGAGGCAGATCCGCAGCGAGGGTCCTCAGTTACCTGCAGAGAGCACGGCAGGGACAGGGCAGGGACATCACAGTCAGGCCACTCACAGCTCCAGCTCTGCTTCCCAGAGACAGTGCTGCCTAAGAGCTGAGAAGGCTGGAATAAAGGCTCCTGAAGAAACTTGAGGAAAGAACAATGGGGGAATGAATGAATGACTCAAGGCCATTCCCAGTTTGTGGAGAAATTCATGATGAGCACAATTCCAGGACTGTATCAGCCTGGAAAATCCATGTTTCTATCCCACCAAAGACCCTGTGAGTTCTGGAGCAGTGTCCTGTCCCAGGCTTCCCTCCCATCATTCCATGACAACTCATGTCCAGTGTCATGTGTCCCAAACTCCACAACCAACAAAGGCTATACTGAGAATAAACACAGCATTGATGCTTCTGGCCACCTCTTCTCTCTCATTTACTACATTGGATTATCAGCAAAACACCCCTAAAATATCCAGAAGGGCATAAACATTCCCTGGAAATCACAACAGCCAACCATGAGGTGACAACTGAACACCTAATCACCTCAGCAAGAGACAAGGGGCAACCAGTTAAAATTGAATTTCCAGGAGAAATTAAGAGTTTTGCACACTCTTAATGGAGTTTGATGTACTAACCTAAATAATTGAAACCCCATGGAATTGGCTACTCCTGCTAAAAAACATTCAAATTGCAGAGTG
This sequence comes from Sylvia atricapilla, assembly GCF_009819655.1. Taxonomy (NCBI): domain Eukaryota; kingdom Metazoa; phylum Chordata; class Aves; order Passeriformes; family Sylviidae; genus Sylvia; species Sylvia atricapilla. Next base: position 391,075 of record NC_089163.1, read on the forward strand.
ATGGTCACAACCCTGAGCTGGACAGGCTACACAGCAAAGGATCAGTCAGTCCCTGAGAAATGTTCCAGTTCCCCCAATTCCCATCCCACAGCCGGGTCCATTTAGACATTGCTACAGCTCTCTTTAAAATAACAAAAAAGAATAAAAACTAAATTTCAAGCACCCACTCTGTCCTGTGTAACCCTCTAGCTTAACATCCTCTTTAAAAACATTTCCAGGCAGAACAAGCCAAAATTTTCCTCTTCCAAACGAGGAAATGCTGATTCACTGAAAAAAGAGCATTTCACAGAAACGCTGCAACAAACAGGAGTCCTGGCAAACCTCATGTGATTCTCTGCTGCCTGTCCCACCCCGCCCTGGGCAGGGACACCTTCCACTCTCCCAGGTGCTCCAAGCCCTGGACACTGCCAGGGATGGGGCAGCTTCCCTCAGGAATGGGGCCAGGAGGGGAGGAAGCAGCAGCATCTGGGCACAAGGGCAGGTGGGTGTGCTGACTGCAGCTCCTGAGCAGTGCCTGAGCCGCTTCCCCAAACGTGAGGAGAGAGACAGGAGCGTGTCCAGGGCAGGGAATGGAGCTGGGCAGGGGCTGGAGCCCCAGGAGGGGCTGAGGGAGCTGGGAAGGGGCTCAGCCTGGAGAAAAGGAGGCTCAGGGGGGACCCTGTGGCTCTGCACAAGTCCCTGCCAGGAGGGGACAGCCGGGGGAACAGGCTCTGCTCCAGGGCACAGGGACAGGAGCAGAGGGAACAGCCTCAGGCTGTGCCCAAGTCCATCCTCAAAACACAGGGACAATATCCCAGCACATCTCAGTGCCTCCGTCTTGTCTGCAGCCTTCCACTCCTCTCAGTGCTTCCCTACGACATTCCCAAGCTCTGTCCACTGTCCCCCCTCTCCAGCTTCCTCCTCCTCTTCCCTGCCAGGCACATTTCTTGTCTTCCTCTTCCACACAAGTGAGTTTGGCTCTTAGGACCCCTCCACGCCAGTGCCAGGCAGGCTGTCACCTCCCAGCTGACAAAAACCCCAGGGCTCTTTTAGGAGTCTTTTGTCACATTTCCTACCTCCAGTTATAGATAATTTCTAAAATCAACTGCTTTCTCTTCCAACAGCACCCAACAACCTCAAGGACACTCGTGGAAAAACACTTGTGCATGGAAAGATCCAGATCTCCCTTATACAGCCATAAATAACCCACACCAAGAGGCCAATTTAGAGCTAAAAAAGTCACTGCAATACCATTAACACCCCAAAACCCCTCTGTATAAACAGGATGCCCAGAGGGAAGGAATATCCAAACCCCCCAAAACCACCACTCCTTAACAGACTCAAATTCCCTGGTTTTTCAACAAAGACTCCTCTGTGCCAACATCTTCTACCACCCTGGCGGGTGAGAGCAGCAATACACAGGATCTGGCTGTTCCTGGGAGTGGTTTGGGATTACTGATGCGTTGTGGAACTCCCCAACTCTCTGGACAAGTCATTGCCAGTTGTGGTAGCTCAACAGAACACTGTGGTGCAGATCTCAGGAGATCAACACTTTACTTCTTAAAAGATACAGGGGAGGAAAATCATCCCTGAAATCAGACCCAGGCTGGGATAAAACCCAGTTAAACAGGAATTCATGAGCCTAAGGTGCCTCTCTTTCCAGGAAACTGCTTGATTTGGCATCTGGATGCTGCAAAATGCTCAAAGGTCTCACAGATCTTGTGCCTTTGCTTGGCCAGGAAGGCTCCAAGAGCTTTTCCTCATTTCCCTTCACTATTCTTTGTAGCTCAACAGGTATTCTACAGCTACAAATGCCCTGGCAACCCTTCAATTATCACAGAATCACAGAAAAACGATTAAAAAGCCCAGATTCTTATTCCAAATCTCATTTTGAGCATTAGTCAGAACTGATCACAATCCCAGGCTCACAGTCCCCATGGATATGACAGATACCTCATTCAAATATTAAATAAATTAAAAAAAAAAAAAAAAAAAAAAAAAAAAAAAAAAAAAAAAAAAAAAAAAGTGCTCTTAACACTAAGACTATTGACCCTACCACTGTATAGGTAGATCCAGCCTCCAGCTTCAAACTGACCCTGGAATAAAACAAATCTCCCAAGATTTGTAGCACAAAAAATACATATAATAAAAATCAGACCCCCAAAAAAGTGCCTCCCAATTTCTTAAACACAAAGGCTTCCAAACATGAAGTCCCTCCAAAAAGTCTGTCTTCGTCACCACCAAAGGACTTGGAAATTCCTTGGAAATTTCCACCATGGAAATTGGTAAAGGATGTTCCTCTTCAGGCAAAACCACCGTGCAAATTCTGCTCTAACCCATTCTTGCAGCTTGTGGCTTTTAACTAACCCAGCCCAACCAGCTCCTGGTGGAATGAGGGATTAGGTCCCGGAGAGAGGGACAATTCAGGACAAATCTGCACTGGTGCTACCAGGGCTGACTCCGCAAGCAGCTTCCCTTTGGCTGCACAGAAGAGACCCCATCCCTCCCTCCCCCTGCAGGGGCTCCAGGGCTTGGAACAACCTGGGCTGTGGAAGGCTCCTGCCACTGCAACAGAATGATCTTTGAAGTCCCTTCCAACCAAACCATCCCATGACTCCACGACCTCTCTGGGGTTATTTCTTGGATGACACCAGGGCACATTTCTCTATCACTCTTCAAGGACAACTTTCCCTCATCCCTCACTGCTCCAAACCCGCCTGGAACACCCCAGGCCAGGACTAAAAACCCGGAATCCAGTAGCTGCTGTCACCTCCTCCAGTGACAAGCTCCTCCCAAACTGTTCCTGCAGCACACCAGAGGATCAGCCACCTGCAGCTCCCTGCACTCTCCTCCTGGACTCTGCCACACACAACTCCAGGGGCACAAACAGAACTTTCGCAATGCCCGGCCTCTAAATCCACAGTCAAAAATTAACAAGGCACACATTTCCGTGGGCTCCAAACCTGGCAGGCTCTGTTTACACTGACAGTCATTTAAAAGCCCCTTAAGCTCCTGGGAAAGTACACTTCCAAAGGGTACTCCAGGGCATGGAGAGGAACACTCCCTCCCAGTCTGGAAACAAAACCTCGACACTGATAATACAAATAATTCCATCAATTTAACATCAAATGCTCCCAACACAGCTTGGATTTGAGGGATTGCATTTCCCTCTCATGGAACCACCTGAGCATCTCCCACCCACAGCAACACCATGAGAGTGACAGGCTGCACAGGGGGGTCAGAGCCCCAACCCTGGCACCAGCACCCTTTGGAAAAGCTCCATCCGCCCCACGGAGCTCCACAAAGCAGCAGGACTCCTGCAATCAGCAGTTTTAAACAAGCAATCCCATTCCTAACTGCTTGGATGTGCCCAAGTTTCTCAGGCTCCAAACTCAAGGTCATTGGGAAAAAGCAGCACTCGGTGCACCACGAGCCTCTGGGTACACGGCTCATCCCAGGGAACATTCCTTAGACTCTTCCCTTCAGCATCTATAAATTATTTCACCCACCCAAACACCACCCAGAACCTGCCGAGAGAGGCTGCTTTATCCTCAGAACTTATCCCCCTGCCCTCTTTACCTTGACTTTCCAAGAGGTCACAGATCAAATTAAAATACATAAGCACACATAGGAATATATATATTTATATATTTTTTTAGGAAACCTGAAAAACCAAGAGGGAATGACCTGGTTAGCAGCAACCACCTTGCTAAAAGAAGGTTTTGCTCCAGCTGAAGGAGCTGTCAGGAGCAGCAGTGGCTCCCCAGAGGGCTGGAGCAGGGAGCCAGGAGAAGAGGTGAGATCTGAGCCCTGGGAGAGTCTGCACGAGGGGACTGTCAGGGAAACTCTGACACACTCAGGCCACACGGTGCCTCCAGCTCAGCCCTCCCACTGCAGTCCTGCCTCTCCCTGGATCCCCAGCCGACATATCCCTGGGGAAAAGGGGAGAGGCCAGGCAACCCCCCGGCCCAGCCCAGTGCCATGGCCCAGGGGCTCCAGGAAGGAGTTTAACGGGCAGAGGAGGAGAGGCTGATCCCCTCTGCAAGGAAAGGGGCTGCTGGACACCCACCAGGGCAGGGGAAGTTTGTGTGGAGGCTTTAGCAAGGGGACAGTGAGCAGAGGATGGAGCAGGGCAGGGTCACACCCAGGAAAGGGGAAAGGAATGTGAGGACAGGGCAGTGCCAGGAATGGGAGAGGGAAAGGGAAGCCACAAAGCAGGAGCTGCACCTGGCAGGGCGGGTACCAGCAGGTGATGCAGGGCTGGGGGTGAGAGGGGAAAATGGGGGTGAGGAGCTGGATAAAGGAGAGATCCTTAAAAGGAGTCCAAGTCCTGGTACAGAGAAGGGGGTGACAGCTCGGGGGAACAAGGGGACACCGGACAGAGCCTGGAGTGGGGGGAACTGGTGGGAAAGGGAGGCGAGAGGGGAGAGCCGAGAGGGAAGGAGGCACATGGAGCTGTCAGGGAAGGGGTTGGGGGCATATAGGGCAGGCAGCTGCCAGGGAACAGGGTACAGGGGCACAGCTGACAGGAAAGGGAGCACGGCTGCCAGGGAAAGGGCACGAGGTGTGCCTGACCGGGGAGGGAACGGGGGATGTAGCTGACCGGGAAGGGGGCACAGGGGGAAGAGCTGCCAGGGAACCGGCAGCCGGCTGCCAGAGAAGGGGCCCGGCAGATGTAGCCGCGAGTGAAGCGGGTACAGGGTGCAGCGGGCAGGGAAGGGGCACCGAGGGGCAGCGGGCAGAGAAGGGGGCCGGGGGTCGGGGGTCTGTCAGGGCCGAGGGGCGGCGGGGCCCGTCCGGCCCGCGGGGGCCCGTTACCTGTCAGGCCTCCCGGGCGCGAGCGCAGCGGGCACGGGAGGCGGCGAGGCTCCATCCATCCGGGGCAGAGCGGGACGCAGCGCAGGGGCCGGCCCCGGCCGTGCCCCCCGCCCCCGGCCCTGTTTACCCCCGCCAGCTGTCCGGGGCTGCGCTGCGCCCCCCGCCGCCGCGCGCTGCGCATGCGCCACGCCAACTGCGCAACCGCCCCCCCCGCCGGCCGCCGCGCCCCGCCCCGCGCAAAAGCCGTAAATCCCCTTCGTGAATTCCGCCCCTTCCTGCCGCCGCCGCGCCGGGCCCACGGCTCAGCGGGCCAATGGCGAGGGAGGACACTGAGCGCGTGCCATCCGCCAATGGGCGCTCAGGGGCGCGGCGCGGCGGCCCGAAGGGGCTGCTGGGAGGTGTAGTCAAGGAGCGGGGAGTGATGGCCGCCGTGGGGGCGTGATTCCCCTTCCCCAAACCTGGGCGTTAAAGCCTCCTGAGCTCGGACCGCTCCACGGCGGCGAGCACGGTGGAGGGTCTGCAGGGGAAGGCTGAGGTCACTCTGTTTGTCCTGCCTGGAGAAGAGGGGGCTGAGGGCAGAGCCTCAGGGCCTGGAGCTTCCCTGTCCCTGGAAGGGTCCCGACCCACCCCTGCCATGGCGGGGACACCTGCCACTGTCCCCGGCTGCTCCCGGCCCCGTCCAGCCTGGCAAGGACACTGCCAGGGGTCAGGGATCAGGGACACTGCCAGGGGTCAGGGGCAGCCACAGCTGCTCTGGGCACCCTGTGCCAGGGCCTGCCCACCTCACAGGAAACAATTTCTTCCCAAAATCCAATCTCAATTTACACTCCGCCAGCTTAAGGCTATCCCTCGTTGTCCGGTCAGTACAAACCCTTTTAAACAATCCCTTTCCCTCTTTCTCGTTGGCTCCTTCAGGTCCTGGAAAGCTGCCCTTAGGTCACGGCGAAGCTCGTGTTTCCCAAAGCGGCGTTCCCACCCGGAGAGGCGCCGGCCCTGTCACCCGTGGGCGGCCTCCCCAGGGCCCTCGGCGAGCCCCTTCAGCCGCGAGAAAAACTCATCGCAGCGCGACTCCAGAAGAGAACTCTGTGACTTTGCCTGGAAATGAAAACTCGCAGCAAGAGCCAGGGGGTGGCAGTGTTTGCAAAATCCTTCCCTTCTCCTGTCCTCCCCGCGGCCACTGCCCCGGGGACACTGAGGACAAGCACGGCTGGCGTCCCCTCCAGTCCCAATTAACTTAATGAACCCTCTCAAAGAGGGGATGTGTGTAAAAGAAATCAAAACTTACCAACTCGCCTCCCTGTAATTTATTCCCACAATTAAACATTCCTGAAGTCTGTTCATAAAGTGTAATGAATAGTTTAAATTTTCATTTGCAGCTTAATTCCCTGGCTTGCAGATAATCCCAGCTGCATGGCAGAAGAAAATTGCTGCTTGATTATTCCAAAAGATGGAGGAAAGGCCCCTTAAATCAGAGACATCAGGTGGAAGCCTGAGGACTCTTCCTTGCACCTCCAGCATCATAAATGACAGCTGCAATGATTTGTCTCCATCTTGCAAGTCATTAACCTATTCAGCTGTTGTCAAAGTTCTTTACAGAAGGTAATTGTTAATAGTTGCCTCTGCATCACTCCAGACTCTTTAATTAAACAAATAATAATCGGGATCCATCCTCACAAAAGGGTTTTATCTCCTTTTCTCAGATGCCATCTCCATGGGGATCCAAAGCTCCACACAGAAAATCAGGCAGGCTTCAGATGCCCTTGACATGAAGATTTTCTCACTGATGGAGAGGAAATTGGGGCACAGGAGCTTGACTTTTTTTCTCAAGCTGGTGACAGGAATAACAGGGCTGGAGCCAAGGAGGACTTGCTGGTTCTGACTGTCAGACCTGGAGTTTCCTAATGCAATCTCAAAGTTGGGGAGTGCAAACAAGGTGTTCTCCCAGCAGCACAGCTCCTGCAGGATAACCACACCTTGGAGAGAATCCTCATGGAACAGGGTTGTGGTGTTTCAGTTCAAGGAGAGGTACAGGGAGCAAGGAATAAATCTGCCTGAGAGCTTGACTTTTTTGCAGTCTTGAAGGGAAAACAATTTAAGTCATACAAAAGAAATTTTTAACTCTTTCAATAAATACTTGTCTCCTTTTCTATCCTCAACCTATGCTACAAATAAAAAAAAAGAAAATTCACTGTAAAAAAACCCACAACATGCACATAAAGCTCAATTTTACCCCCTGTGCCATAATTAGGGCGTCCCAGGATGCAAATGCAGTTTCACAGACTCTGTAAGTGGTTTGTCCTGCAGGCACCTGGAGCTGGACTAGGATTTGTTTGCAGGTTAAAACGGTGAGGCCAGAGCAAGGAAATTTCCTCTTGGCCAAGAATCTGCACCAACCAAAATCCTTTGCAGAGTTCAACAGGCTGACAGGCCCTTGTCCAACCAAGACAAGCAGGAACCTGCTGCCAAAGCCACAAGGCCTTCCCTGGGTGCTGCATCCCCCTGGCAAACACCCACCAGCCCATCCCCACCAGGTCAGCTCCGGCTGGCCCAGACACCAGGAGGGAGAAAAACCCAACCCAGTTACTTCACAGGAACATTGTACCTGTTTTAGCTTCCAGGAACTGCTTCTGAAAGCAAAGCAGCCCCGTGCTTTTGCCTCCAGGAGTCTCCCGCTGTCAGAGCACAGTCCTGCCTCAACCCAAACATCACCAACTGCATCGCACCGGCTCAGGCTTCTCACCCAGATATGACTAAGCCCTCTCAGAACGAGAAACACTCAGGATTTCTTGCTTAATTGCTAAAACAGATTAATTTGACTATCCAGCACATAGCCAAGCGGAAAAGAGGACTTGACACACCTAGCAGGTTCCTGCTGAAGCTGATGATCTGCTTTAGTTGATGGGTCACGTTTGGGGATGATTTTCCACGGCGTAGCTGCCACAGGGCTGCTGGGCTCCCCTCCTGCCCTCCGCCTTCCCTGCAGCCTTCTGGCCACTAGTGCTTTGGGAGGCTTAAATCAAGAATGTCATGATGCAAACCAGCAAACGTCACCTCCAAAGCTCAAGGTTTAGCTGCCACATGTCATGGAGAGGGCCCATGTCTCCCTGCAGACAGCTCTCCCAAGAATTAGGGGCTGCATCTTCACCCTTGGCTCCTGAAGTTTAGGCAGCAAACCAGGTCAAAACTCGTTTGGATCTCTCTGGTCACACACATGTGACAGTCAGGATGTTGGAGGAGAACCAAGAAATCAGGGTGGCTGAGCCCGGCCCCAGTGCCAAGCAACCCCCCCACGCTACTCCAGTGGTTTCATTGGAGCCTTATCAGATTTCCTGGTGACTCAGAGCGAGCGGTCACCGGGGAGAAGGGCACGGCCACGGCAGCAGGCAGAGATGGGTTACAGCTCCTCGCTGGTGCAGAACAGCAGCCCAGGCCCCTCTGTCCCCTCAGAGCCCCGAGCTCTCCCTCTCCAGACACAACCAGAGCACGGCCTCTGCAAGGAGGAGGCTGCGGTTGATCGGCTATTCCCAGGAGCCCGGGAGCTGTGCCATGGCCCGGCCGGGTCCCCACAGAGTGTCTGGGTGACCCCCGCATGTCCCTGCCAGCCGCAGGGTGGGCGCAGCGCAGAGCAGAGCAGGGCTGCAGTGCCCTCGGACAGCAGCCCCCAGACCCAGATCCCGCCGTCCTCCTTTGCTGTGGGCCCTTGGGTTCCCGCACAGCTCCCCTCCTTGCGTTCCCCCCGTGCCGGCCTCGCACGAGCACTGTCTGCCCCTAAACTCCCTTTTCCCCTAAACCTCCTTTTCCCCTAAACCCCCTTTTTCCCCCTAAACCCCTTTTCCCCCCCTAAACCCCTAAACCCCTTTCCCCCCTGCGCCCCCTTTTCCCCTAAACCCCCTTTTGCCCCTAAACCCTTTTTCCCCCTAAACCCCCTTTTTCCCCTGCGCCCCCTTTTCCCCGTAACCCCCTTTTTCCCCTAAACCTTTTTCCCCGGCGCCCCCTTTTTCCCCTGCACCTCCTTTCCCCCCTAAACCCCCTTTCCCCCCTAAACCCCCTTTCTCCCCTGTGCCCCCTTTTCCCCCAAACCCCCTTTTTCCCCTAAACCCCTTTTCCCCTAAACCCCTTTTCCCCCCTAAACCCCCTTTTTTCCCCTAAACCCCTTTCCCCCTGCGCCCCCTTTTCCCCGGCGCCGCTGTGTGCCCAGCCCGCCCGGTCCCTCACACGCCCACCCCGCGCCCCTTCCCCTGCGCCGTCCCCGTGTCCCCTCAGCGCCCAGCGGCCGCTCTCCGCCCCTGTCCCGGCGCCCGGGCCGAGCCGCCCTCGCACACGGCCCCGCTCCGCCGCCGGCCCCCTCCCCTCGGCGGCCGTCCCCGCCTCTCCCCGCTGGGCTCCCGCCGGCGCCGCCTCCGCCGGGCCCTCCCGCCGCTGCCTCCCGCCCGCGCTGTGGGCCGAGCCCGGCGCTTGGCCGCCGCACTCCCGCTCGGGCAGTGGCGGGGCTGCTCCAGCCCTCGCCGCCGCGGCGGCCCCGCCGCCCCCCGCCCGCCGCCATGGGCGCCGCGGCCCTGCGCGCCCTGCCCTGGGCGCTGCTGCTGCTGGGGCCGCTGCTGCCCGGCCAGGTCCTGCAGGCCAACCCCATGCTCACCTCCGAGGGCCAGTCCCTGCCGCAGCCCGGCGGCGACGTGCTGGGCTTCACCCCCGCGCCCCCCGCCGCCCCCGAGGAGATCCACCCGCTGAAGGAGCAGCCGGCCAACGGCTCGGGAGAGGGGCACGCCAAGCCCCGCAAAGCCTTCCCGGTCATCGGCATCGACTACACGCACGTCCGCATCCCCTTCGAGATCTCCCTCTGGATCCTCCTGGCCTGCCTCATGAAGCTGGGTAGGTGGGCGGCGTGGCGGGGGCAGTGCGCGGGCGGGGGCCTGGGGAAGGGACCCCCGAGGGACAAGAGCGGGACCGCCGGGATCCCCCGGGCACAACGGGACAGACACCCCCAAGCATCACCGGCAGTGACCCTCGTGTGTCCACCACGAGGGACCGGCCGAGCATCCCGGGGCGGGACCCCCCAGCTGGAGGGGACAGACACCCCCGTCATCCCAAAGAGGGACTCCTGTGAACAGCCCGAGGAGGGAGCCTTTGGAGCATCCTACAGAGACCCCTCTGAACATTCCGGGGTGGGACCACCCCAAACATCCCAGGGCACATCTGCAAAGCTCCCAGGCCGGCTGTGCCAGGGTGGGCACTGCTCTGCCCGCGACCTTGGCTCTCTGTCCTGGGCCTGGTGGACAGCAGCATCCCGGTCCCTGCACTGGCACAGACTTCTCGTCTCCGTGCCTGGGAGCGGGCCTGGAGATGCTCCTGACCCCTGCTTGGACCAGGGCTGCTTTCCTCCCTTTGACACTCGGGGAGGAAGCATCCAGTTTGCTCACTTCCTCTCCAAACCACAGATGCTTTTTGTAACCTTGGAGAAGTCACTCAAAAACCTGCCGGTGCTTCGGCCTCCCCTTCCTCCCCCTCCGCGGCAAACCGGGGTGGCTTTGCCTCTGCTGCAAAGCGTCCGGAGATGCCCGCATTAAAGAGAGCGGCTTCAGGGCTGCAAAAGTCACCGCTCTGGGAAAGCATCACTCTGCCGGGGCGGGGGTTGTTGACAAAGTGTTTCCCAAACTTGTGCAGCTGGATCAATAGCCGAATTCCCCCAAAGCTGTGCCGTGATGTAACCGCTGTGCTGTCCCCAGCCGCCGGCAGTGCAGAGGTGGAGCTGGCCCTGGTCCCACCCCTGGGGACAAAGCCGGGGGACAGGTGAAATGTGTGCCTCGGAGTGAGGAGGGATGGGAGCTCTGTGCTCCTTCGTTTTACTCCTCGATTGCCATCAGTGGTTTAATAATACTCGCTTACGGGGTGCTCCAGCTCGCTGAGGGAAATTTTGCTTTGGAAGCTTTTTTAAGTTGGTTCCTGTTGTAAATTGTGCCCTGTCCTGGTCTGGAGGGGTCTGAGGGACCCCCAGGAGCTCAGATCCTTCCTGCCCAGCTACTCCTGAAAATAACCCGTCCCCTTCTCAGGCCGCTGTGAGCGTGTGTCGGCAGGTGAAGCCCCATTTCCACAACCCCTCCTGAGCGTTGTGTTTGCGTGCAGGCGGAGGAGCGAGAACACCTCAGACCCGGAGGCTTGTCAGGTAGACAGGACAGGGTGGAACCAGGTGGGAGCCGAGCGGTTTGTGCCTCCCTGGCCTTGCCCAGAACGACCTCGGGCACGTTTGGCTGGAGGGTGCCTGTCCCCGGGGAGCGCGGCGCTCCTTTCGCAGGGCTCCGCTGTTGCAGTGCGCCTTCAGCCCCGCTCGGAGTGATGAAATCGGGAGGATCTGTGCGGAAGCTGCTGGAGAAAGGAGGGGCCAAAGGCCTGCGGCCCTGCCGGGGCTCACCGGGGAACGGCGCTGGAAAAGGCCCGGGGGCGGCGGGGAGCGGCTCCGGGGCCGGGGACACGGGCTGCCGCCGTGGGAACTGCCCCTGCCGCCCCTGCCCGGAGCCGGGGCTCGGTCCTGCTGCAGGGAAAGTTGTGTCTGCCGGCTGTCAGGTCTTCGGCGCTACAAGTATTATGCAAGACTGCGTGTTTTAAGGGGTGTATTTTAGGAGAGGCCGCCCTGCAAGTTTGGCGAAGGTCTTTGGAGGTGGCGGGTGCTCTGCAGAGCTCCAGAGATGCTGATTGTGCCAAAGTCCACACCTCAGCTTACCTACTACTCCGTCAGGGCCTTGACAGCAGGGCGGTCCTGGGACACCCTTTTCCTTGGCCTCCTTTCCAGGGTTTTGTGTTTCTTGTTGGCGCTGCCTTGGCAGGTAGTTCCCAAGTTGCTGGTACAGCTCCCTCTGCTCGTGAGCTGCAAACAACATCCCACTGCTCCGTGTCCATATCCCAGCCTTGTCTGTCCTGCCCTGGATCACGGGGTGTTGTTCAGCAGCAGCAAAACAGGCTTTTTTCCACCCAGGGATAGCACTTACACAACTAGGCATTGCTGGCAGTACATCCTGGAATGGCAGGATGAGGCTCCAGGCTCCTGAACCGGACAGGGTTTGCAGCATCCCATTTCCCGGAACAGGGGAAGGGGGTGATAAATAGAACAGGAGTTTGCAGTGCTTCCTCTTTCTCCCCATCCTGTCAGTGTGCATTTATTGATGCATCAGGGTGATCCTGCAAAATTCAGAGGGCACCAACATCTTCTTTTTCCAAGAACAGGAATTCCTGCAGTGTGGGCTGTGCATGACAGCTCGGCACCCCTGACCTTCCCCAGCTCCACAGGCCTCTTTGCAGGGCTGAAGCTGGTGGTTGAGCCACAGATTGCTACAAAACTGAGTCTTCAACCCTATGAGTCACTTCAGGGTGTCATCCTCAGGGATAGCTCAGGGTGATCATGTCGAGGAGCTCAGAAGCACTCACAGGGCTCTGCTCCAGGCCAGGAGATGCAACCTGACCTTGTCCTGTTGCTCAGTTTCCCCCTGTTGCACTTGATGCTTTAAACAGCTCTTCAGACTTAAATGTATCCTCCTGTTGTCCCATCCAGGGGATTTCTCCTTTCTCCAGCAGCTCTCACTGTGAGTTTGTTTGGGGAATCAAAGGTGTGAGTTGAGCCCTTCCCCTCTTGCTGCAGTTTTTGCAAAATGCCTCAAGAGAAGCTGGTTTTTGGAGGATTCCTCACCTGACAGGGCACAAAGGGATGTGTCTCCCCAGCATGTCCTGCAGGCGTGGGCTGTTCCTGCTTTGTTAATCCCAGTGAAGAAGGGGAAGCTGGTTCTGGCTACTCTACTTAATGCTCACATGGTATTTTAAGGCTGTGTAGGGGAAGAGGGAGCGAGGGGCAGCTACAACCATGTGCAGGTCACGTCTGGTGGTGTCCTGACTTTGCCAGGAGAACCCTTTGCAGCTGCAAGTTACAACCAGACATTATCTCAACCTGTAGTGTTGTTGCAGAAGGTCAGACCTTCACAGAACGCCTCAGCCAGGAGCTCTCTGTGCCCTTCTCCAAGGTTTTGCAGGGATGTCATAAGGGCTCCTTCACACCGTGCCCAGGGAGTGGCTGGGAAGCTGAGGAGTTTCCCAGCAGGAGAACCTGGTTTCCTCACTCTGGGGGCTGACCTTTCAGCTCACGTGGCTCCTGGAGACGTTATGGGGAATTCAAGTTTGACTGCAAATACTTCCTCGATTCAGGGGAAAGGGAAGGAGTGAGTCAGGAATGCAAACAGCGGATTGCGGTCAGCAGTGCCTTTGCTGGGGCCCAGCAGGCAGAGCTTTGTGGAGAGCACCAGCTCTAACCCACCCTGGAGAAGGGCTGGGGCTGCCTGTGTCTCCAGAGCCCGTGCTGGCCCTTCCTTCTGAAGCCAGAAAGCCTAAAGAGAGTCATGTTCCATTAGCCACCTTCCACTGAGACATGTCCCATTGTCTGTCTGCACCAGATGGCTTCCCAGCCTCCCTGGAGCATCCTGGCCATTCCACCACAGCTCACGGAAATCACAGGGTGGGCTGGGTTCACCTTGCCTGCAAAATAGCCTAAAATTTATGCCTTGAGCCCAAGGTTTGAAAGTTGTGTGGTGCCTTTCCCTCTCCCCCAGATGAAGAGAGGCTTCCTACCAGGGTCTGTAGTGACAGGACAAAAGGGAAGTGGTTTTATGAAGGCAGCTTTAGATTAGATATAAGAAAGAAATAACTTACTCAGAGGGTGGTGAGCCCCTGGCACACGATACCCAGAGAAGCTGTGGCTGCCCCTTTTCTGGAAGTGTCCAGAGTTGGATGGGGCTTGGAGCAGCCTGGGATAGTGAAATGTGTCCCTGCCTGGGGTGGGCTTTAAGGTCCCTTCCCACCCAAACCATTCCACGTTTCTGTGACTCCTGGTGCCCACCAGGCTGCTCTATCACTTCCCTCCTCTGCAGAAGAAACTAGGATGGAAAAAAGCCTCATGGATCAAGATAAAGGCAGTTTAATAATGCAAAAGCAAAGGTCATGTGTGGAAACAAAGGGAAACAAAAGATTTATTCTCTACTTCCCATCAGCAGATGATGTCCAGCCACTTCCTGGGAAGTACCTTCAGGAGCATAGTGGCTGCTCCGGAAAGCAAATGTCGTAATCAGAGCTGCCCACCCTCTCTTCCTCTTTACTCTTTGCTTTTATGTGGTGTGGAATATCCCTTTGGACAATTTAGGACAGTCCCAGCAGTGTCCCCTCCCAGCTCACCTCTCTGCCCACCCCCAGCTCCTGGTGAGGGGTGAATGTTGGGGGCAGCTTTGATGCTGCGAGCGCTGCTCAGGGTGTTACCAACCCTCTTCCTGCCACGATGGAGGCTCTGCACTCTGAGGACTGCTGTGGGGCAGACGAGCTCCAGCTCAGCCAGACCCAGGGCGTGGGGACATCATTCCCTGTGTGTCCACGCCCGGGACAGTGCTGGAGGGTCCCCCCAGGCAGCGCTTTGCACAGAGCTCCTTTGCTCTGCCTGTGCACCAGACGCTGGGACTGGAGCCTGTGGCAGGCACTGAGTCACTGCTCTGGCTTCTCTTCCCCCTGGCAGCTCTGGGGTGTCTGGGGGGTTCCCTGCCCCTCCAGACCAAGTGACGGCTGCCAGCACCAGCCTGGTACTCACACAGCTGTCCCCACTGTCCCCACTGTGTCCCCCTGTGTCCCCCTGTGTCCCTGCTGGGCTGGTCTGAAATGAGCAGGGCAGAGCCTGTGCTCAGGGAGCAGACAGAGCCCAGAGCTGTGCTGGGTGGGTGATGTGGGGACACGCTGGTGCCTTGGGGAGGTTTGGTGTCCCCCTGTGCCAGCACGGCGCCGGGGCTTGGTGACACTCCTCTGGAGAGCACCACTGGTCCCCAGCACTGCTGTGCCTGGGGAGGAGCAAGATTAAGGAAGCTCTTGGAGCCTGTGAGCTGGTGATAGGAGCTGGGAGAAGAAGGGCAGAACAAGATGAGTGCAGGTGGGGTGGTGGAGCCTCACAGAGGCTCAGGACATGGGGGGTGGCTCCTGTGCCTGGAGGAGAAGAGACAACTTCAAAATTGCCAGAGAAATGTTTGTAGAAGCTGCTGGCTGCTGGCTGGCAGCAAGATTTGGGTGCTAAAACTCTTGGGTGCTAAAACACTTGAGTGCTTTCAAATGTTTTTATCACCTCACATCCCTGCCCTGAATTTGTGGCTTTTGGAGAGGCCACCCTGAGGCCTTATGGAGCCCTGTGAACTGAGGAACTTGAGGATTCCTTTGGGTGAGGGCTGATAAACAGGGTAGGAACCTGCTGTGGTGGTGGCACTGGATGGAAGAACTGGATCTTGAGACCAGACACAGCAGAAACACCCTGGAGCAAAGCCACTGGCGTGGGAATACCTCTGCCAGTGCCACCTGCGAGGGTGGGAATGGGACAGCAAGGAAACATTCCCCGAAGTGCTTTGCCCCCTGTTGGGAATATGTGTGTCTGATGAAGATGAGTGTGCTGGGGTTGCCTCTGTGGCCCTCCTGCCACCCCAGGGTGGCTTCTCTGGGCACCAGGATGGCTGTGCTGGGCTGGCTGTGCTGCGATGCCTTTGGGCTGTTGGAAGGGGCTGCTCCTGCTGGCTCCTGGGGCTGGCTGATGTGGGTTCCTGCACTGAGCCGGTGGGAAATATTTGTCTTACTCTTGACAGGAGTGTTTGTGTTACAGCCTGGCTTTATCATGTGTTGACTGCAGAGGCTGTGGTGGTGAGAGCTCTGAGATCACCCCAGTGTCCCCACTTGTCTGAGGGAGCTGTTCCAGAGGAGCTGTTCCTTGGTGAATGACTGTTGGGAAAGGATTTTGAAGCACTGCTGTTGCTGTTGCCACAGAAGTGTAAATTGTCTTGACAATGAATTTAAACAGTCTCTTCCAATGCAGACTTGTTGCATTCCCACTTCCTTATTGGGGGAATGATCCAAACACATGCTCTGGCTCCCTTTTCCCCTGCTTTGCTGTCTCAAAAAACCAGCCATGGCATTTATTTTTTCCTCCCTGATCTGCCCATTGCTGGTGTCTGAGCTAAAAAACATCCAAACTGTTCCCTCCATGGATCTGAGAAAACCATTAGTTTAATTATGGCTGGAAGAGTGAAAGATGCCTGCTGTGAAATACGGGGTGGTGATGGAGTGGGAAAAGCAGAACAGGTCTGTAATCACAGCCATTCCTCCCTGGTGAGCCCTAATGTCCATTAAGGCAGGATTACACTCCATTGCAACCGTGCCTTTGCTCCCTGCAGGAACCCTGTTGCCTCTGGCAGCTTCTGGATCTCAAGGCCCTCAGGAACCAAAGCTTTTGTTTCACCCCATTTATCAACAAAGGCTTGGAGACCTGATGCCAGGGTCAGGGATGGGCTGGCTTCCCGCACAGGCTGCGGGTGGAATTGGGCTGTGGGTGTTGCAAGTCCTGTGGCAGCAGAGCCCAGATTGGTGCTGACCTGGCTTTCAGGGAGATGCCATGGAGTTGTTCCTCCCCTGAGACCTCCAGGTGACCTGGTGGTTTGTGGGGTAACAGCAGGACGTGTTTGGTTCACATCCTTTCTCCCAAATTCCCCATCACCCAACCACGGCTTGTCCACGATCCCCAGAGGTGCTGGGGTTCCCTTGGGAATTAGGGGGTCGAGGACGAGTCTTTTGTCTGCAATTAATGTAGCTCAATAGTCTCCTTTGGGGTTTGAGAATTATACATGGGAGATGGGGAAACCAGGTGGTGGTGGAGGGCAGAGGGTCATTCCTGGAGTGATAACAATCCTGTGGGCCAGAGGGACTGCAGCCCCTCTTGTGCAGGAGACACTGATATCTCTGCAGCACTTGTACAAACCAGATACTCATTAGGCTTGCAAATAAATACTGCTTCAGCATAATCCTCCCCCTTTTCCCTCGTGCAAGCCCTGGTTTTGGCTGTAGGTGCAGAGGTGACGGGGCTCTGAGCCTGTTTGTCGTGCAGGGCTCAGTCCCATCGCTGGAGCTGTGGGGAGGAGCAGAGGAAGAGCAATAATGGGGATGAATTACTCAGCTGCCTTGTAAACATTTAGTTTCTTCCATTTTTTTCCTTCTGTTTTGGATCCCCAAGGCCTAATTTGTTCAAATAAAATCCTGAATCCACACAGAATACGCTGTGAAAACACAGCCTCGCTGAGTGGAGCTGGAGCTGGGTTACACCTCACCCTCCCATCTTCTCTGGGCTGCCTGAGTCAGCAGCAGCTTTTTCTCACCCGTTGGGGCTCAAAACTGCCCCAGTGCAGGTTTGATGGAAACCTCAGTGCTTTGAGACTAGGGCCAGACAGCTTCCAGGGGATGGCCTGACCCCACTCCACTGAAGTACCACCATCTATTCTCCGTGGTGCTGGGTGTCTGACCACCCTGATTTTACCGTGTCTCCCAGTTGTGTGTTAAACCTTGTCGTGTTCTGGTTTTGGCTCCTTCCTGGGGCGGCAGAACTCGCGTGTTTCTGCTTGAGAAGGAAGAAACCAAATGAAAAGCTCAGCAGATGGGCGTGCATACACTCGTTGCTGCCTGTTTGTTGGAAAAGGCAAGATCCAAGGCTGATCCTTGCTTGGAGTGGAGCAGTGAGAATGCATCTGGTGGTGTGTCACCTCTGGTGGCACGAAAATCTCGTGTTACATCACCCCATGTCTCAGGGTTCATTCCCAGAACCTGCCTGCATAAGTCAGGCTCATTTGGAGTTGGGGTGGTGTTTTGGGTGGAAAGTTGAAGAATGCAAAGTACTTCTTTAGTCAGAAGAGAACATACATTTCCTTGAGTTTCCCAGGAGTGACTCACAAACATCTCAGCATCCGAGGTCTTTGTCTCCAGAAAGTTGCAATACAATCGACCTCCAGGGACAGCACTTAAATCCCACTTAAGAGGGGGTGCTGCTAGGGAAATAATTCCCCTCTCTTGTGCAAGGCACACATTTGCAGAGCAGACACCCCGTGGCAGCAGTTTATTTCCATCGCCTGGAATTATTCTGCGTTTTGGAGTCACGACACGCTAAATCCTAATGATGGATTTGGAGAGAAGGCAGCTTCCCACCCCACAGCTGGGGATTTAACAGCAGACACACCAGGGGCACAGACTGAGGTACATACAGGCCTTTAAGGAGCAGAGCTGGTGTTTCCAGCCCTGTTAGTCCTCAGTTTCCCTTGGGAACACTTTTCCCACAGCAGCCTCGGTCCCTGGGGATGAGTTTGCAAGGAGCAGCTCCTCTCGTGCCTCAGCTGCCAGGGAGCCGGGCTGGGTGTGAGGAGCATCCCGGCTGGGAGTGGTGTCCGTGTGCCCGGAGGAGGTGACAGTGGCCGGCTGCTTGTGCCGCTGGCGTGTGCTGAGAGCGGGGTCACTGTGCAAAGCCCGGTAGTAATCAGTGCTAATTGCAATTACCTCCTCCCTGCTGGCCGAGTGCGGACCAACAGGTTATTTCCTGAAAAGCTTTTGTTTGTCTTTCCTGCCCGTGTTCCCGGTAGGAAATCTGCCCTTCCTGGGAAGGGCGATTGGCATCGTTCTGCCTGGGGAGTTTGTCTGTGGTCACCTCAGGCTGGCTCAGGTTTGACTCTCCCCAGGGCTCTGAGGCTCAGCAGGCACTGGGAATGAAATGCTGTGTCCTGTGGTTGAGGGTGAGGAGCTGGGAGAGCAACTGGAGCCTTATTTTGGGTGTCCAGGTGCTGCATCTTTGCATCACCTTGAGTCCCTTCTGCTCCAGAGCATCCGTCTGCGTCCGACAGTGGGAAGGTTCCCTTTGCACCACGCAGATGTTAACTGGGAGGATTGTATTCCAGAAATCCCCTGGCTCTGACCCCTCCTAACCCAGCTATTCATGGCATCCAGCGCCTTGTAGCAGCTGAAGGAATCTGGGAAGAGTGAGCTGTGGCTGGTGAGAGTGAGTTATGTTTAGCTCCTTGTCCCTTTCCCTGGAGCTAAAGAAGTTTTTCTAGACCTTAAACCTCCTCAAAATGCGCAAGTCCAGCTGCTGTCACTGCTTTGAGGGATATAAACCTGGATGAGGATGCTGTTGCCCTGTAGAAAACTCCGTTTTCCAGGGTGAATGGGCTGTGCCAGGAGGATCCCAGCCTTGCAGGCCTGACTGTGAGCTGCACCCACCCAGAGCTGGTGGAGAAAAGTCGGAATGAGTCTTGAAACAGCAACAGCAGAAAATCTGGGTGGCAGTTTGTCCCCATGTGCCTCCGTGCCGGCTCCTGCTGGATGGATGCCATGGGCTGGGAAAGACTCAGGGTCCTGCCCAAGGAAAGCTGTGTGGAGGCTGCCCCGAGGCTCTGAACAGGTTTGGTGATTGCAGGCTGTGGTTTGGGAGTGGCCCTGGGACATGCCCGTTAGAGGAATGCAGTCACAGGGACCGGGGTTACCCCAGCACCCACCAAACCCTTCACTGCTTCCCCAGAGCTCAGCGGGGAGGGCTGGGTTTGGCCTCCTGCCACAGGGCAGCTCTAGACCCGGACAGAGGTAGAGGAGAGCTGCTCCATGCACAGCTGTGCACAGCTGGACCTGGAAGAGGATTGTTCAAGATGTGGTTGCACCAAGCCTTGAAGCCTCACAAGCCATCACTGCTCGTTGGTTCTGTGTTTTCGTCCTTACCTGGAATGCTGCAGCCGTGGGGTGACAGCCCGAGGGCCCTGGGTCTCTCAGTCTTTAATGGCAATTACGTCTTTCTTAATATGTGCTTTTCTTGCAGAGTGCCCTTGGCTTCCCTTCTGGTGTGAAGGAGAAGCGTTATCTAAACACAGGACTGGAAATTAGGAGCTGCTGGGTTCTCACACCAGCTCTCACGCCATTCACTCGGGGACTTGGGCAAGTCCATTTAATGTCTTTTGTCTCTCATTTCCTTTTTACAGCTGGGAGGAAATTAATACCAGCTCTGTAAAAGACTCCCAATTGATCTGTTAATTTCTTGTGAGTGCTTCAAGATAAAACCAGGGTACATGCTCTTGCTGCTCTCAAAGAAAAATGTGTTCAAGTGTTCCTGTTAAACCTCTGTCCATGGCTTGTTCTCAGGGCAGGCTGTGGTTGTGTGTGGGCACTTTCTCCTCCTGGGAGGCTGATGTCTTCCCAGGGCAGTGAAGTTTAACTGGGAGGAATGCTGGTGCTCTGTGGCACAGCAGGCTCTGCTCTGCAGGGAATGCCGGGTGCTGGATCACACAGAGGCTTCTCTGGGCTGCCCCACGGTGTTTGGACAGAGAGGGACACAGCCCCTTCGGACGGGGGAGAGGCAAACCGAGGAGCAGGAGAAGCAAACCCATGCCTGTGCTGGAGGGAGGAGTGGGTGCAGAGCCTGGCTGGGGCCCAGGGAGGAGATGTCCGTGTTATGGTTAATTCCCTGTGTAAACAGCTCGGTTCTGAGTGTACACAGCTCCGTTCTGCCGGGGGCCGCCCATCCTGGCAGCCTGAAATCCAGGGTGCCTGCGGATGATTCAGAGCCGGGATCGCGGCGTGCTCTCCCTGCCTGCAGCACTGCAGCACACCTGCAGCACACACACAGCCTGCCCTGCACCCTTCCAGGGCTGCCCTGGCGGAGGGAGATGGGATTTGCCCTTCCCAGGGGAGTGTGTTGCTCCTGGAGGGTGTCGGGGCGGGTGGGTGCCTGGGCTCCTCTGCATGTGGCTCCTGGCTCGGCTGCTGCAGGATGCAGGGACGCCTTTGCTCGTGTTCCCCAGGCTGCCCGGCTTTTTGGGGACCTTTCTGCATCTCCAGCTCTTCATGGGAAGGAAAACCTCGGGGTTTCCTGGCAGTGCCACCATCATCATCCTTGGGAATTTCTCTGCAGGTGCCCATGGCTGGGAGGGGGCTGCATCACCAGGGTTTGCAGCTGGGCTCTCCCTGCATCCCTCTGGAGCGTGGCAGTGCCTGCTGTGGGGTCAGAGGCACATTCCTGCATGATGGTGCTGCAGGCACTGAGGCACCAGAAGAGGCTTTGTCCTTGCACTCAGTTGCCAGAAGAAGCTTTGCCCTTTCCCTGCTGTTGCTCCCTGTGCCAGGGCTCAGCTTCTTGTCCTCTGTTCCCAGCTGTGTCATGCCAGTGGCTGCTGCTGGGTGGGAAGGAGCTGAACCCTGTCCCCTGCTCTCCCTCCCCGCTGTGCCCTGCCCCAACAGCTGCTTTGACAGCACGGCAGACCCCATGCCATTATCACCATTAGCAGCTACAGTGCATGAAATGGCTCTGAGTAGCTGCTCTCCAACAGGCTCCACGCAGAGAGAGCCCGGGCTTCTCCCCCAGGCTTTCTCTGAACTGTCCTTGGCACCTTGACCTTGCAGAGAGCCATACCAGCATTCTCCTGCTGGAGCCCTGGCGTCCCTCTGCGCATGGAGCATGGGAAGCTCTCAGCATCCTCCCGAGGAGAAAGGCTCTGGCTGCAGCTTGTTCTGTGTTTATCCTGCCCTGGGGTGCAGGCTTTGCTCCCAGAGGTCCCCAGGGAGTTGTGAGATTTGGGAAAGGCAAGTACACTGCTGCTCCCTCCAGCTGCCTCAGATGAGGTGTCTGCACTTGTCTCCCCTTCCATCAGAGGATTTGTGCCGGTGGGAATTTCCTGGGAGCTGCTGCTGCAGGAGGACAGTGAAGCTGTCAGACATCACAGCCCTGCTGCACCTGCCCGCCAGCCCCTCCCCACACAGAGATGCAGGGGAGCATCTGTTGTTTCTCAGGGAGGATGGGCTCCTCCCTGGTGCTGCACTAGCCGGGCTCCTGCTTGGGCTGGTGTGGCTGGGCCCTGAGGGCTCCCTAAGCCATTTCTCACCAGTTTTCCTGCGCTGAGCCGGCTCAAGTTATGGCTTGTGGCTGCTTGGCTGAGCTGCAGCAAGGCTGGTACCTGGCAGTGTCTGCTTTTTGTCCTGTGGCTTTCAAGGTTTGAGTCACCCAAGGGCTGGCCTGACGCTATCAAGGCTGTTCTTATCTTCTGCAAAGCAGGCAGGGTCCAGCCGGGTCACCTTCCCACACACCTGCCTCGCCTCAGGCACTGGGCTGGACCCACAGGACTGGGGAGCTGGGGCTGTACCAGGCAGCCCTCGGGCTCCTATCACAGGAACTTCTGTTTGCCCTGGGTTGTTTGCATTAGGTGGGAAAGAGGGGTAAAACCAGGGGCAGTTGGGTGCCTGTGGGGTGGGGCCGAGCTGGGTGAGCAAAGTCTGTAGGCACAGAGGTGATAATGTCACACCAAGGGAATGTGAAACAATCCCTTCCTCGCCTGGCAAGGGGTCCTAATGGCTATTGACTGTGACAGCATGGCTCTTGGGGACGTGGTATGCAATCCAGCTGGTCAGGGTCTCAGCCAGGCTGTGCTGGGCACCTTGGGCAGGCAGACCCTGGCCCATCCCACGTGGATGAAGTTGATCCGGACTCCTGAAAATGCCTGGAGGAGTGGAGCAGTGCTGGATGCTGATGGTTTGTAACCCAGTCCTGAGCACCAGCCTTGCAGCCCCTGCCCACCCAAGTTTGGGGTGCAGGAGTGACCCCGAGATCAGGGCTGGATGATTTGCTTTTCCCTTCTCCCCGTGCTGCCTTTGCACACTGTGCCCACGGCGAGGTTTGGAGGTGGCTCCGTGGCCCTTGTGTGGGATCTGCGTTCACTCAGTGACTCACAGAAAGCAGCATAAATTAATTACCTTCCTGGTTCTTGGCTTTGGTAATTAGTGACAACAAAATAATGAGGCTTGAATGAAACATTTGGTTTGTTCTAGAGGAAATTGTTTTGCTTAGAAGCACTTTCTGTACCTGCGCCTTAACGCAAAAAACAAGAAGCCAACTTCTCACCAGGAAATGGCATTTTGGGCTGGAAAATCAACGCTTTTCCGTTCTGGGTGCGTAAAAGATTGCCCAAATCACCCCAAGCTGAAACCAGCCCAAAAAGAGCTGCAGGGGGGCACTGGGGTGACCTGGACCTGCATTAAAACCCTGCCTGCTCCCAGGTGGTACAGAAAAACCTTTTTGGCAAAGCCCAAACTGCGTCATGGCCCCACATGTGCCCTCCCGGTGGGATGGCAGTGGGAATAAGGCAGGTTGGAGCTCTGCAGGGCTGGAATTTCAGGGCAGCTGGTGACGTTGGAGCTTGTGAGAGGCAGTGAATGTAATTTAAGTGCAGTCATTTTACCCCCTCTCCTGGCAGGGTGACACGAGCCAGCCGTGGCCTCGCTCTATTTATAGGTGTAAATCACCAGCTATTTAATTCCTTTTGAGCAAGTTCAATTTTCATCCCCTTCCCTCGAGGTTTCCCCGTTACATCTGGCGCAGCTCTCGCCGTTCTCCTTGTTCCCTGTCTTCACAGGAGCCCCCGGATCCGGCTCCATTTTCCAAGGGAGAGGCACAGCAAGGCTGAGACCTCCCCACGTCCCCTGATGGAGGCCACCAGCCATCAGCCGAGCCTGCCTGATCCTTGGGCAGCTGCTGCTCAGGCCAGGGAAGAGACAGATCCAGTGTGGGTTTTTCTGAGGGCAAATGACAAATGGAAAGAAGCTGCAGCCAAACCCTGGAGGACTGGGATGCATTTCCCCTGGGAGCCAGTTGCAAAATGTTCTGTCACTGCATCACCATCCTCACAGGACTTTAACCCTGCTGGGTCTTACCCCCATCCTCAACCTTCCACCTGCCCAAAACACGGCGTGGGAAAGCCAGATCCCAGGGGCTGGGAGCTCTGCAGACCCTGGCGCCCTCCTTCCCTTCCCTTCCCTTCCCTTCCCTTCCCTTCCCTTCCCTTCCCTTCCCTTCCCTTCCCTTCCCTTCCCTTCCCTTCCCTTCCCTTCCCTTCCCTTCCCTTCCCTTCCCTTCCCTTCCCTTCCCTTCCCTTCCCTTCCCTTCCCTTCCCTTCCCTTCCCTTCCCTTCCCTTCCCTTCCCTCCTGCTGCTTCTTCAACAGGACAAAAAGGGGATGGTGCTGAGTCATGGCTTTGTGGATCACTCGTTCTCAGGGCTGGTGACACATCCGTGATTTTGGGGTTCAGCCAGTAAAGTGTCAACGTGTGGGTGCTCTCGGTGGAGCGTGTGTCACACGGGGATGGGAGGCATCCTCACTGCCTGCATCCCTCAGCCCGGGATTGCTGCTGCCCCTCTCCAGATGTCCCCGACCCCTGGCAGCCTGGTGTCCTAGAGGGTTAAAGGGGCCTTTGGAGGGGCCCCGGTGCTGTCAGACTCGTGTGTCTCCTCCAGCCCTGCTCTCTGCAGTGTCCTTCAGAAGGGCAGCCCTTCTGAGCATGTCTGCTCCCCCTCCTGCTCCTTCCCAGGCCCTGTGCCTCCTCCCAGGGCTTCCCCAGCTCCCTGCAGCCAGCCCAGGCTTCATCTGCCACCTCCTTCCAGACCCGAGTGCTCTGCCCTGGGGGAGCTCCTCACCCTGCTGAATGACTGAGTGATTGGTGCTGGTGACAGGGAGCTGCTCCTGCAGAGTTTGTTTTCCAAAGGGGGAAGCCTGGGTGACTGTGCCCAGCGCTGGGGGTTTAGGGATCGGGGTCACATTATATATTATTATTATTATTTTCATCTTTAAAGCCATTTTCAAGGCTTTTTTGGCCCTTTCTGCTGCCCCTGGATGTGCCCGTGGCCGTGCATCCTCATCCCCCAGCATCTGCCACAGCCTTCCTCGTCTTCCAGGAGGGGAGTTGAGGCACAGGGCTGGGATCAAAGCAGTCCCCCCTTGCCTGGCCTCATCCCCACAGTGAGGGCATTCCTTCCATCCGTCACCCCCATCCCAAAGTGGGATGCTGGCTCAGCACTCGGAGCAGGGTCCCACCAACAGATTGGTACCAGTGAGTTCTGGAATGCTCTAAAAATAGTGAGCAGAGCAAGTAGGGAGCAAAAAATGGCTGAGATTCACTGAAATCAAAGGCATAATTAAAATGCAGCCCGTGTAAGTGTATTTTTAGGGCCCTGCAAAAAGGCTGTAAACCATTGGATTCCCATCAGCACACGAATGTTCCAGTTTAATGGAATCCTGGGGCCTGTGGGGAAGAAGTGAGAGATGCTTAATTGTCGGTGTTTGTGTTTTATTCATGATTGAACATACTTAGCAAGCAAAAACGGATCTGCTGTTGGCTTCTCGCTGCTTGTGTGGCTTTAAGCCTTATTCCAGCCAGAAATTGCCCGGTGTGCTGGAAGGGTCGGTGGTTCTCGGTGTTTGCATGAGCTGTGCATGGAAAAGGGATTATCACCTCCCCTCCCACAGGGAGCTCCGTGCCAGGGCTGCCCTGGGGTGCTCAGAGCTTGTGTGGGCTGCAGGGGATCCAAGAAAGAAGAAAAAATCCCGTGGGGGTAAATCAGGACCCACATCCGGGCTGGGAAGCCCCTGAGTGCAGGTGCCGGGGTGTTGGGGCACATTGGGAAAGTTTGGATGTTCCCATCTCCTCCCCTCCCACCTGTGGCCGAAGCCATCGAGCTTTGCTCGGGATTGGTGCTGCTGTGGCACAGCCAAGGTGGGAACCAGGCTCCTTCCAGCATCACCCCGGCACCAGGGACCCTTTGGAGCAGCTGGAATGGTTCCTGCAGCCTCGGGTGGGATGGAGCCTGTGCCTGCAGCTCAGGGGGAATTTGGGGGCCAATTCTCCCCCCAGGGACCTGCTGGGGGCTGCCAGTCCTTGGGGAGGGGCTGTGGAAGTGTGGCCTTTTCCCTTGGGAGAGCTGGGTTTGTGCTCTGCGCAGGTGGAGGGGGTGAGCCATGGCACAGCTGAGGCCCCTGCGGGCTCGGGGGGATCTGGCTCCTCCTGGAGGGGATTGAATCTGTTGTGGAATTGCTGCAGATGGCACGGCCGGAAGGAATGGAGGAACACGGCATGCCAAGGCAGGGTTCCTGATTTTAAACTGCTTCCCTTGCCAGGGAACAAATATGCCTCACTTCAAAATAATAATTATAAAGCCTGGGAGAAGATCCAGGGAGCCCAGAAGCCTTCTGTGGGTGTTGGTGTGCTGGCAGATGCCTGGCTGGGGGTGTTTGGTGGGAATGTCATCCCAGCAGGTCACGGCTGGCTCAGAGACCTGCACTTGGTGTTGTGCTGTGATTGAAAAAGGGGGAAATGTGTTCCCTGGTACCTGGCACCCCAAGGATGCACCCTGTCCCTGCTGCAACCAGCCAGGTAAAACCTCCAGGAAGGAGGTGCTGGAATGCCCCAAGCAGCAGCTCTCCTCGCTGTGCCCTGTGTCAGGGGTGCCCAGGGATGGGCACCGCACCTGGCACACTGGGAACAGTGGCACTGGTGGGCAGGCTGCTGTCTGATGGGAGGGAAATGCCCCTGCCTGTGTGTGCCTGGGGTCAGTGCTGCAGTGGGAAGGGCTGGAGCTCTGATCAGCAGCCTGTGTGCAGAGACCTGCCTGTGCTGCAGGGCTGTCACAGGCCTGGGGGCCACAGAGAGACCCTGGGGTAGCCCAAGGGTGGCTGTCACCTCCTGCTGGGACTCTCAGGGTTCCAGCCTGAGACCAGCAATACCAGAGTCTGGTTAAGCTGCAGTTTCCACTTGCAGAGCCGGGCAGGAGGGGAAACTGAGGCACACAAGGAGTGACAGATCACGAGGAGTGCAGGGAGGGCTGGGAACTGGTCTCTGACCCTGGTAGGGGTGTCCCCCTGCAGACAGCATCCTCCATTCCTGCAGCCAACCTGTGTCTTCCTCTCTCCTTCTCTCCAG
This sequence comes from Sylvia atricapilla, assembly GCF_009819655.1. NCBI lineage: Eukaryota > Metazoa > Chordata > Aves > Passeriformes > Sylviidae > Sylvia > Sylvia atricapilla. Next base: position 417,456 of record NC_089163.1, read on the forward strand.
GTTTCCACGTGATCCCGTCAGTGTCCAACATCGTTCCCGAGAGCTGCCTGCTCATCGTGGTGGGCCTTCTGGTCGGGGGGCTCATCAAAGGGGTGGGCGAAAAGCCCCCCATCCTCAAATCCGACATCTTCTTCCTCTTCCTGCTCCCCCCCATCATCCTGGACGCCGGCTACTTCCTGCCCCTGCGCCCGTTCACCGAGAACCTGGGCACCATCCTCATCTTCGCCGTGGTGGGGACGCTGTGGAACGCCTTTTTCCTGGGGGGGCTGATGTACGCCGTGTGCCAGCTGGGCGGCCCCGGCCTCAACCACATCGGCCTGCTGGCCAACCTGCTCTTCGGCAGCATCATCTCGGCCGTGGACCCCGTGGCCGTGCTGGCCGTCTTCGAGGAGATCCACATCAACGAGCTGCTGCACATCCTGGTCTTCGGGGAGTCCCTGCTCAACGACGCCGTCACCGTCGTGAGTGTCTGGTTTGGGGCGGTCCCGGGGGTGGCAGCGGGGTGGCAGCTGCCAGGGACGTTCCAGGCTGAGGTCAGGAGGGACAAACAGCTTTGAAGCGGGGCCGAAACACCGCAGAGGCGGGTTGAAGTGAAGTGTTTCACTTGGTGGGGTGGGAAGGCTGAGGGCTCTTGGTGCCGTGGGCTCGGGGAATGTGCTCTCCTGGCTGGAGCTGCTGCTGGGCCTGGGCCTGTCCTGCCAGGGGAAGCGTGAGGGGCTGATGCTGGGTCAGGCAGTGCTGCTGCCTGGATGCTGCTCCGTCTGTCTCCTTTCATGTGGTCCCCTCTGCTGTCCTCCAGCTCCCAGGAGGTGAGGGCAGGACATCAGCCGTGGCAAAGGGGAGAACTGGAGGGGCTGAGGCCAGGCTGGCCTCCCACCTGGCTCACCCCTCCGCCCCACTCCAAGCAGCAGCTGTGCAGGGGCCTTTGGGAGGTGGGGCCGGGCCTGCTCCCTTTCCAAAGGACGTCACTGTCCAGGTGCTGCCTTGGCCATCAGCGTGGCCTTCTCCTCTCTGCAGAGCTGACCTCTAAATTGACTTCTAACCCACTGCTTTTTCCTGGCTCTTTTCCCATATCCCAGCTGTCCATTTCGGAGCTGGCTGCTCAGCCCCTGCTGACAAGGTTGCTGGTGACAAACAACACTCTGTCCCACCACAGGGCTTTTCCCAGGCACTTCTCCATTTTTCAGCAGAGGGGTGTCTGCAGGGTCTGTGCCTGGGGAATGCTTTTGTCTGTCCCTGTCCCACCCAGGGCCTGGCCCCAGCAGGCAGGAAGCTGGCACCTCGCCCTTTCCCTGCCTGCAAGTGCTGCTATTCCTGCAGGATGCCCTAAATCCTGAAATGTGCTTTAACATCTCTGCAGTGTCTGGGGGTGGGAGAAGGCAACACAGCTCAGAGTCTTTCCCTCAGGTTTCCCTCAGCTACAGAAGCTGCCTCATGGGTTTGGGCTCTTCTCTGGGCTGTGCAGAGCAGATGGTGGCTTTTCATCTGTCAGGGGTCCCCCAGCCTGGATCTGTCCTAAACAAGAACAGCCTCTGGCTGGTTGACCAAAGGCCCTCCTGGGACAGCTGGAGAGCAGAGCTGTCCCAGACACGTCTTTGGTGGCACCGTGTCCCTGTGGGCACAGAGGACAGGGAGCTGGTCCCCCTGGCTCTGTGTCTGGCACAGCAAAGCACCAGCAGCTGGTGTTGGTGTGAGCCTTGGTCAAGCACAGGACCCAGCTCGGAGTCACCAAGCACTGGCACAGCTCAGCTCAGGTGTGCCACCCTCCCAAGGGAGGTCCCTGTGCAGGTGTCCTCCGAGGTGAGGCTGTCCCTAACCGGAGGAACATTTTGAACCCTGCTCTCCTTTCTCCCTGCCAGGTGCTCTACCACCTCTTTGAGGAGTTTGCCAACTTCGAGCAGATCACCATCCTCGACATCATCCTCGGCTTCCTCAGCTTCTTTGTGGTGTCCCTGGGCGGGGTCTTGGTGGGCGTCATCTACGGGGTGATCGCGGCCTTCACGTCCCGCTTCACCTCCCACATCCGCGTCATCGAGCCCCTCTTCGTGTTCCTCTACAGCTACATGGCCTACCTGTCTGCAGAGCTCTTCCACCTCTCTGGGATCATGGCGTGAGTTGGGAATGGGGGGACCCCGGGGGATTTACTGGGGTGTAACCACGGTCTTGGCTGGCCCAGTGTGGTCAGTGCGGCCCAGGGCTGTGTCTGGGCTGGGATGTGCAAGGAGGCACATGAGAGAAGAGTCCTTGCAGTTGTCCCACAGATCCCAGGGTGCTGGCAGCCTGTTCCCGTTCTCCCGGGCACACGGGAGCAGGCAGGGCCTGCTGAGCACTCAGGATGATGTGGCCTTGTGCTCCAGTGCTCGCTGCTGCCCTGCCAGGGGAGGGAGAAACCTCATGTTGTCCTCTCTGGAGGCCTGGAATATTTGCTGGTGGTGTCCTGCCCTGGAGTTTGGTGTCAGAACACAAAACGCTGCTGCAGGGCCAGCCTTGGGGCTGTCCCCTTGTCCCCGTGGCTGCTGAGGGCCCCGACCTCACCCCCAGGCTCATCGCTGCCGGCGTGGTCATGCGACCCTATGTGGAAGCCAACATCTCTCACAAGTCCCACACCACCATCAAGTATTTCCTCAAGATGTGGAGCAGTGTGAGCGAGACCCTCATCTTCATCTTCCTGGGGGTCTCCACCGTGGCTGGTCACCACTACTGGAACTGGACCTTCGTCATCAGCACGCTCTTCTTCTGCCTCATCGCCAGAGTGTTGGGTGAGGTGTCGGTGTGGTGGCAAAGTCCTGGGGGTGGTGAAAGAATCACGGCACGGTTTGGGTCGGAAGGGACTTTAAAGCCCATCTTGTTCCAGCTGCCGTGGGCAGGGACACCTTCCAGCAGAGCGTCCTTGTCCAGCCTGGCCCCGAGTGGCCATCTGGGTCATGGTGAACTCTCAGGACCATGATAGTTGGCCTTGCTGGGGAGGCTGGAGATGACCAGGTGTCACTGCTCCACCGTGGGCACCATCCAAACTGTGTTTGTGGTTGGCGTTGTGAGGAGATGGGGCTGGGGCCGTGGGTGTACCAGACATGGGGTGGAAGCTGCTCAAGGATGTTGGGATGAGCAAACAGCTCTCACCTGCACCCACGGCCCCGAGGAGCTGCAGGGTGAGCTCTTTGGGACTGGAGAGGATCCTTGACCATTCACACAGGACTGTGCTGCCCCACAGGTGTCCTTGTCCTCACCTGGTTCATCAACAAGTTCCGAATCGTGAAGCTGACGCCGAAGGACCAGTTCATCATCGCCTACGGGGGCCTGCGGGGAGCCATCGCCTTCTCCCTCGGGTACCTGCTGGACTACGAGCACTTCAGCATGAGGGACATGTTCCTCACAGCCATCATCACAGTCATCTTCTTCACTGTTTTCGTGCAGGTTGGTGGCACTCAGGCTGCGCTTTCAGAGGGAAAGGGGCTCTTCATGGCCGTGTGGAGAGCCGGGAGCCCGTCCCCAGCCTCCAGCCCTGACCCTGTCCCATGTCCCCAAAACGCTGCTCAGTGACATCGGCAGCAGTTTAGCTTTGCTGAGCCCATCCCACTCCCAGCACTGTGCCTTGGGCAGAGGTGTAACCCCGTCCCCCTCCCCAGGGCATGACCATCCGGCCCTTGGTGGACCTGCTGGCTGTGAAGAAGAAGCAGGAGACGAAGCGCTCCATCAACGAGGAGATCCACACGCAGGTAACGCGCTGCTCCGGCCGCCTCCCGCGCTGCCTTAGCCCTCTGCTCTCTCTGCTTCTGCCACTCCACCACTGTCACTGGGACCTGCCCCTAAAGCAGTGCCCAAGGTAAGGGGGGCAGAGCGAGGGCTCTCCCCTGTCTGTGTCGTCCAGTGCCCGCTCTGACCCAGACCCCCCAGTGCCTGTAGAGCCAAGCCCGGTTGTGTGGGTCCATCCTGCCCTCCCAAAGCCCATCCTGGAGCCACAGCCCTGATTTTACACACCCTGAGTGCCCTCTCCGTGTGTCAGTGTGGCTGTCAGGGGAGGGAGAGGGTGGGCAAGAGCCATCTGAGCTGCTCACGCCTTGGACCATCTCTTGCAGTTCTTGGATCACCTTCTGACAGGGATCGAGGATATCTGTGGTCACTACGGGCATCACCACTGGAAGGACAAGTGAGTGAGGAGGTTTGGTGGCTGGGGAAGGGTTTCGCTCACCACCCAGAAGGTTTCACAGCTCTGTGCCAGGTTTTTCCCTGGGCTTTAATATCCACACACAGACTGGCTGTGGGGGCTTATGGCCCTAGATTGGGAACAAGTGGGGCTGCAGGGCTGCACCACCCACAGGAGGTCCACGGCAGGGCGGGAGCTGCCAGTGACCAGTCCCTGCAGGAGCTCAGGACCATCCCTCGTGGGTACCAGCAGGTGCTGGGTGTTGTGGAGACACCCTGGTTTGGGAGGGATTCGGGGAAGCCTGGCCTGAGCCGTGCTGGTTGAACTGGACCCGGCACTGACCCCCGCAGTGCTGTCCTGGGGAGAGGGAATGGGGAGTGGGCACTGTGGCAGGGCTGACCTGTGGCTGCTCCTCCTCTCCCACACTCCCGGGAAGGCTGAACCGCTTCAACAAGAAGTACGTGAAGAAGTGCCTGATCGCGGGGGAGCGCTCCAAGGAGCCCCAGCTCATCGCCTTCTACCACAAGATGGAGATGAAGCAGGCCATCGAGCTGGTGGAGAGCGGGGGCATCGGCAAGATCCCCTCCGCCGTCTCCACCGTCTCCATCCAGTGAGTTCCCTGCCCTGGGCACCCTCCCCTGGCACCCTGAGTGCTCCCCGCTGGTGGCCACCGGGCAAGCAGCCCTTGTCTACTGCGTGGCCACCGTGATGTGGCTCTGAATCCCGGCTGTCCTGCAGGAACATCAACCCCCAGACCCTGCCTTTGGAGCGCGTCCTTCCAGCCCTGTCCAAGGACAAGGAGGAGGAGATCCGGAAAATCCTCCGCACTAACCTGCAGAAAACCAGGCAGAGGGTGAGGTGTCCCCTGGCACTGTGTGTGTCCCCTTTGCCTCGCTGGGAGTGGCAGGGACACTGTCCTGCAGACGCCCTCAGGTGGGCCCTTCACCCCTGCTGTCCCTGCTGTGCCTTGTGCTCCTGGCCTGACTCTTCTTCCCCAGGAGCCTTTTCCTCCTGGGATGGTGCTGGGAGGAGGGGGAGGCTGATTTGGTCAGTGGCTGAGCCCAGCCTTTAAACCCTTGTTGGGCCCGGGTGGATCAGGATGAGGCATCCCATGGTGGCACACAAGGGATGAGCCACGAGCCTGCCTGGACCTGCTCTGCCATCCATCTCCAGGAAGAATGGGGCTGTGACCTTTCTTTCCCTTTCCCTGTGGGATTGTAACCCGTCTCCTTTTTCTGGGATCTCTTTGCAGCTGCGATCCTACAACCGGCACACGCTGGTGGCCGACCCCTACGAGGAGGCCTGGAACCAGATGCTGCTGCGGAGGCAGAAGGCCCGGCAGCTGGAACAGAAGGTGCTGGGGGAACACACCAGGGCAGGGGTGCTGCCAGGGCTGGGCAGGACGGGGGCCAGGGCCACTGGGAAGGCACAGCGAGGGGGCTGAGGTTTGGATGACAGAGGGTGACCCCGAGCTTTGGGGGTCCTCTGATTGCCCCAGGCTCCAAGGAGTGTGGCTGGGGGGATCTGTGCCCGTGTCCTCTGCGTGCCACCGCTGCTCCCTGCCCATCCCTGTGGCAGTTCCCTGCCCATCGCTGTGGCCAGTTCCCTGCCCATCCCTGTGGCCAGTTCCCTGCCCATCCCTGTGGCAGTTCCCTGCCCATCCCTGTGGCAGTTCCCTGCTCATCCCTGTGGCAGTTCCCTGCCCATCGCTGTGGCAGTTCCCTGCCCATCGCTGTGGCAGTTCCCTGCCCATCCCTGTGGCAGTTCCCTGCCCATCCCTGTGGCAGTTCCCTGCCCATCCCTGTGGCAGTTCCCTGCCCATCCCTGTGGCAGTTCCCTCCCCATCCCTGTGGCAGTTCCCTGCCCATCCCTGTGGCAGTTCCCTGCCCATCGCTGTGGCAGTTCCCTGCCCATCCCTGTGGCAGTTCCCTGCCCATCCCTGTGGCAGTTCCCTGCCCATCCCTGTGGCAGTTCCCTCCCCATCCCTGTGGCAGTTCCCTGCCCATCCCTGTGGCAGTTCCCTGCCCATCCCTGTGGCAGTTCCCTGCCCATCCCTGTGGCAGTTCCCTGCCCATCCCTGTGGCAGTTCCCTGCCCATCCCTGTGGCAGTTCCCTGCCTGCCCTCCCCAGCTGCCCTGGCCCCGCCGTGACCGCGCCCCGCTCCCGTTGCAGATGAACAATTACCTGACGGTGCCGGCGCACAGGGTGGACTCGCCCACCATGTCCCGGGCTCGCATCGGCTCAGGTAGGTGGGAAGGGGCTGCGCCAGGAGCGGCACTGCCGGCACCCGGAGCGCTCGGAGCTCGTGCTGCCCTGCACCTCCTCAGCTCCCCGTGGCTCTCCAGCCCCGACCATCCCCATCCCACACCCATCCAGCCAGGCCCCAGGGGGCTGCTGTTCCCAGCAGAAGCACCCAGCTCGCTTCCCAGCACAATTCCCACTGGGAAGTCGGGTTGGGCGGTGTCTCCAGGGCTCAGCTTGCTCCCTCCGCACAGCCACGTCTCTGTCCGTGCCCCTCGCAGCCCTCCTCAGGGGAGGGGATCAGGAGCGTTTAGCCCCAAGACTTGTTGCCACTGGATTCCCAGTTTGTCCATCACACCTTTGCTTTGACACGCTCGTTTCCTGCTGTCCTGTGCGTCCCCTCCCGCTCCGGGGACAGGGTGTCGGGGAGTGAGGCGGCTGCAGAGCCGGCGCTCCATCAGCAGAGGGCAGCTTCTCCCTTCCCAATGGAGCCGGGCTGTCGAGCTCCGGCTGGGACTTGGGAATCGGGAAAGGAATTGGAAATCAGCGAGACAGCCCAGGCCCCAAACAAACATCGGGGGTGTGTCACCGGGGGTCCCTGAGACCCCTGTTCCCTGCCTGACCCCTCTGTGCCTCCCAGACCCGCTGGCCTACGAGCCCAAGGAGGACTCGGAGAACCTGCCCATCATCACCATCGACCCGGCCTCGCCGCAGTCCCCCGAGTCCGTGGACCTGATGAGCGAGGAGCCCAAGGGCTGCAGTGGCCTCCCACCCTCGCCCGAGGAGGATGAGGAGGGGCTGGTGATGCGGGTGAAGGAGCCTTCCTCCCCGGGGACTGATGACGTTTTCACCCCGGGGACCGGCGACAGCCCCAGCAACCAGCGGATGCTGCGGTGCCTGAGCGACCCCGGCCCGCGGCCGGAGCCCGAGGAGGGCGAGCCCTTCATCCCCAAGGGCCAGTAGCTGCTGGCCAGAGCCCCCAAATCGTTTCTCTCTCTGTTCATTCGTTCATTCTTTGCTCTCCTTTTTGGTTTCTGTCACTACACACCGGGTTCAGGAAGGGGAGACTGTCCTGGCTGGACTGGGATTGCCAGGACAGCTCTGCCCAGCGAGCCCTGGGCTGGCCCCAATGAGCAGGGAAGGAGCCCTGGGATGCCCCGGGCTCCTTGGGCAGCGTGGCCTCGGGGTGACGGACAGTTTTCCGCCCGGGATTGGGATCTGCAGGTGCCTCACCGCCCCCGCGGGGCTCTCCCAGAGGTGCCCACCCACTCAGGACCTGCGGCCGGCTCTGACCAGGGGTGTCCACAGTCGCTGGCCCGTGGCACAGCTTCCCCTCTCCCCACCTGTGCTTTCGTGCCCCTGGGCTCGCTCCGGAGCGGAGATGGGACAGCAGGAGCTGTCACCGGGGCTGGCACACACACACACACACACTCCCCCTGCACGCCCCCGGGCACCTCGGGCTGCTGCCGCTGCTCCTCTGCCTTGGCGACTTCCCCACGGGACCGGCTGTGCCTGGGATCCTCCCTCCTGGCCTCACATTTCATGCCAGGTCTTTTCAAATAAATATTCTAGAGCCATGCAGGGGGGAGCTGGGGCCCCCCTCGCTTTGAGCAGCCTCTCCATCCCTCCTGGAAGTGCTGTCCCCTGTCCCCTCCGCCGGCCTCGGCCCCTCAGCCCAGCGCGGCGACGGCTGCTCCTTAACCAAAGACGGGGCCCGGGGTGTGCCAGGGGGGTTATTTGTCCCCCTGCAACCAAGAGGAACTGGGGGAGAGCCAAGTGGCAGCTCCCCCAGCGTGGGGACACGTTGGAGCTGGAAGGGTGGCAGCAAGGGGACCGCTGTGGGTGCCAGGGGCCCCAGAAGGCTCCATCTTTCCCCAAGGCTTGGGAGGGATCGCTGGGTGTTTTGGTGACTTGCAGCCCTCCCCGGCCCCGGGGTGTCCTGTATCTGTCACCTTGTCCCCCACCAGCTCCCGCCACGTGCCACCTCTGCCATGGGTACCACGGGGTGCTCACCACCCCTCCCCGGGGACCCCGGCCGCTGTCCCCTCCCTGTGCCGTGCCTTGCCACGCTCTGCCCCGCTGCCTTGGTGGGCACCTGTCCCACATCCCCCCGCTCCACATCCCGCTGGGACCCCCAGGTCCGGCGTCCGCGGGGCTCCGTCACCGGGGCGAGCACCCACGTCGCTGCCTGCGCCTGCCTGCTGCCCTGCTCTCTTTCCAGGAGGAAAAAAAAGCAATGGAAATTCTCTTGTATAAAAAGGAAAAAAAAAACCAAACCCACATGTAAAGAGATTCTTGGTTTTTATCATAAATATTCTAATAAATTAATGTTACTTTTTAGTGGGGGTTTTTCCAGCTGCTCGGACTCCTACCGCTGCCACACGGTCCCGGGTGTCCCAGAGGAACAAGGTGGTTGTGACACTTCGTCCCCATCACTGGGATGGAGAGTTTGCCTCTTAGCCTCCTGCCGTGGCTCAGGGACAGCTGGAGCCCCATCCCAGGGGGACATTTTAAGCCATTCCCAGCTTCGGCAAAGACAGAGGCTCAACAGAGCCCTGGCTCCCAAATCCCTCCCTGGAGCTGCACCACAACCCGAAAATCCCCCAGGATCCACCTTCCAGCCTCAGCAGACTCCCCCTGCAGGGCCGCCGGTGTCCCGGGGCAGCCGGAGCCCCTCGCTTTGGGGAATTGCAATGGGAACGTGTCCACGCAAACTACAGCCGGGAGCCGGGACAGCCCCCGGGCATCAGCAGCGCGTCAGCCCTCGCCTTGCTCACCTGCCCGAAATACCTGAGCCCCAGGGTCCCCCTGGCCTGGGGCGGGCCTCGGCTGGGTCACCCCACTGCAGGGGTCCCCGGGCAGGATGAGGTGGCCCGGGATGTGGGGCAGGCGGTGCCGTGGGGCCCGTGGCAGTGCCGGTTCGGTGGTGCCACCCTGGCATCCCACCCAGGGTCTGGCTAGTTTGTCCCCAGGGCAGGGGGACACCAGGACAGGAGGCTTTGGCAGGAACAGGCAAAGCCAGGCACGGCTCCATCCTCCCCGGGGAAGGGCAGCGGCGTTGCCATCCCAGCTCGGGGCTGGGGGCACGGGAGGTGCCGGGCGCTGCCCACCGGAGGGAGCCGCCGGAGCGCAGCCGCCGCGGGCGGTGCCCAGGTAACTCACGTGCTGGGGACCGTCACCTGCGGCCTGGCTTCAGTCATGCCTTTAGAGCGAGAACTCCCCAAAGCAGGCATTTCCAGGATATTCTTCTTTCTGTCTCAAAGGGTGAGTAACTTTTAATGAGGGAGGACTAATGATCCCTCCGGGCCTGGGCTGTCACCGCTGAGCCACTGCCAAGGCACACGCAGTGCTGAGGCCGGGGGCTGGATGGGCCCTGGCGTGTCCCCCTGGCCCCACGGCCCTGGGAGTGATGTCTGCTCCTGGTGCGTGCCCCGTGAGCCCCATATCCCCCAAAGCATGTTTGGAGCCTGGTGGTGGCACCAAGGACACGGAAAAGGGGCTCTGAGCAGGATGACCTTGCCCATTCATGTGTGTGCAGTGGTGTTTATGCCCCTTCCACAGCCCCCATCCGTGAGGGTTAAAGATTTGCAGCAGCATGAAACTACCCCAGCCGGGAGATGGGCTGTCCCATGCCTCAGTTTCCCTCTGGTCCAGCACGAAGCCTGGGGTGCAGCGGGTGGCAGGAGGGTAGGGACTGTCCCCATGGCCTCAGCAAGGACCGAGAGCCCTTGAAAAGCCCATGAAATCATTCCCCAGGTGACCGACGCCAGGCTCAGCAGCCTCCAGGGCAGAGCTCCCGGCTTTCCCAAGAGGAGTGGCCGGACCAGCAGTGGGACAGGGTGTCCTGGAGCTGCCACCACCCGCAGCTGCCCAGGTGTCACCCGGGGCCCAAACAGCCAAAGCGAAGGGAGCGGCTGTGCTCCCTGCCAGGCCCAAATTAGTGGCACTGAGCTGGGTCATCCCCTGCCACGGCTGTCAAGGCACAGGTCACACCAAGAGAAACTGCACATGGTGTCACCGGGAAGCCACCGAGCCTGTGGACACACAAATCATGCTACGAGGGGACAGGGATGTCCCCAGCCAGTGACACCCAGGGGAGATTCAAGGAGGGCCATTAGTGCTGGGGCCACGTTGTTGCTGTGTCCCTGTCCCCACAGCCTGGCAGTGCTGTGTCCCCCTCACTCCCCGGGCAGCATTTTGCAGCAGCCAGGGGAGGTGACAAGTGCCATTCCCCAGCTCTGTGTCACCTGCAGTAATGACACCCTGCGCTCCCTTTCATCTCAGGGCCTCCGGGTGTCCCCTCTCCTGCGACATCGCTCATCATCCTTTCCAGGATGGGATGTGGCTGAGCTTGGGGGTCCAGGGCGGTGACACAGGACCCCAGGCTGAGGCCCCAGAGAGTGACAGCACAGTGACACCCCCTCATGCCATGCAGTGGGTGATCACAATGCCCCTCATGCCAAACCCAGCCTTGCTGTGGCCAGCACGGGGAAAACACCTCTTTGGACGACTGCAGCCAGCACAGCAGCCGGTGGCACTGCCCCAGGGACACGGGTGACCAGCCAGCAGTGGTGGCACCTCTGGGATGGGCTGTGTGGGAGTGAGCGGGGCTGGACAGTGAACTGCAGCGACTGGGAGGTGTCCAGGAGCTGTGTTTGCCGAGGGAGGACTCGGACACGGCCGTGGAGAAGGACTCCACCTCCTAAACCCACAGCGGGCACGTGGACAGGGGCATACGCGTGGGGATGGCAGCGTGGGCGTGGGGACGGTGACGAGTGTGTGGGGACAGCGACAGCTGCGCGCGAGACAGTGTCTGTCTGCCCGGCCGTGGTGGCTTTGGTGCGTGGGGGCGCCGGGAATCCGCTCGGGGACACTTCGTGTCTGCGTGGGGACAGCCCCGGGGCCGCGTGCGGCGGCCACACGCAGCTGTGCACGGCACAGGCAGTGCCCGCACGGCGACAGCTGCCGCGGGGACAGGGACAGCCGGGGACACGGCTGACGTGAGCCAGGGCGCTGCCGTGGGAGCGGGACCGGGTGCCACCACCCCGCCAGCAGCGCTGCTGCTCCCCGCGGCGACACTGCGTGACGTTGGTGGCTCCGGGAGCAGGGCTTGGTCCCTCCTGCTTGCTCAGGGAGTTGGCACACGCCCTGCTTAATGCCGAGTGGGACGGAGCCGGTCCCACGCGGGTCACGGAGTCCCCGAGGTGCGTTTCACCTCCAGGCTGAAGGGACTTTCACCCAGTGCCCCAGTCCCGCTGCTCCTCCAGCTGCTTTGCCCCACTTCCCCGCTGCCCACGGGCACGAGGGGCTGCCGAGGGTCCCCAGCGCCCCGGGGGCTCAGCTCAGGCGGGGGTCCCGGCTGTGGGGTGTCCCCGCTCCTCCCCGCACACGGGGCTGAGCTCCCGGGGGACGGGCCGGTGACCGTGGGGCAGCCCCGGGGTTCTGCCAGCCCCAGATCCGTGGGGCGAGCGGGGTCACGGCATCCCGAGCCGCCGTCCCCCTGCCCGGTCCCTGTCCCACCCCAACAGCTCCACAGGGGCTGTGCCACCCTCGTGCCACCCCCGGGAGGCAGGATCCGCCCGCGTTTCACCCCAAGACGATGATTGTTCCTTAATTGCCAGCAAAACAAACGAATAAAGCCCGGGCTGAGCTGGAAGGAAAGGGCCCGGGTGCCATTCCCAGTGCCGGGTTCGCTGCCCGCGGCCCTTTGGGATAATCGTTCGCTGATGGATGTCACCGAGCGGCTCAGCCCGTCCGGCCGGGGCGCGTCGGCTCTGTCCAGTGGGTCGAGGTTTTCTCCGGAGCCCGCAGCACCTCTGTCCCCTTCGGCCCGGGCAGCACCAGAGTCCATCCCAGAAGGGTCTGCAGCGCCTTGTCCGTGCCATCTCCACGTCTGGATCGTGCCCCACCGCCCTGGGCTGGATCGCAGGGGGTCTCCCAGGCCCCCGGTCTCCCAGGCCCCCCGGGCCCCCTGTATCCCCCTGGCTGGAGAGATCCATGGCTCCCGATCCCTAAAGCCGTTTGGCCCCTCTTGGGAAATCCGTCCTGATCCAGCTTTTTGCCAGCAACATCAAAGCAGTTTTGCAATGAGAGGCAGCTGCCTGATTTTTAAATCAAGTTCCTTGGAAAATCACTTTCCAGCCGGGCTCCCCTTGTGCTGTGCCGCACAGGGAGTACCAGGAGCGGCTTTTAACCCCAGTGGAGAAGCCTGGTGGAATCACGCGGTGACACGGGTGGGAGCCAGGGAGAGAAACGCCACAGCAGGACCCCCACGGGGGGACCCCGGCCGAGGGGACTCCAGCCCCCCTGGGAGCCCCTCTGGCTGTCAGGGAATGGGGAGTGTTTCAGAGGGATCAGGGCTCGGGACACCCCTTCCCTTCTCTCCCCTCCAACTCCAGCTGTGGGTGCTCCTGAGCACCCCAACTCCTCTTCCTGCAGCCAGCTCCAGCTCCCAGCAGCAAACCCTTGGGATGAGGCAGACGCCTTGGCTTCCCAGACAGACTTTGCATCTTGGAACAGCTCTGCAGTGGAAAGGTGGAAAGTCCCAAGGTGGATGTTTGGGAGTTTTCAGGGGACTTCTTGCAATAAACCCCTGCGAGGGTGTAAAAACACATCAGCACTGGCTCATCTCCCAGCGGGGCTCATGGCTTATAAGGATGGATCCCAGCTCCAAGAAGGAACTGGGGAAATGGGAGTGGCCACTGCAGGTGTGGAGCTGGAGTTGTTCCGTCCATCCCCGGGGCTCCAGCTCAGCAGGGTGGGCCCTGCTGGAAATGTCTGCGGGGTGAAACGCTGCGGAGAAATGAGCACTGCAAAGGGACGGGAATTGTTGGGATGAAAGGAAGTGTGTGGCCAGAGGCCGGGGACACGTCTGGCCCCAGGAGGAGGTGGCGGCTCAGCTGAGAGCTGGGCCACGCACTGGGATTGAGGGGCTGGGTCTGAGCTCCTGGAGCTCCAGCACCCCAGGGTGTGACCCTGTGTCTCCTGGGCGCCAGAGCTGGCACATGGGGGCCCTGAGGACTCTGTTGGCCAGAGCCTGGGGCAGCTGGGGGTGTCCGGATGGGGACGCTGAGCTGTGGAGTGACAGACCATGGGATATCTATGGGGTGTCAGACCGTGAGGCGTCACTCCAGGGAGAATCAATGGGATGCCAGCCTGTAGAGCCTCGATGGGCATGAATGGAGCATCAGACCACGGGGCATGTGTGGGCCACCAGGGTATAAATGGGACATCAGATCATGGGGCATCAGTGGGCCTCGATGGGGTGTCGGTGGGACATCAGAGGGTACCAAGGGCGTATCAAAGGGCATGATGGGGCACCAGCAGGACATCCAAGGGCACTGGCGTGGCATGTGTGACTCAGGGGACACCGAGGACAGCCCTGGGGTATGGCGGGCCCCCCGCGGCTGTCGCTGTCACCCGTGTCCCCGGGCGCGCGCGGCCCCGCCAATCACGGCCGGGATTCCCGCGCGCCTCGGGGGCGGGGCTGCGCCGGCCCGGGCCCGCCCATCGCCCCGCCCCTTCTCCCCTCATCGCCGCTTCCATTGGCCCGGGTCCAGCCGCGCTCCTCCCACTCGGCCCGGGCTCGGGCCGGGATTGGCGGGGCCGCGGGCCAATGGGGCGCGGCGCGGGGCTATATAAGGCGCGGCGGGGCGCGGGGGGGCGCAGCGCTCGGCGGAGCCGGTGGCGGGCGGGGGGCGGCCGGGGCCGGTTTTTGTGCGAGTCCCTGCGGGCACCGACCGCGCTCCCGCCGCGCCCCGCGCAGCCGCCCCGCGCCGGCGCCACTCGGGGTGGGGGGGGTCTTTTTGGTCTTGTTTTGTTTTTTCCCCCCTATTTTTAAATTTTCCTCCCGCTTCCCCTCCGCGCCCGGCACTTCCGGCTGGTTTCCGGGCAGTTTCCGGGCGAGCGGCTCCTTGGGCGGCGGGGGCGATGCTGGAGGCGGCGGCGGGGCCCGCTCCGGGCGGCGCGGAGCAGCGCGGGAGCCGCTTCAGCGTCCTGACGTGGGAGCAGGTGCAGCGCCTGGACCAGATCCTGGGGGAGGCCGTGCCCATCCACGGCCGCGGCAACTTCCCCACGCTGTCGGTGCGGCCGCGCACCATCGTGCAGGTGAGCGCGGGGGCCGCGGGCCCCGGTGGACTCTGCCCCGCTCCGCCGGGGGGCAGGCAGAAAATAAAAGTGCTGAGGCGGCGATAAGCGGCCCGGCGGGCCCCGAGCCAGCCCGGGCACCCTCGGGCCGCCCCCGCCTGCCCCGGGCCCAGCGGCCGCTGCCCGGGGCCCCTTCGAGGGCTCGGTTCGGGAGGGACCCCAAAGAATCCCCTCGGTGTCCGCCGTGTCCGGACACCCCCGGGAGCCCCGCTGGGGATCGCGAAGCGTTGTGCAAACGCTGCCGGGCTCCTGGCAGGTGTGGAATTTGGGAAAAGCATCTGGTTCTTCCAGCCCCCTGCCATGGGCAGGGACACCCTCCGCTGGAGCAGGTTGCTCCCAGTCCTGTCCAGCCTGGCCTGGTTGCTGCGGGGCAGTTAAAAGTTTTGGGGGGACTGTCCCCCATCACCCCGGGGCTGCTGTGTGCTCCGCTGGCCCCAGTTCCCACTCCTGGGGTCCCGGTGGGGCTGACCCTGCCGACAGCTGCAGCAGGAGCACCCAGAGCTGGGAGGACCCTCCTGGAAAGCTCACCCCATCCCTGGGGCTGCTGCAGCTTGTGCCATAGATCCTGCTCGGTTTCCTTCTCTTTTACGTGTTTACTCCTCTTTTTGAGTTAATTTGTTGCCCTGAAAATCGGTGAGATGTGTGTGGCCAGGGCAAAAGTGGCTTTTTTTTTGGAGCTGCTTCCACGAAATGGCTTCGTGCTGGTGGACATGTTGGGCTCGTGTTGGAGGAGGCAGAGTTATTAATTCAAAGGCCGGATCAAATGTCCGTGTCCTTTGATTTCTGGGCACCCCTGGCTGAATCCTCCAGAGCCTGCTCGAGACTTCGGCTTGTTCACGAGCTCCTCTTAGCTTAACCATCAAGTAATAACTGTGATTAATATTAAACTAACAATGCAGCTCGAATGAGCTGATGCATATTCATATTTGGGAGGCGACTTCATTCCTCAGTAATGACTCATCAAATGTAAAATCGGGCATGCTGGCTTCTAATTAAAAAGCCTATTCACCGTGCTAAGACCCAACTGGCTTTCACAATAACCGGGATTTTGGAGCCTTAGCTGCTTGAGAAATAGTTCGAGTTAAGCCTGGGAGATGGAAAGGTGACATTTGAAAGGCTGGTTTGTAATTCCTCGAGTTCCTGCCGCATCTGTCGGGGCAGAAGCGCTGGAGCTTCGAGCTGGATGACAGAAGGGAGCTGCAGGCAGCATGCTGCCCTGGGCTGGGGCAGCCCCACGGGCCTGAGCAGCAGCAAATACTGCTGCAGTTCTATTCCAGATATTCCTGCCCGGGGCCGCGGGGCTGCGGCCGGGGCTGCCCAAAAGGATGCAGCCAGCAGCAGCTTCAAACACGGCGTAACTGAGGGCTCTAATTGTGCCCTGTGCCGGCAGACCCTGTGTTTAGGGCTGACTAAGCTGGAACAAGTAACCCAAAAGGCAGTTATTTATCCTGTTGTTGTTGTTGTGGGAGGTGGGAAGCGGCAGGTCAGGACGCAGCAGGATTTGCTCCGGCCTGGCTGTCACAGTCAATTATCCCAACCACACGGAAGGTGAGCTGCTGTTTTGGGAAGCAGGTCAGCAGCTGCCTAACCCTGGAAATATCCAGCCCTCTGGGGGAAATGCAGCCCTGAACCCACTGCCTGCAGCCAGTGGGGACAGGCTCCGGGTGAGGGCTGGTGGGTGGAAGCTCCCGGGGAATGGCAAAGTGCTCTGCTCCCTGCTGCTCTGAGGCTGGAGATTTCTGGGGTGATTTGGGACCACGCTGACTTGGGCAATTGGGGTTTTACCTCTTTTCTGAATGTATCTCACACAGACAGACCTGGGGGACTGGAGTAAGCTTGGAGCTGACGGGTCTGGAATGCTGCAGGTCCCGAGCCATGCCCAGAAAGGGGTTGAGCAGATGTTCTTTGGGGTTAGGAAATTAATCTGGAACGAGATCTTCTCCGAGCACTGGGCCCAGCTCTGTGTCTAACACTTGGTGACCTATATCTGGTCTGTGTAAGCCTGGAGCACAGACCTGTGGCTGCTCAGGCAGTGCTGGAGCCGTGCCCCGGGTGAGTGGCTCCAGCTGGCACAGGCCAGGAGCTCCCCGGGGTCACCTGTGGGATGTGTGTTCACTTTGGGGGAATAACCCCGGGTGCCTTCTAGGAGCAGGTTCATTTTTTCAAACTGTCTGCCTTGGAAAACAGCTCCTGGTGCTGGCTGTGCCGTGGGGCCGGGGCTGGCAGTGGTGAATAGTTCCCTGGTTGACTCTTGCCTGACATGTGACAGTCACCACTGGGCTGGCCAGGAGCCCGCTGCAGGATGGCTCATGGCAGGGGCACAGGGGAAGCACCCCCAGGGAAACTGCCTCGTGAGCCTTGACAGCCTCCCGGGTGTGAGAACATCCCTGGGCTTGTTCTGGATGGTCTGTGAAGGCAGCAGAACTTGCTGCTGGCCCTTGGAGTGGTCACTGAGGGTCTGGGATGTGATGAGGGGTTTGTGCTGCAGTCCTCGACCTTTTGTGTGTTCTTCACTCCAAACTGAACCCATGAGGGGCAGTTTCACTGCTGCTGAGACCAGAACTGCAGCTCTTCTGCTCTGTCCCAGAACTGTCCCACCAGGAGGGTTTGGCCCTTGTGATACAGCTTTCAATTGAAACTCACATTTTGGGCAGCCAAAACACAGAGTTTATGGGGCCTCTCAAACTAGGGCAGGCTCACAGGGCTGAAGGGCCTGGTCTGACTGGCTCTTGGTGATCCAATTTGTCCATTTGTTTCCCAAGCTTTGGCTCTTTCAAGCCGTGGCCTTGCTCTAGGCTGGCTGGTTGGGACTCCCAGGAAAATGGGAAATGGCTGGAGGGGAACACAAAAGCAGGATGAGAGGTGGGAAGGGCTTCTGCTGGAAGGTGCAAACCTAATCTCCCTGGGATCTTTGAGCCGAGTTAAACTCGAATTATAATCTGGTGTCCAGGTCGTTTATTTTATGGTCTTGGGGGTTATTTTAGCCTCCTGCTTGTTAAGTAATTGGGCAGGTGATTCAGCTTCCCTGTAAATGAACAAAGCTTTGGAGGGGCTGCTGGGTGTGCCAGGAGTGAGCAGGCAGCATTAAAATCACCGGCGTAACACCCGTAAGATGAAAGCTGCCTCTTGTGCTTGATAGCACGCCAAGCTCAGCACCAAGCTCTGACACACTGGAAATTGTTAGGATACACTTACTAGTTGGGACATGAACTTGCATACGCCTGGCTGGGGCTTTTGAGCTGCTCTGGCATCTTGATTTGCCTTTAATGAATCTTGACAGGCCGAAGGGATGGCTAAAAGGAGTGAGGCACCCTGATTAAATCCGTGGGGACTGCTGCAGACTGTCACCTCCTGTTTGGGTCAGCTTGGGGTCAGCTGCTCTTGGCTTGGTCACTGCGGCTCTGAGGGGATGAAGAGGGCAGAGACCACCCCAAAAATCGGGTCAGGAAACCTCTCTCCAGGTCAGCGTGGGGAAGGCAGGGAGAGCAGACACTGCACTGGTGACAGAACAGCTGATCCTGTGCAGTCAGATCTCTAATGCCAGGGAATAAGTAAAGGAGAGCCACCCCCAGCTGCTGGCAGGACTCGGGATCCTTTCCAAAGTGACCTATTTCCAGTGGATTAGCTTTTTATTTTACTGCTTTGCACTGGGGCGACCCATATAAGCACCGGGAGTGAATCCTGCTGTCCCCAGGCTGCTCCAAGAATTCCCTCCTGCCTCTCACTGCCTCTGTCTCTGTCCCAGGTTGTCCGTAGCCGCCTGGAGAAGAAAGGAATCCCGGTGCACAATGTCAGGCTGAACGGCTCAGCAGCCAGCCACGTCCTGCACCAGGACAGCGGCCTGGGCTACAAGGACCTGGACCTCATCTTCGGGGTGGATCTGAAGAGCGAAGACGTTTTCCAGCTGGTCAAAGACGTGGTGATGGACTGCCTGCTGGACTTCCTCCCCGAGGGCGTCAACAAGGACAAGATCACGCCCGTGACCCTGAAGGAGGCCTACGTGCAGAAGCTGGTGAAGGTGTGCAACGAGACCGACCGCTGGAGCCTCATCTCGCTCTCCAACAACAGCGGCAAGAACGTGGAGCTCAAGTTCGTGGACTCTCTGCGGCGCCAGTTCGAGTTCAGCGTGGACTCCTTCCAGATCATCCTGGACTCGCTGCTGCTCTTCGGGGAGTGCTCGGAGACCCCCATGGCCGAGAACTTCCACCCCACGGTGACCGGGGAGAGCATGTACGGGGACTTCCAGGAGGCCATGGAGCACCTGCGCAGCCGCGTCATCGCCACCAGGAACCCCGAGGAGATCCGGGGCGGGGGCCTCCTCAAGTACTGCAACCTCCTGGTCAGGGGCTTCAAGCCCAAGTCCGAGGTGGACATGAAGGCGCTGCAGAGGTACATGTGCTCCAGGTTTTTCATAGACTTCTCCGACATCGGCGAGCAGCTGAGGAAGCTGGAGTGTTACCTGCAGAGCCACTTTGTGGGCATGGAGAGCAACAGATATGACTATTTGATGACCCTGCACAGGGTGGTCAATGAGAGCACGGTCTGCCTCATGGGACACGAGAGGAGGCAGACCCTGAACCTCATTGCCATGCTGGCCGTGAGGGTCCTGGCTGAGCAGAACATCATCCCCACCGTCACAAACGTTACCTGCTACTACCAGCCAGCCCCTTATGTCAGTGAAATAAACTTCAACTACTACGTGACCCACGTGCAGCCCTTCCTGCCTTGCAATCAGTCTTACCCCACGTGGCTTCCCTGTAACTGAGCCAGGACAGACTCCAGGGGCTGTCCTCCGAGGTATTTCCTTGCCTTAGTGGGGTTGGGAGGGTGGGGAGGGGGATCAGAATAAAACCTACCGACCTTCCTAGAACTGCAACGAAAGGAAACTTCCTGGACTCTTGCTTGAGCGTCTCGTTCCCGGGATTGTTGGGACGAGACTCGTCTGCTGTACACTGTGATGGGAGGTGCAGCGTTCTGGAAACGACTCCTGATGGAATTGTGGAGGCCGTGGGGCGGGGGGTGTGTGAGGGGAGACTGTAGAATTACGCTAAGGTAGAGCTGCACTGCCCTGAAATGGATCTGAATTGTGGTTTTGTTTTTTTTTTAGTGCAGGAGGTGTTATGGGTGTGCAAACTTGTGGTTTCTGCCGAGAGAAGCCAGAGTGGCTAATTCCTTTGAAGGACCAAAGAATCCTGTTTAAGTGCCTGTAACAATACAAACACAACTGTACTGTAAACCTTTATTATTTTTTGCAGGGGCTGACGGCCCAGAGCTTGAGTGGGGAATGTCTGAAGAGGAAAATGTTTCTGTCGTGGGTGGGGAGGGTCGCAAGATCATTTCTTATCCTGGCTGAGGCCAGAGCAGGTTCTGTGTCTGAGGGGTTTGGGCATGGCTTGCTGCCTGTGGAGGACCAGCTGGAGCAAAGTGGGGCTGCATAACCCAGGGGGGATTGGAATGGCTACGTGGAAATCCTGAAACTGGGAACACTGGGGAGGGGGAGTGAATGGTGGGAAATGCTGTGCAGAGCTTGCTGGAAAAAAGGCAGCAGGGACCTACACATGGATTTCTTCAAGCTCCCAAGTCTGCAGTGCCAAAATGTAGTTGAGTTCCTAAATGATGAGGCAGGTGATTTGTCCTGCCCCAGGCTGCCATACCTAATCTGTATTTTCTAGGGGAATTTGAAATGCTGCTCTTCCGATTCTTTTTTTTTCTTTTTTTTTTTTTTTTTTTTTTTTTTTTTTTTGACATGCAGTGTGATTTTAATGCACTAAGTCAGAGGCCAGCTGGGCCATTGGGGAAGGTGAGGCTTGTCCTTTGAAGCACAAACCATCCAGGCCACTGGTCAGTCATTTCCAGCTGTCGCTGTGTCCTCCAGGGAGGTGGGCAGACCTCTTCCATGCTGGAAATCATCCCTTGGGCAGGTCCTCTCTCCAAAGCAGCCTGTTCCCAGCTCTGTGAGTCCCTGTGTGAGCCACTGATAGCATTTGAAATTCATTCTCTAGCTAGAAATGGAGCCTGGGGGCAGAAGGGGGGGTGAAGTTAGTTGGCCTTAGGAAAAGAATGTCTTCTGAACAGACCCTCTCATGTTCTGGGGGTTTGCCTCAGTCCGATGTGGCTTTGAGGCTGTTGGGTGTCCGGAGCACAGAAAGATTTTCCCTTTCTGTGGTGTTCTGAGGTGCCTGGGCTGCCGTGGCCACGGGATTCCCAGGTGTCCCCGAGCAGGGAGGGAGAGGTGGGCACACAGCTGGCTGTCCCCCCGGGATGCTGTCCCTTGGGATGCTGCTCCCCTGGGGCTGACCTACTCGAGTGTCTTTACTAACTTGTGGGGTTTGGGGTTGGTTTTTTTGTTTCGTTTTGTTTTTGTGACAAAACTGTAATAGCCGGGCAGATTGAAATAAAGACTAGATCCTTGGAATGTGTATAGCCAGATTGGTACCTTTTTTGGGGTGGGGAGCAGGGGCTGGGGGTGGCTCTTCCATTGAACTAACCCAGCTGGAGCTGGCCCGGCCGGGGCTGGGCACTGGCACTGACCCTGTGCTCGCTGCAGGTTTCAGCTGCCTCCCTGCACAGCTTTGCCTTCATGGCCCAAACTCCCCAGAGCCTCATCCCTGGGCTGGGAGCTTGGGAATTCCCAGTGCGAGGTAAAACTGGTTTAAGGGCTGCTTTTGGGAGCCCAAGTGTGCCACTTTGGTGGCTTCGAGGAAGGTGAGATTTATTTCTTGCATTTTGAACTGAGTGTAGATGCCATGTAGCATGGTTTTTACAGGCTGCTCCTACCCACAGACACACTAAACTGAGATTCCCTCCTCCCCTCTGAGGTGTTCAAAAAGATCCCCTACAGCTCGACAGGGCGACCTACCATTGAGATTGCACTTTTGATTTATGGAGTGTGCGTGGGGGGCTCTTGTGAATGGGTTGAACCTGAATTTTTCTAGACCTTGCAGTGATACTGTGCTGCCTCCTGTGAGGGGGCAATTGGAAGATTCCAGTTGCTTGAATGGCACTTGATTTCTTTTTTTTTTTTTTTAATTGTTTTGTTTGTTTAAATGTCTTTTTTTTCCTACACCTGTATCACTTGTCATGCGATGGGCTTGACATAGACTCACTAGATTCTTTAGAATCTGTTACGAATAAATACAGTGTATTCAAATTTGTTGAATCATTTTTGTTTGCTTGTCCGTCTGGGTGGTGTGATGAGATGACCTGACCCTGTTCCCACCAAAAACCAGGCTCAGAACTGACTGGACAACTGGAAAGGGCTTAGATCCTGGTTCTGGATGTGCCCGGGTGCTCCCTCAGTCGAGGGGAGCTCTGCAGCTGGTGTCGGGTCACTCCTGCAGCTGGGGGAGGTTTGTTTTGAGCACTGTTCCTTGGTGTTGTCCCTTTCCCTGGCGTTGCTGGAGGGGGAGGGTGGCACTGGGACCTTCTCCCTGCTGCTTTTCCAGGGCTTCGCTCCCTGGGGCAGCAGGAGGCGGCCGCAGTAGCTGAGGTTTGGTGCTGGTGTGTAGCTGACCCACCTGCAGTGTTCCCCCTGCGGAAGGAGAGGCTGGGCAGGGTTTATCTCCCAGGGAAGGCTGTGTCCAGGCCGGATTCCCGTGGGATGCCTGGAGCAGCTCCTCCAGCCCTGGCTGCCCTCCAGCCCGAGATGAAGTTTCACTTCCCCCTGTCAAGCTCCGGGCAGTTCTGGTTCCACTGCAACAATGGAGCTGACCATGTGCCAGCCCCTCTTTGGGACAAACTCACTGCCTCTGCATCTCCAAATTTTTACAGTCCTGGGCCAAACTTGCCTCTGCCAGCAGCGCTGGGCTGCTCTTGCTGGGCTGGCACTGTCAGGGTCCCTGTCCCCTTTTGCAGGGTTCCTTTGCTGGCGTTGGAGATGTTTCCCTCTGTCTGGGGCAAACCCAGCAGGAGCTCCTGCCTTTTCCAAGGAATGGAAGCAGCTCTGAAGCACCTGAGCCCCTCAGCTGTCTTCTGTGTGGGCGGCTGGTCCTGCTGTTGGTGAGTGATGAATAAACTGCCTCTGGATTTGTGACCCTGAGCAGAGCAACAAAAGCCCTGACAGAGTCGGCTGGGCATTGTTGGAGTGGATCAGGCCGTACAAAGGGATGGTGGTGGAAAGTGCTCGTTGTGATCAGAAAGGAGCTATCAATGTTTACAGCCCAGATTCCGATCCCTCTTTTGTTAATTGTCCAATAATAAAAAAAAAAAAACCAACCAAACCCTGTATCTTTTCTCACAGCCTGTAGTCTGTCATTATTTTCCTCAGTGAGCAGAGGGGGTGATGGAGGAGTCAGGCTGTGCCTGAGGCTGTGCTGGGTGAAATTCAGACTCTGCTGGGTGAAATTCAGACTGCTGCAGAATTCCCTCAGCCCCGGCTCTGAGGCCAGGCGTGTGTGGGGTGTGTGTTCCTTTCCAGCAGCTGGCTATAAATACAGTCCCTATCTTTAGCGCCGTGGTCGGGCAGTGCCCAGCTCGGAGCTGGGACAGGGTGGGACAGCGCCTCTGCCCCGGGCTGCTGCCTGCCGCAGAAACAGCCCTGCAGCAGGATCCCTCCCGGGCTGCCCATGCGGCTTTTCCAGCTGCAGCGTTTCCTCCCGGCAGGACAGCTGGCCCTGCTCCAGGCTCACTGAAACGGCAGGAATTTGTCCTGACTCCAGCATGCAAGAAGCATCTTGCTCCAGCGCTGCTGCCTCCAGCCGTCCCTAATCTGCTGGCCCGGTGCCGAGGGTGGCACCAGCTCTGTGCAGGCGGCCTGCTAGACCCAGCATGGCATTTAAATTTTATTTTAATCTCTCTATTTAGCTTTTTCCTTGCAACGTGCCAGTGTTTCTCCCTGGCTGCTCTCGGCCTCCCGGTGCCCGGGGGCAGCGCGGGTGTGAAGGCAGCCCGTGGAGCTGCTGCAGCAGCCCGGAACAGCCCGGCCGTGTGCCTGCTCTTGCCATTTATAGCCGCGGCGCTGGCTCCTTGTGCTGCGCTGCCAAGCCCGGCACAAACGCTCCATTGATTGTCCCTGCCCGAGGCTCCCTCGCTCCGGGCCGGGGCTGAGCTGCCCAGGGATGGCACAGGCTGCCCTGGGCCCCGGGCAAGGCTGGGGGTGACAAACGTGTGGGGACTCTGCTCTGGCATTCACCCTCCAGCCTCAGCTCCTGGACCTGGCTCGGGTTTTTCTGTCCCGAGCAGGGTTTGTGCTCCTGTCGGGATCGTGGAACACCCTGGCTGGGAATGGAGCCACACAGATCAGCAAGGACAGCCCCAAGTGTGCTTCTGAGGGTTGTCCAAACTCCTCCTGAGCTCTGGCAGACTCGGTGCTGTGACCACGTCCCTGGGCCTGTTCCAGTGCCCAGCTTCTGGCACTTCAAAGGTTCTGGGTGTAGAACCTTTAAAAAGCTTTTTTTTTTCTTTCTCTCTCTGTACATGGAGTATTTGCTCTGTTCAGCTCCAAATACAGGTTGCCGCAGACTTTTTGGCTAACAGCTCCATGATTTCCCTGACAACCACCGTCTCTCACCTCTGCCTTCTTGGATCCAGCCTGGAAGGAGCAGCTCAGGCATTCCCACCCCTCCTGAGCCATCACACGAGGAGATCGGCTCCTGCAGAGCCTCTTGCCTGCTCCACAGCGTTCCAGCCCCCCCGAACCCCCAAGTGCCGGGTGCCTGCTCATCCCTGCTGCTGTTCTCCGGAGGAAGGAGCCACTCGTGGCCGAGCTGCTGCTGGCTGGAAGCTGCTCCTGGTTTGCTGCTCCCTCAGCTGGGTGGATCCCCGAGCCCGGACACACATTCCAGCCTGTAGAAACACGACGGCTCTGACAAATTTGATTGAAATCCTCCGCTGGCATCCCGAGGTGTTCAGAGGAATGACTGACAGCCGCGGCAGAGGCGTTTCCTGAGGAAAGGAGGAAAAGAAATGGATTGCCCCGTCACCGCAGCCTCGGGGTGTTGCACAACGGAGCCGCGGAGGGGCCAAGGACGGGCTGTCCTCGCCCTGCTGTACCCCGGCTCTGCCGGGGGCGATGGTGACATTCCCGGGAGGGAGCAGGGCCGGGGGTGGCTCCGGAGCCGGGAGAGGCTGGAGCGGCGCCCGGGGAGGCGCAGGGCGGTGTGAGATGTGTTATCTCTCTCCGTGCAGGTGAGAACTCGCATTTTCCCTGCCAGCTCAGGCCTCCCGTCCTCGGTGCCAGCGGCTGGTTCCCTCCCAGCGCCGCACCGATCCCACCTGTCCCGTGCTGGCAGAAGGGGATGGGGCCGGGATGGGGCCGGGATGGGGCTGGGATGGGGCTGGGATGGGGCAGGGATGGGGCCGGGATGGGGCCGGGATGGGGCTGGGATGGGGCAGGGATGGGGCCGGGATGGGGCCGGGATGGGGCTGGGATGGGGCTGGGATGGGGCTGGGATGGGGCTGGGATGGGGCAGGGATGGGGCTGGGAAGGGCCGGGATGGGGCTGGGATGGGCTGGGATGGGGCTGGGATGGGGCTGGGATGGGGCAGGGATGGGCCGGGATGGGGCCGGGATGGGGCTGGGATGGGGCCGGGATGGGGCCGGGATGGGGCTGGGAAGGGCCGGGATGGGGCTGGGATGGGCCGGGATGGGGCCGGGATGGGGCTGGGAAGGGCCGGGATGGGGCTGGGATGGGGCAGGGATGGGGCAGGGATGGGGCTGGGATGGGGCCGGGATGGGGCCGGGATGGGGCAGGGATGCGGCTGGGAAGGGCCGGGATGGGGCCGGGATGGGGCTGGGATGGGGCTGGGAAGGGTCGGGATGGGGCTGGGAAGGGCCGGGATGGGGCAGGGAAGGGCAGGGATGGGGCAGGGATGGGGCTGGGAAGGGCCGGGATGGGGCTGGGATGGGGCTGGGATGGGGCCGGGATGGGGCTGGGAAGGGCCGGGATGGGCCGGGATGGGGCAGGGATGAGCCGGGATGGGGCCGGGATGGGGCTGGGATGGGGCAGGGATGGAGCTGGGATGGGGCTGGGAAGGGCAGGGAAGGGCTGGGATGGGGTTGGGAAGGGTCGGGATGGGTCGGGATGGGGCTGGGAAGGGCCGGGATGGGGCCGCAGCCCCCGCTGCTCGGGTGTTTGATCCTTGCCCTCTCCACCACCGCGGGCTGTTTACTCTCCTTATCTGGCCTCTGTCAAACCCTGGCCCGCTGGAGCACTGTCACCCTGCCTTCAAAGGGAAGGCAGCGCTCCCGGGCTGTTTGTGTGGCCTACATCTTTGCCTTGTGATCCCAGGAGGGGTTGGAGGCACGGACACCCCTCCAGCCCTGCTCCTTCCCCCCCGGCGGCGTGGCTGCAACAGCTGATTACTTGAAGCATCCTTCTACTAATGTGCAATTACAGGTGGCTTGGGCTGAAATCCGGCTCAATCCGCGTGTCCGTGGCGTGACTCACCTAAGCACTGCTCCCCTGCTGGATCCTGGGCGCATTCCTGAGGACTGGACGGAGTGGTTAACGTGCCACTCGCAGCCGCCCTTTCCAAATGTCACCAGTGCGACGAGTTGGGCCAGTTTGTGCCGTGCTCCTCCTTCCCCACGGCCCTGGATGCGCTGGCGGCTCCGATGGCCAGGCTGAGCACAGGGGTGTTCCAGCAGGGCTCGGGGGCAATCAGACCCTCAGAAGGTGCTGACGGGGGTGTTTCAGCTGAGATCAGAGACTAAACCCCTGAACTGTGGATGGTGGGAGGGCAGGACAGGCCCAGCCCTTCCCCCGGGGCCAGAGCAGGGATGGCAGAGCCCGTGTCCCCTTCCCGCAGCCGGAATTGCTCCCAGCACAGGCAGCCCTGGGGCTCGGGAATGCGCCCGTCAGAGGAGAAGGGAGCCTCTGGAGCCAGGCTGCTCCTTTGGTGCTGCTGCTGCTGCCCGTGCGGTGACGGAGGGCACGGGGTGAGTAAGAGCATCCTCAGCACGTCACGGCTGAGCTGAGCCGGGAGGGGCGGCCCTCCGCCCCACTAATGCCCCGGGAATCGGAGATGCTCGGCATCGCTAATGGCACTAATTGCCCGGTGCTCACTGAGCTGATGATTTGCTGTATCCAGGCGGGCTGAGTTACCCCATCGGCCCCGAGGCCACCCCGGCGTGCGGAGAGCCAGGAGAGACCCGGGGACGGCACGGACACAAGCTGGGGGTGGAGGGGCAGCGGCCCCCCGAGGACTGCGGCTGTTGTGGCTGGGAGGCTCAGCAAGGCCTGGGAATGTTGGTTTGCAGCCCGGAAATCCAGCAGTGCCCTGAGGCCACCCCCAGGGAGGGGACGGGGTCTGTGCCCTGTGCCCCGCTCAGGTGAGACCCCACTGCAGAGCTGGGGCCAGCATCAGCAGAACGTGGAGCTGCTGGAACATCCCAGAGGGGACCACGGAGATGCTCCAAGGGCTGGAGCCCCTCTGCCCTGGAACCAGGGACTCGGGACAAGAGGGAATGGTTTCGAACTGACAGACAGGGTTAGGTTGGGTATAAGGGATAAAATCTCCCCTGTGAGGGTCCCTTGGCAGCTCCAGCCGCTCCCCACAGCCCCAGGGAAGTGCAGAACCACCGGCAGCCGGGAAGAGCCAGCTCCTGCCCCCAGCTGAGGGCAGCTGATGCTGGTGGGGTTTAGGGGGGCTGCTCAGGGGTTTGGCCGCCAGGGCCCGTGTCCGTGGGCAGGCGGGGAGCTGCTCTGCTCCCCGGTTCGGCGGCTCCTCGCTCACCACCACGTGGGTGGGAGGAAGGCTCATCCCGCGGCCGGCGCTCCCTAAAGCTTGGAAAGCCGGGATTAGCGGCATGATCCCGTAATTGAGGAAATCCCCCGTCATTAGCCCCGCCAGGGGCTGCTCCCTCCTCCCTGCTCGGGGCGGGGGTCCCTCTGCTCCTCCCAGCCCAGGACCTCTCCAAAGGCACCGCCAGGCTCCAAAGGACCCCAAACCTCCGGGGTGACCCCGGGGCAGCTCAGGCCACCAAGAGCTGAGGGATCAGAAGTGTTGGGATGATTTTATTTTCCCCTCTCTGCTCTCAGGGAGGAGCTGCCTGTGTTTGGCTCCCGGCTGCTGCGGGTGAAGCTTCATTTCGTGCTCCAGGTTCTCTCCTCGGTGCAGCTGCCAGCAGCAGCCTGTGGTCACTGCGGAGCCTGTCCCTGTCCCTGTCCCTGTCCCTGTCCCTGTCCCTGTCCCTGTCCCTGTCCCTCGGCGGCTCCAGCAGCGCCCTGAGGAGGAGGAGGCTGAGCTGACCGAGGAGCTCTGGCAGAACGGCAGCCCCCTGCTCCAGGGCACCCCAGGGCGCTGACAGGGTGAGGAGGAGCCTCAGCTGAGGGGAGCTGCCTTTGGAGGGAGCTGGGAGCGCCCTGCTCTGCCCCGGGGCCACACCGGGGTCACACGGAGCTCGGGGGACGTTTTCTGGTATAAAGTGGTGGCAGGAGGTGCCACATGGCAGATCCGAAATGCAGCACGAGGTTTGGGGCGCTGGGGAGTGGAGCCCAGCAGAGCTCAGCACACCGCTGGGGCTGGCACCACCAGCACCCATGGGTCCACAGGGGAACTGGACAGGGCAGCTCCAGGAGTCCCCACGCCTTGTGTCACACCCAGGGAAGACCTTTTAATTGTCCCCTCACAGGACACGGGCTGGGAGGAGGAGGGGAGGAGGCACTGAGCGCTTTGTCACGCCGCCTGCCGCCCTGCTGCAGCCCGAGCCCCTGCGCGGGGTCAGTGTGTGCCCGTCCCCTGCACGGCGCCTGACACGTGTCCCCGGCCTGATAAGGACAGCCGAGATAAGGACACGGATGTCCCTGTGCCCGGCCCCGGGCACGGGGGTCCGATCCAGCCTTCCCCTGTTTCCAGCTGTGCCCACGGGTGCCGCTGTCACTGCCCCGTGTCCTTCCCGTGCTGCCACGTCCTGCTGCCCGGGAGCACGGGGACCTCGGATCCTGCTCACACCAGCCCTGATTTGTGTCCCCAGCTGCATGGTGGGCTGAGATCAACCCCAAAATTCCCCTTCCCACCTCTCTGAGCCCAGCCCAGCGGCGCAGCACCCCCTGCACCACCAACAGCCCCAAAGCAGCCCCACAGCCAAAGCAGGAACGGGATATTTGCCCTCAGAGGTGCTGCTGGAATTTCTCCCAGTGACTCCACGGCTTGGACAGCCCCAGCCGGAGCAGGTAATAAATCCCCCTTGTCATGCCCTGTTCTTCAGGTATTTCGGGATGACATCAGCGAGATGTAATCTGCGTGCTGTGCTCTCCCAGGCGGGCTCTGTGTGCAGGGCAGGAGCCTGCAGCTCTTTGGGGTTACTCGTGTTCTCGGCTTTGGGGTTATCGGGGCCCAGGAGGGACGGAGCCACATGGAAATGGCTTTGGGTTAAAATGTAATTACAGGCTGGGGGGATTGGTGGGTTCCCAGAGCACACGAGCCACCGTGGGGGTGAATGTTGCACTCAGCTGCACTCGGGGTGGGCTGTAGGCTGGTCCCAGCCAAAGCTGCAGCTGGGCAAAGTTACCTTTTGAATTGACTTTGGGGCATTTTGCTCCCTGCTTTGAAAAGCCAGGCCGGTAGGAGGGAAATAATGTGGCCGTTTCCCCCTCAGGTGGATCCCTGTGTGTCCAGACTGGGCTTTTCTCAGGATCATGGAATGGTTTGGGTTGGAAGAGACCTTAAAGACCTTTTCATTCCACCCTCTGCCATGGGTAACCTGTGCCAGGGCCTCAGCACTCTCACAGGGAGGAATTCCTTATAAAATCTGATCTCAACCTACTCAGTTTAAAGCTATTCTCCCTTCTCCCACTTGTTCTTGTCTTCTTCTGCTGCAAAGCCCTCAGCAGCTCTTCTTGAGTGGAAGTACAGCGTCATCTTGGCTGAAATTCTGGCAGAAAGTGGGAATCTGGGTTAAAACCCAGGGCTGAAAGCAGAGCAGGTGATGGGAGCTCATGGTGCAGCTGAGGTTTACATTTAGGACGTTTCCAGGCTGGTGAGCAGATCCGTGGCTCAGCCTTTCAGACTTTGGCTGCCAGGCACAGGAAGGATTTAACAGCTTTCAGGAAGAAGGGAGTGGGGAGAACACATCCCTGTGATCCCCTTTGGAAGGCTTTGGAAGGATGAGCAGAGCTCTTTGGGGCTCACCACGGCACGGAGTGTCCCAGCAGCAAAAGGAAACGCCAGGACCTGATCCAAAACCCTGGCCGGGAATTTTTCCATCTGCTGCACCAGGCTGTAGATCAAACCTCGGGTGACCTGCGGGGCTGACAAAGGGAGAATGGACTTTGGGGGTTTGTTTAATGTCCCTGGGGCTGGGAAAGGACGTTCCCAGCCCGGGTCCTGTCCTGCCTTTGTTCCTGGGCTGGGCATTGTGGCGCGGAGCCCCAGCAGGGGCTGTGCTGCCCCGGCCCTGCAGCCCTTTCCTCTGGCAGCGAGGCTGAACCCTGGGGTTGGTGCTCACAGGGGTTTTTGGGGGCTTCAGGAGAGTGAAGGCGGCGAGGGGGGCTGAGGATGCAATGCCAGCATCTCCCCGGGGGACGGGAGCAGAAAAGGGATGGAGAGGATCCACTGATGGCTCTCCCAAGGCTCCGTGTGTCCGGGAGCTCGGGAATGAGGCTTTCCGCAGCAGGAGCCGCGCTGGCCGCGGGGGAAGGCTGCAGCTGTGCGGGATTTGGGCACACCCCGCTCCGAGCGGGGTTATCAGAGCCGCCGCGCTCTCCCCTCGCAGCGATAGCACAAGGACACGCCGGGCTCCTGGGGACACAGGGACCTCGGGGACACGCTGCTGGCTTTGCCTATCGCAAGGCAAAGAGCTGAAAACAGGCAGGGAAGATAAACCCGGGGCTCCACGTGGGAGCCCCGCTGGCATCAGCGAAACTTTCCATGGAAATCGGCGGCACTCGGGGGCAAAGCTTCACCTCGGGCCACGGGGGGGGGACGCGCCGTGTCCCCGCATCCCCTGGCCGCTCTTTGGTCACCCGAGGGGCCAAAGCTGTGTGGGTGGGATGCTGGTGCTCCCCACCGGAGTGGGGTTTATGGGGTGTAGAAGAGGCGGTGTCCCGGAGTGTTCCCAGGTGTTCCCATCCCGGGAAGCCGCGGTCCCACCGCCGTCCCCGTGTCACTCCAGTGCGTGTTTTTCTTGGCGGTCCCCGGGCAGGAATGTTTCCCGCTGCCGAGCGAAAGTGGAGGCAGGAATTGCTGGAATAGCGACAGGCTGAGTAACAGCGCTAACTTTATTCTCCGAAACAAAGGGCAGTGTCCCGGCGCCGAGCGCGGCTCCCGCTGCCGCTGTGCGGGGGCCGGGAGCGCCGGGGGTCCGGTCCTGATTCCCGGGGGGTCCGGTCCTGATTCCCGGGGGGTCCCGGCCCCAATTCCCGGGGGGTCCGGTCCCAATTCCCGGGGGGTCCGGTCCCAATTCCCGGGGGGTCCCGGCCCCAATTCCCGGGGAGTCCGGTCCCGATTCCAGGGGAGTCCGGCCCCAATTCCGGGGGGTCTGGCCCCAATTCCCGGGGGGTCCCGGCCCCAATTCCCGGGGGGTCCCGGCCCCAATTCCCGGGGGGTCCCGGCCCCAATTCCCGGGGGTCTGGCCCCAATTCCCGGGGGGTCCCGGCCCCAATTCCCGGGGGGTCCCGGCCCCAATTCCCGGGGGGTCCGGGCCCAATTCCCGGGGGGTCCGGGCCCAATTCCCGGGGGGTCCCGGCCCCAATTCCGGGGGGTCCCGGCCCCAATTCCGGGGGGTCCCGGCCCCAATTCCGGGGGGTCCCGGCCCCAATTCCTGCGGGGTCCCGGCCCCAATTCCCGGGGGGTTCCGGCCCCAATTCCTGCGGGGTCCCGGCCCCAATTCCCGGGGGCTCCTGGCCCCAGTTCCTGCGGGGTCCCGGCCCCAATTCCCGGGGGGTCCTGGCCCCGATTCCTGTCCTGGAGACCCCTGGCCCGGCTCCCACCAAAACCCCGCTGTGCCCCCGCCAGCCAAAAGGGCGTCTCCAGAAGCAGAGAGGCTGTGGAACAGCACGGCAGGGCTGGGATTTCCCTCCCAGATTATCAAGCAGCTTGGCAAGGCTTTTCCCTTCGCAGGTGTGTCCCCAGCCTGTCTCTGAGGATTCCGGGGGCTGGAGCCTGGTGTGGACATCCCAGGGCCCTGGGCAGCCCAGGCCTGTTCCCCACTCGCGGGGGGCTGCGCTGGGCTCCTGACCCCTGCCCCTGCCCGGGGAGGTGTCTCACTGCGGAGGAGGGGATCCCCTCGGCAGGGCACAAACCACCTGAGCCCTGAGGAAGGCAGAGCCCATCCCTGGAATGAGCCCCGCGCCGGTTGTTGCCCTGCAGTGGAGAGGGGCTGGTCCGGGCAGGATCCGTCCCTGCGAGCAGCCTTGGTGCCAGGGCCGGCCTTGGCTGCGGGGCTCGGGCCACGGCGGCGCTCTCCAAAACAAATATTTGTCCAGCGCAACAACACGTGGGAAAGGGCAGGAGGATTTGCTTCCCGGCCCCGGGGGAGGTTCCCAGGGAGCGGGACTCGGCCCTGGGGCTGCAGCTGTGCCCTGACCTGTCACTGAGCTGAGCTGCTGAACCTCTTCGTGCTGCCTGGGTTTGCACAAAGCGGGTTTTAATTTGCAGCCCAGAAGAGGAATCACTCCTGCATGGACTCAGGGAATCCATCTGGCCATGAGGGAGGGGTGTTGAGGTGGAGATGGGACTGGACCGTGCCTGGCTCTGCCCTGTATCTGCCAGAGAATCTGAGACCCCAAACCCACCCCCAAACCCTCCTGTGTGTGAAGCTGAGCAGGGCTGTGCTCTGACAGCCCCGAGGTGTTGGAGTTGGGTGTGTGGATGCTGGATGTCCTTCCTCAGTGGTGCCATTGCCCCCAGCCCCTCACCCCCGGTGACAGCGCTGGGGTCCCTGGCGCACCTCTCGGGGACCCCCCTGTCCCGGCGAGGGCAGACCCCCGGCAGGGCGGCCGGGATCCGTGGGCTGTCCCCGCGGGCGGTGGCGTGTCCCCAGCACGTTGTTCCCCCCGTGCCCTGCCGGGCTTCCCCAGGGCTTCTCCATAACGGGAGCTGCTCCCGGCCCCTCTTCCCTCCTGCTCCTCTCCATAAGAGGCGAGACGGGGAGAGCCGAGAGGAGCCCGTGCCTGGCTCTGCTCCCTGGATTCCTTTCCTGCCCGTCACCGACAGATTTAGTCCCCAGCGTCAGCCGGGGCCGCGGGAGGGCGCGGGGCTCGGGGGTGGCACTCGATGGTGGCACTCGATGGTGGCACTCGATGGTGGCACTCGATGGTGGCCGGGAGTCCCCCGGGGGTGGCGGGGCTGTGTCCGGGGTGGTTTCCATGCAGACAGGCCGGGGTCCTGGTGGGCACACCCCTGGCACGGGGATGGCTGAGGGCACAGCTGGAGGGGCGCAGAGGGAAAGAGGAATGTGGTGGTTATTCCTTTTCCTTCCTTGCAGCCCCAGTGCTCAGTGTGATCCTTGCGCTGGGATTGCTCAAACCCCCCCAAAACACCCCGTTTTTAGCTCTTCCAGATGAACTTCGCTGGTTGAACAAAACCCGCTTGGCAAACAACAGAGGGCTGGAAAGATTTGGGGGTTTTTTGGCCTTGGATCCTCTCCTTCAGTGACAGCAGTGGGCAGACTGGGGCTGGGGACGCCGAGGGCTCAGTGCGACCCACAGGTACCCGGGGAAGGATGAGCACCACACGATGGCACTGGGACATGAGGAGACCTGGAGCTGTCCGTCTGGGAGGGAACCCCCAAAACCCCAGATTTGTCAGTTTTGAGGATTATGTTGCTGCAGTTTTTAGGAAATCCTCACGTACACCCCAGCACATGGAGCCCAGGGACCTCTGGATCCTCTCGAGGGAAGGGCTGCGAGCAGTAACTGGTGCTTTTGGCAATTAATCTCGTTAAACCTCTTAATGAACCGTGATCAGGTTTCAGGGCTCGTCATCTCAGATTGCTGAGGATTAGCGGGGGCAGGAGAGGGGCATCCCTGCTGCAGGGCTGGGACTTGGGTTTAATATCGACCTATTCCATTTCAGACACTCAATTTTACGTGTTTATTATAAATTACAGAATGAGGGTTGCAGGGGGAATCTGTCCCAGCACGAGATGGGACAGTGAGCAAGGCAAAAACCTCGCAGCAGCACCTTGCCCTTTGCTGTACACGTCATGGAGCTATTTTGGGGACCATCCCTCACTGCTCTGCCCTTCCCAGGACTTGCCAATCCAGATTTGGCTGCTGGGGCTGTAGGGAAACCCTGGGGCTCTGGGGAAGGGGCAGGTGCAGGGGGCTGGGGATCCACTCTGGGCAGGAGCAGGAGGACAATCCCCTCTGCTGGGGACACAGTCCTTGGAGGAGGTGTGGGATCCTGCCCGAGCAGGGACATGGAGCAGCTGTGGGCCTTGGGAAGGGGCAGCTGTGGCACGGGCAGAGGCGTGTGACCGGGTTAGGGCAGCCAGGACTGAAAATAGAGACCCTGCGATGGGAAACTCGGGGGTGATCCAGGCAGGGATACCTGAACCCTGGAAAATCCTGGCTGG
This sequence comes from Sylvia atricapilla, assembly GCF_009819655.1. NCBI lineage: Eukaryota > Metazoa > Chordata > Aves > Passeriformes > Sylviidae > Sylvia > Sylvia atricapilla. The sequence continues at coordinate 451,444 of NC_089163.1, forward strand.
GACAGTCCTGGCTGTGCCCAGCCTTCCTGGAGGGAGAAAGACCTTAGGAACCCACGTCCCCAAGGCCTCCTGTGGCAGCTTTAATTACCCCATTTCCCTTAAAGGATTCCTTTTAAAAAGGGCTCAAATGCCTGGACAAACCTGAACACCCAAATGCTTGGAAAAGGGGTGTGAGGAGGGGGTGAGGCTGGACCAAGACATTTTATGCCGTTCATCACCCAGAAGCAGAGGGTCTGTGGGGGTCCCCAGGGTGCAGCTGTGCCAGGGAGGATGGGCACCGCAGCTGAGGCTCATGCCAGCTCTGCTGGGCCGTGGAGGGCACAGGCAGGACCCCGGGAGAGGTGGCACCTCGGCCTGGAGCTGGGGCACCCCCAGGCTCACATGGAGCCCGTGGCACAGTTTTGTATCCTGGCCCAACCCTGGCCTCATCCTGCTCCAGACAGGGACACAGCACACCCACACGTGCCACCGTCCCTCAGGGATGTCCCTGGGGTCCCACTCCTCGGGGGGCTCCCGCGCTCAGAGGCAGGAGCAGGGGAGCCCCGTGCTGGGCCAGCACATCCCAGTGTGGGCACAGGGCTGGGGCTGGGCAGGGGTGAGCAGGGCACGAGTTAGGCTCATTACCTGGCAGGGCAAAACAACCCGATTGCTGAGGTTTAACGAGATCAGTGACTTAAAGAGCTTTAGTGGGGAAGAGAGAAGTGGACCAAGAGGAGCTTAACACAGTAAGGCGAGCACAGAGCATCCAGGTGCCATGGGAATGGGCTTCTGAGGCCTGGGAGCTCCCCAGAGCCACAGCAGGACCCCTGGGCTCCGGGGCTGATGAGGTGGTGAGGACAAGGTGCCCACCTTCAGGGCAGCATCCCCCACCTGGCGGGCACGGGGGGACAGGACAGAAAATAGTGGATTTTGGGGCATTCCTCAGCACATCTGAACGGGGATGAGGCACAAGGCCGCTCATCCCAGGGGTGAGGGGTGGGAAGACGGGAAAACCGCCGCTCAGAAGGAGCCAGAAGCACGGCCGGGTTCATTCCCAGGTGCAGGTCACCCTGCAGACCCCTCCGGGGTCAAGGAACAGAACCGGACCAAAATCGCAGTGTGGGTGTTCCGCCCCCAAAGGAGGCGGGTGAGGAGCCCGGGCTCGGCTGCTCGAGGGATAAATCAGAGGGGAAGGGCAATTCCCGCTCGGGGGCCGCGATCGCGTCCCGAGGGACGGGCCGGGAACCGGGGCCGCGGTGCGGGGCATCGCCCTCTGCTGGCGGCACCGGGCTGGCACCGGGCTGGCACCGGGCCCCTGGCCACTGTCCCCTGCCTCTGTCTCCTGCCCCGAGTCCCTGGCCACTGGCCCTGTCCCCTGTCCTATCCCCTGGCCCCGGGCCCTGTCCCCTGTCACATGTCCCCTGCCCCGAGTCCCTGTCCCCTGGCTCTGTCTCCTGTCCCCTGTCCCTGTTCTCTGTCCCCCTCCCCTGCCCCGAGTCCCTGTCCACTGTCCGTTGTCCACTGTCCTCGGTCCCTGTCCCCTGCCCCAGTCCCTGTCCATAGGCCCTGTGCCCTGTCCCCCGTCCCTGTTCCCTGTTCCTGTCCCCTGTCCCAGTCCCTTTACTGCGCTTCATCACTTTTGTACCAACCCTGTCCCCTCCCCATCACTCTTGTGCCATCCTTGTCCCTCTCCTGTCACCTTCCCACTGTCGCTGTCCCCTGTCCATCACTCTCCCACTATCCCTGGCCTTCCCTCCGTCACTCTCACGTGGCCTCTGTCCCTTCTCCATCACTCCCTCACCCTCCCTGTCCCCTCTCCATCAGCCCCCCACATTCCCAGCCTTCCCCCTCTCTCCCCTCAACCTCTCAGAGTCCTTTCGGCCCTGGGCAGTTTCTGTCCCCCTGAGGGTCCCTGTGCCCGTGTCTCCCCCTCACACCGACTCGCTCCATCAGGCCCAGGCTGGAGGAATTAACGGTGGAAAGGGGAGAAGCCAGGCTTAGGTATTAACGTGCCACATTAATTTGATTTTTCCCAGAAAGTCTGTCCCGGAATAATCCCATAAACCCACCGAGTGTGGGTGCCGTTTATGTAACGGTGCTGGCGGGAGGGCAGGGAGGCAGCGGCTTATGTAAAACCCTCCCGAGCCCGGGCACTGTCCCGGGGCCGCCGGGGAGCTGCCCCCTGCCTGTCCTTGTGCTGCGGCTGCTCTGTGTTTGCTCTCCCCGGATCTGGGCCCCAAACGGGCCCAGGACCCCCGGCAAGGATGGTGCCAAGGATGGAACTTCCTTCCTGTGGGATGCAGGACGTGCTGGCTGCTCCTGCCTTGGGCTGGAACTCCGGGCCTGCTTCTGTTTCCTTTTAATTCCTGTTTAATTCCTGTTCCTGGGACGGCGATCACTTCCCACTCCAGCCTCAGCCTGGGGAGCTGCTGTTACCCCTCCAGTCCCAAATCCAGGTGTGGCCACAGCTGCTGTCCCCACCCTCCCTGGTGCCACTGAACGGCCCTTGCTGCTCCTCCTGCCGAGCAGGGGGACATCCCAGTGCCCCCGGAGATGGATGTGCCTTTCCCCACCCTGTGAAATCCTGAGCGTGGCACTCCCTGGGGCAGACAGATATCCTCATTCCAGCTCTTTGCAGGGTGCTGAGGAGCCTTGGGCTCTCCTGGCCCTTCCACCAACCCTCCTGTCCTCACTGACTGCATCAGACTCCCCCATCCTGGAGGGAAATAGGAATAAGTGTGTGAATTGGGATGGATGTCATGTTCCAGCTGAGGATACTCCGGGAATACAAAGTGGGATGAGACTGTATCCTTACTGAGACTGAGGGGTGGGGAGGAACCATCACACAGAGGGATTTTTAATGATTTTGGCCTTTCTGCTTTAATGGAGTTGATTTATTATAAATTTAAGGTCTTTCCCTGCATTTCCTCTAAGTCGGTTCTGCTCTAATCAGGTCAAAAGCTGATTTGCAAATAATCACCAGAGAAAGGGGGAAAATCGAGGGATTTAGGCTCAAGCTGTGCATTCCATACTATTAATTGAAAGCCAGGAGAGATAATGTGTCTCTTCCCCTGGCTGAGACCCCTAAGCTGCTCTTAGCAGCGAACTCCACTCCCGGCCATGGAATCACCTTCCGGCTGGGATTACACACGGGAAAATCTCCCCCGGGGCTGAGGAGTGAAAGGGCAGGAACTGGGGAGAGGTGTCAGAGCGCTCCCAGCTCTGCACGGGGCAGCACAAAACCAAGTGTTCAATCAGTTGTTTGAAAACTGGGATTAATGGGGAAAAGACAGAGATCTTGAGTGTGGGGCTGCAAAGGCAGGAAAGGAGCTTAAATATTTCTCTGCCACCTATTTTCTGCAGGTATTTATGTGCAAGCTGTGCGTTGTTTGTCACCTTATGTGAGTTCTTCAGGACAGACCATGTCCGTAGGTATGTACATATATATGTGTGTGTATACACAGTGATATCCTGCTGCAGGAATTATGAACAGATTTTTCCACATCTCTCCACACACTCACAGAAGGGAAGAGGTCGATAATCAGTGAAATCTACTCCGGTATTAATTACATGCCATTACCGGGGCTTATTTGCTAATCCCCATTCTAATCACCCTCCCGGTTATGTTACAACCGGCACCTCAGGACTCTGCATGTAATGAATAAAATAGATATCAAAGTTTATTCCAGAGCACGGGCAGCACGGCGCGGGCAGCGCGGCCAGGGTTACACAACAGACCTGCTGTCACACCGGGGAGGCGCGGCACATTCGGGCGTCAGCGAGATCCCCCCACCCACCCCGACCCCAGCCTTCGGGTTCTTCAATGGAAATGTATAAAGAAATAAACAGCGGGGGACTCGGTGGTTTTCCAGGGGGCTTCATGCAGCTTCTGGAGAAGGCCCCTGCGGGAGCTCGGCACGGCGGGGCCGGAGCCGCTGGCGGCGGAGCGGGGCCTCGGCAGCCGAACATCCGCAATTCCCGGGGGGACGGGCTGCTTCCATCGGCCCGAGCCGCCGTCCTGCGGCCGGCTCAGGGCTGCGGGACAGCCGCGGGGACAGCCGCGGGGACAGCCACCGGGACAGCGGCACCGGGGCCCTGCACAGGCTTTCGGTCCGGAGAGAGATGCTTCGCCCCGGAGAGAGATGCTTCATCCGGGACAGGAATCCTTCATCCCGGAGAGAGATGCTTCAGCCCGGATAGAGATGCTTCATCCGGGACAGGAATCCTTCACCCCGGAGAGAGATGCTTCAGCCCGGGCAGGGAGCCTCCTTCAGCCCCAGCCCATCTCCGCTGCTCACGCCTTCCTGCCAGCCCGCAGCGACCGGCTCTGCCACCAGGTGACATTGGGTGTCCCCAAGGACGCTCGCTGGAAGCGCCGGGAGCCTTCAAGTGTCCCTGCTCGGTCACCAGAGCAGTCCCAAACTCCGGCTGGGTGGGAGGTGAGCGGTGCCAGCGGCTCCCGAGCCCGGTCCCGTCCCGGTGTGTCCCCGGGATGCAGCCCCCAGCGCTGCCCGGGCTGGTGCAGCTGCGGCGGCCCCGAGCCCGCTCCATCCCGCCGAGGATTGCAGGGGACACGTCAGGGCTGCCCCGTGTCAGTCACAGTCCCACCGGTGTCCCCGGGGCTGGGGTCCCCTCCCGGGCACCCCGGACGGGGAAGGGGCCCTGCCCCAGAGCGGCTGCCCTGAACCTGCTGCCTTCAGGAGGGAGGAGCCCAGCCCCGGCTGGGGGTGCTGGCAGCAGATTCCTCCAGAAACACCCCCAAATCTGGCAAGGTCCTCCAGAAACCCCAGACTCTGAAGGGTCTCCCAACGCCAGAGAGGTTCCCAGAACCCGCTGGGTCCCCCAAAACCGTTCTGTCCCCCCGTCTGCTGGTTCACTGCAGCCCCTGGACCCTGACCCTGCAGAGTCCTTGAAGCACCGCAGCCCTCGGGAATGCTTTCCCACCAAATCCCTCAGGGCACCCCAAGGTCCCCAGACCTGCTGGGTCCCCTGGAGTGCCCCAATACCACAGGTCCCCTACGGAACCCCAAATATCCCAAAGTCTCCCCCCATCAGAACCCTCTGGGGTCCCCAGACCCTGCTGGGTACCCCAAAGAGTCCCCGAGACCCTGCAGGATCTCCCTCAAGGCACACTCAAGGATGCTTAAGCCCTTCCAACCCACTGGGTCCCATCCCGTTGGACCCCTCAGACCCCCTCCAAGGTCCCAGACCTCCCCCACCCTGCAGGATGCCTCTGGGACCCCTAAATCCACTGGGTTCCAGCCCATCGGATTCCCCAAACCCTCCTGGGTCCCCCACCCCACAGGGTCCCCCGGACCCTTCACGTTCTGCAGAATTCAACTATAACCCTCAAATCCACCTGCTGCAAACCCAGCAGAGTCCTCTAAAGGACCCCAGACCCCACCGGCTTACCCCACACCAGGTGGTCCCCAGATCCTGCAGGGTCCCCAAGGCTCCTCCCACTCACCAAGGTGGCCCCGACCCCAGGACTCCCAAACCCACCAGGTACCATCCCATCAGACTCCCCAGGACCCCCTGAACGACCCCGGGCCCTACCGGATCCCCCCACAGCACAGGGTCCCGCAGTTCCGTCAGCGAGCCCCACAAGGTGCCCCCCCACTTCCAGAACTCCCAAACTCCCCGGGTCCCCATGGATCAAACCCCCTCAAGTACCCCAGACCCCTCCGGCTCCCCAAAGCTCCCGTGTCCTCACAATTTAGACTTCCCAAACCCCTCCGAAGGACCGGGTCCCTCCCGGCGTGGGGGTCCCCAGATCCCGCAGGGTCCCCCAGACCCATCCAAGCGTCCCCCGCTTTCAGAACCCCACTCACCAAACCCCCCCGAGCCCCCCGGAGCCCCGCAGCCCCCGGAGCCCCCGGGCAGCCCCTAGGCGGAGCCGCGGCTGGCGGCGGGCAGGCGGCGCACGGGGGTTCCGCCGGCGGCTCCGCGGCTCCGGCCGGGGGCCCAGGGCACGCAGCTGCGGAGGGCGCGGGCGGCGGCCAGCAGAGCCCCGGGCCGGGGCCGCGGCCGGCGGCGCAGCCCCTTCTGCAGCCGCTGGCTCTGGGCCGCCAGCGCCAGCTGCGCCTGGGCCACGCCGGCCCCGAGGCGGCCCAGGCTCTCGGCGCGGGCGGCCAGGCGCAGCTCGGCGTGCAGCAGCGCGCAGTGCACCTGCCGCACCCGGCCCTCCAGCTCCGCCGCCGCCCGCCGCCGGCCCTCGGCCGCCAGCAGCCTCCGCCGCGCCGCCGCCAGCTCCAGCGCTCCGGGGCCGCCGCTCTCGCTCTTGGCCTCGCCGGTGCCGCCGCCGCCGCGGGACGGGCGCTGCGCGTCGCCGCCCGTGGGGCTCGGAGGTGCCGCCGCCGCCGCAGCCATGGATGGGAGCGGGAGCCGAGGGCTGCGGCGGGGATATATAGCCCGGGGGCGGTGCTGGCGGCGGCGGCTCGGCCCCGACGGGGGCGGCTCCGGCACGGCTCCGCGCCGGCACGGGGCAAGGGGGCGGGGGACACGCGACCCGGACCGGGACGGCGCAGCCCGGGGACCGTGTGGGCCGGCACCGCACCGGCACCGGGCCGGGGATGGGCCGCCACTGACCGGCACCGGGCTCGGTGCGGCACCGGTGCCCGATTGATGGGACCCCGGGCTCGGCACCGTCCAGCCCCGGCGGGGCGGCTCTGCTCGGTGTGGCACCGTCAGGGGTCCCAGCTCGGAACCGGGCACAAGGCTCGGTACGGCACCGGTCCGGTGGCGTTAGCGGTGCTGGAAAACTGTCCTCCCCTGGAGGGGCCGGGGGAAATGCGGAGCTGGGGACGGGGGGGAATCACTGGGAAGCACTGAGAAGGTCACCAGGGGGGCACTGGGAGGGGCTGTGGCTGGGTGTCCCGGGGCCGGGGGTGTCCTTGGCCGTGGGGCTGTCGCAGCAATGTCGCTGCCGACGTCACTGCTGGCATTCCGTCATTCCCACGGTCTCCATAAAGCGGCAGTGGGCTGCCAGGGAAGGGGGCTGCAGAGGGAGGTGCCGCTGGCACCTTGCTCCTCCAGGGCCTGCGTTTTGGGGCTCCTCCAGCTGGAATGTCAGCATCAGCGGCCGCATCTTCATGTAGGTGCGTGGGTCTCACATCGGAGCGGCAGAGATGGCAGAAACCAGGTGTCAAGGTTTCATCCCACCCCCGGACTAGAATAAAAGCGTAAGCCAAAAACAAAAGCCCAGCCTAAATCTGTTTCAGGCAGAGCGGCATCCAGGCCTTCGGTGGATGTCGCCCACGGGGCTGGTAACATTTTTGCTTTCCTTACCTTAGGAGGAAAAAAACCCCATCTCTTGTGCTTTGCATCACATTCCGGCTCCTGCCAGGCTGCCACACGTCTGCCAGGCACCGGAGCAGCGTCAGCGGCTGCTGCGTCACGGCTCCGGCCCCCGCTGCCGGCTCGTCCCAGCCCCCGGCCCGGGCTCGGAACACGGAACACGGCTCCGACATCCCCTGGGGCTCCTCAGGCTGCTTTCCAGGCTGTGGGGAAGCTGAAGTTCGCCTTGAGTGGTCTGATACAAACGCTGCTCTGAAATAAGTGTGGAGGTTGAGGGGTGCTGCTCCACCGTGGGGTTAAAGCTCTTTTCATGCTCCCTCTGCCCCCAGCCCAAAAGAACTGTGGGGACAGGCAGTAATTGAACAGAGCATCCTCCTCTCTCATTCTTTTTGCTCTGATTTGGTGGGACCCGGACCCCCGAGGGGAAAGGGCTGGGGTGTGTCCTGCCCTGAGCTTCCCCCATTCCCTCCCAGACTGGCCGAGGTTGGAGAGACCTCAGGAGGCGCCTGCTCGTCATTACCTGCTCAGAAAATAATTGCTTTTTTGGGTCACCCCCCCGTGTCTGCGCTGCTTGACGCCTTCCCAGCTCCAGTCCCTGCTCCGGGGTGAGGAAGGGACACGGGAAAGGGGAGCAGCTGTGCCTGGACGTGGTTTAAGAAATCAGAAGGTGGCCTGGGGACGCTGGGCAGTGAGGCTGAGGGTGAGTCCCCGGAGCAGCCGTGTCCCCAGGCTGTCCCAGCACATCCCAGTGGTGAGCAGACAGTGGCTGGTAAATGCAAATAGCAGAAAAAGACAAGAAATGCCCCTGCCCTGAGGTAAGGCACAGCCCGAGTCCCCAAAACCCTCCGGCACTGCGGGATTTCTGCTCGGGCTGTGGAGCTATTAATGATTTAGCAGAGGAGGCTGCAATTAGCAGCGCTCAGAATAAACCTCGGTGATGCAAAAGCGCGGTGAGAGCTTTGTTCTCCCTTTGTTCTCCCTTCCCTGGCAGTGCCTCCGTGCCGAGGCACCAAGCCCCGGGATGGGACACCGGGATGGGACACCGGGATGGGACACCGGGATGGGACATGGGGATGGGACCTCGCCCTGCGTCCTGCGGCCGGTGCAGCCCCCGGGATTCCCCCGGGACACGGGGATTAGGGATGCAGGAGGACAGAGCCGAAGGATGCAGCGGCCTCATCTCCAGCCTCTGTAAAGCCCCGTGCTGGGATGTGCTCCAGAAAAGCGGAGCCTTATTACAGGCAGCAATAATTAATGTCGGTGCCATCTCTCCCAGCCTCTCCCCAGGTATTTTCCCGAGTGTCCCAGTTACCAGGGCAGGAGGGGCTCAGGCACTGCTCTTTCATCCCAGCACAGTTTTAGGGAAGGAATTCTGCATCAGGATTTCAGGTTGAAGCCCCAGGACTCCTGGGCTGCCCCAGGAGTGAATCGCCAGCTCTTTGGGATAGGGACACTTTGGGACAGGGACACTTTGGGACAGGGACCCTCGGAGAGTGAGACCCCCGGGGATGAGAACTCTCAGGGTGGGCACAGCGATGCTCGGGGAGGGGATCCTTCCTGGCAGGGATCCTTGGGACCAGGACCCTGGGAACCAGGGCTGCTTTGGGGCACAGATCCTCGGAGCAAACTCTCGGCTACTCTGCCCGGCCCGGGGTCTGTGCCCGGCTCTGTGCCCGGGTTTGTGCCGGGTCCTGTGCCCGGGTCTATTCCCAGGATTGTTCCCAGGTCTGTGCCCGGGGTTTATCGCCCGGTTTGTTCCCGGGGTCTGTTCCCGGGGCTAGTGCGGGGGTCTGTCCTCCGGTCTGTTCCCGGTCTGTTCCCGGTCTGTTCCCGGTCTGTTCCCGGTCTGTTCCCGGCCCTGGCACGGAGCAGCTTCGCCCCTGGAGCTCTACTGTCCCTCGGCGCGGCCCGTCGCGGTCACGTGGCGCACCTGGCCCAGGTGAGGCGGGGCCGGACGCGCTCCCGGCTCGCAGGTAACGAGAGCCCGGCCCGACCCCGGCCCGGCTTCACCCCGGCCCCGGCCCCGGCATCAGCTCCGGCATCAGCCCGGGGCTCGGCCCGGCCCCGCCGCCGCCTCCCGGCGCTTCCCGGCTCGGCTCAGCCCGGCTCGGCCCGGCCCGGCCCGGCCCGGCTCGGCTCGGCCCGGCTCGGCTCGGCCCGGCCCGGCCCGGCTCGGCTCGGCTCGGCTCAGCCCGGCTCGGCTCGGCCCGGCTCGGCTCGGCTCGGCTCGGCTCGGGGGCAGCCTCAGGCCGCGGCCGGCGGGGAGGGAGAGAGGGACGGGACGCCCCTCGGTCTCCGGGCTCCCCCCGCCGCGGCGCCGTCTCCCTCCCGGTGCCCCGGGTGCCCCGGCCGGGGACAGCCCGCCCTGCCCCGCCAGCGGCTGTGCCCCGTGTCCCCCGTGTCCCCCGTGTCCCCCGTGTCCCCCGCGCTGTCCCTTCCCGCCGCTCCGGGACCCCCCTCCCCGGCCCTGGGAGGGCTGGTGGCCGGAGCTTTCTCGGGGGCTCCGGGTCTCCCTGGTCCGTGCCGGGCTCGGCTGATTCTCAGGGCTGGAAAGCGAAGTGGGGCGCGGGGGAGCCCGTGCGGGACGGGGCCGTTCCCTGTTGTTCCTGCTGCCAGCGTCTCCTCTCTCAGGACGTGGTGGGGCCCAAGGTGGGCAGAGGGGCTCTGTTCGGTGCCCAGGTGGGTCTCCCCTTTTCCTTCCCTGTCATTTGGGTCGAGCTGTGTTCGTGGTGCAGCCCCGGCTGTCAGCTGGAGCAGGGTGGGTGTTGTGGGCCGGGGCACAGGGGAGCGTTTGGCAAGAGGCAGTTCCTTGGCCAGGTTGTTTTTATCCCAAATGGCTGAGATGGAGAGGAGATGTTGGATCCCCAGGGATGCGCAGGGAGGATGTTGGATCCCCAGGGATGCACAAGGAGGATGCTGCATCCACATTTACTCTGGGGCAGGGTCTCCAGCCCTGCCCAGTGCCAGCAGAGCAGTTGGGAACAGCTCAACAGGTGAATTCCAGCTCCTGGCAAGGCTCCTTAGGACACTTCACAGCTGTAGGTGGTTCCATAGAGTTCAGAGAGGCTTTATCAGTGTGTAAATCCTGTCCCTGGATTTGGGAGACATTCCCTTGCTGCCAGCAGCACCAGCAGTGTGGTTATAGGCAGATGGATGTGGCGTGGTTCAGGGGAGTCACAACTTAACTGAGCTTTTTGAAAACTTTGCAGGGAAATCCCACCCTCTGAACAATGAAGATCTTAGACCCTGGCTAACTCTGAGTCCTGCAAATCCTTTGTGGATCCTTCCTGGCTGCTCTGGAGCAGATGCTGAGGCTCTCTAGAGGGATCTTCTGCAGTCACTCACGGTGCCTGTGTGAGAGCAGAGGAGGTCCCCGACCATCGTGTGAGTGACCCTGGGCTGTGGGTCTTGGTCTGGGCATTTATTTATGGCTGAGGGGTTTGGTCCAGTCTGTTCCTGTGCTGAGGAGGCTGCTGGGTGGAGGAGCTGTGTCCTGTCTGTGCTCCTGAGGAACTTTTCCATGTGGTCCAGAGGTCCCAGAAATGTGAGCTGTGATGGGAGTGGGCGAGCCCAGAGGTGTCTCTGAGACCTGTGCCTGCAGGTCCTGTCCTCAGAGCTGAGATAATGCTCCTCTCTCTGCCCAAGGTGCTCTGAAGTTCCAGAATATTGTCTGTTATATAAAGGAGTGTTGCTGTGCAATGCAGATGTTGGGTCTCTCAGTGAGGCCTTGGAATGAAAAGAAACATCCCAGAAAGCAGTTCCCAGCTCAAATGTTTTCATTTCATTTCGTGTTTTTTTCAGTCTGTTTTTAAATTTTGAACTGCATTACAAAAATGAGGAAGTTGAGGGGAAAAACCCCCAACTTGTTCTGAAGTGAAAACAATCAAAACTCTCCAGGGATGCTGAGGTGAGGGAGCTCTGCCTGCTCTGCTCTGAAACAGGAGCATCTGGGGCTTTTTATTTTGAATTTGCAAAGGGAGCTCCCAGGATGAATTTTCGTAAGGTAACAGAGCCAAAATATTCCTGGAAAGCAGCGGTGTGCTCTAACTGCCTGTCTTTCACTCTGGACCTGTTTCTTTGTGGGGAAAATGTGACTATTGGTTTAAAAACCAGAGAAAAAGAGGTAGTGCTCTAACGAGGTCTGACAGATTTATTTATTCATGCTTGAGGTGCCCTATAGAAAGTCTATAGTAAGGCAACAAGGACAGCCCTAAAACATTTAAGCTATGCCCAGGCTCTCACTGCTTATTAATTACCCTAATTAGTATTTAAAAGGATCTCTTGGAGGTGAAAGCAGTGTTTGCCAAGAAGCCTGGAAACCATGGAGAATTTCAGGACCCACCACAGCCTGGGATAAAGGCAGAGCAGTCCAAGTGGAGAGTGACAGCCCTGACCTGACTTTCCTCACACCGCCCCGTGCTGAGCTTTAATAATAAAAAGATTAAAAATGGGGAGAATGAAGGTGCTGAAGTGTGAAGGTTGGCTCAGTGCAGATGGAACGTGCCAGTGCACACTGTAACAACAGTTCCCTCCTGCTGCAGGGCTGAGGAGCTGTGCTGGCACAGCTGAGAGGGTCTGCCGTGGCATTTCTGGAGCAGGGTTTGGAAAGGTTTTGTTCCCATGGGGAGGGATTTGAGGCTGATTCGTTGACAAGATCTTTTCCTTAATCCAGATGAAGACGTTGGGCTTTCATAGGGAAGTCTTTGACATCACCCGACCTTGGCATGACTGGCAAAAATCATTAGTGTTGGTGATGCTGTCGTTGCTAAATCCTCTCAATTGAGATAGCAGCAAATAACGTGGAGTTGGAATTGGCAGCTTGCATAATGATGGATTGCTTGTCATCTCCTCCTGGGCACGATGTGTTTTGAAATGGATAAGTGCTGTCAGGGCCCAGCCTAATCCTAAGGAATGCAAGACAAAGGGAAGTTGTTTAAAAAAAGATACTTTCCCTTTGGAGCCTGTCAGTGGCTCCACCTCCAGCTGTGCTGCTCCTTTATTGCTCTGGAGCTGACTCCTCTTCCAGCTGCGTGGAGGAAACTCTTCTGAAGGTTACAGGGATTCTGATGTCTGAAAATAGCCCTTTTAAAGCATCTCTCTTCCGATTTGAGCATCGACCCGAAGGAAGCAGCAAACTCGGGGAGTGGGAGAGCCCCAGAACGCGGGCCCTGAGTGAGAACAGCGTGAGTCCTGAGGCCAGATATTCCCATAAATCACGGGAACCTTGCCTCTGGGAGTCTCTGGCTGTCAGACCCCTGTGTGCTGGCTGAGGGGGGCTGGGATGGGTGGATTGCTGTGGTTTGAGCCCCGTGTGTCCTGCAGGTGCCCCAGAGCCGAGCCATGCTGGGCCGGAGCAGCCCCGGGCAGAGGGAGACCGTGCCCCTGCGGACACGGGCGGCCAGGGACACGGATGTCAGCCTGGAGGTGCTCAGTGGCTCCACGCCCGAGGCCAAGGCCGGCCGCAGCAGAGCCCAGCAGATGAGGGACAGGAAAGGGCGCAAGGCCGAGCTCAAGGACTCCAACGGCCGGGAGGCAGAGACCATCACCTTCATCTCTGGCACAGCAGAGGCTCCCCCGAACCAGAGCTTTTGCTGCTCCTCGCTGTCTCAGGCCTGGAACACGTACAAGGCCGTTTTGTGTTGCATAGTGACGTGTGGGGGCTGCTTCCAGGACTGCGGTGTCTGCATTCCCTATCCAGGGCCTGCTGAGGCCTCCGCAGAGGATGGGAAGAACGGAGACTACAACGGGCGGCTGCCGAACAGCCCCACCAGCAGCTCTCCTGCTGAGAAGAACGGGAACCAGATCAAAAAGTCCAGCATGGGCAGCAGTTTCAGTTACCCAGACGTGAAGCTGAAGGGCATCCCTGTCTACCCAAACAGGAGCCCCAACCACCACCTGGAGTCTGATTCCTGCTGCAAGGAGCTGCTGGAGAAGCCCTTCAGGAACAGCATCGAGAAGCCCCCGCTGCCCAGCAGCCACCGGAGCTCGGAGGAGTATTACTCCTTCCACGAGTCGGACGTGGACATCAGCGAGCTGAATGGCTCCATGTCCAGCCGCCAGATCGACGTGCTCATCTTCAAGAAGCTCACGGAGCTCTTCAGCGTCCACCAGATCGACGAGCTGGCCAAGTGCACCTCGGACACCGTCTTCCTGGAGAAGACCAACAAGATCTCGGACCTCATCAACAGCATCACTCAGGACTACAACCTGGACGAGCAGGACGCCGAGTGCCGCCTGGTGCGGGGCATCATCCGCATCAGCACCCGCAAGAGCCGTGTCCGGCCCCACATCGCCCTGCCGGGCGGCCAGAGCCACCAGGACAAGTCCAGCCGGGCCCACGCGCCCGACAGCGGCAACGAGACCATGCTGGAGTCCATGGTCATCAGCCAGGACGGTACGTGGGGCCCCCTGGGTGGCCCTGGGTTGTGTTACCAAAGCCGCGGAGATGTGGCGCTGCAGCTGGGAGCTCCTGTCCCCAGTGGGACCGTTCTCCTGGGATGTGTGAGTGGAGGTCCTTAGGGAGAGTTCTGCTTCTCACCCTCCCTGTGCTGTGGCTTCCTAGTGCCTGTCTTTCCTTGCCCATGAGGTTTGTGCTGAGTAATTGATGGGTTTGTGCTGCTGCTGCTGCTGCTGCCTGTGCTCATCTAAGGGAGGCAGAAAAACCGTGAGTCAAACTGAACTGGTAGGACCAGACGAGCTGCTTGTGCCAGAGGATGTCCAGTTACTCAGCTGGCTCTCTCCCATGTGCTGCCTGCCTATAGCAACCCTTAGACTCCAGTGGCAGTGTGTCCTCCGAGCCCAGACCTCCTCCACACGGTGAATATCCCTGCAGAGAGGAGGGAAGGGCTGTTCCGCAGCACCAGTGCCTCCTGCTTCTTCCTCCTTGTGGGAGCAGCCTCGTGTCTGAGCTCCAGAGCAAGTTATAACAGTTTGTTGTAGAAAAACCTTGAAAAGCTGAGTGTAGGGGGCAAGGAGATATCCAGAAGTAGCAGAGGAAACCGTGTGGGTGTTGTGCTTCCCAGATTAGCAGAGAGAGGCTGCCCCTGGGGTTTGAGGACACACAGCTCAGACTACCCAGGCAGTGGGAAGAATCAGACTCTGCCTCTCCTGTTCCCTGAGGGTGCTCCCTGATCCTTAATGCTGACTCATCCCTCACATCCTCCTGTAGTGTCTCAGGCCTCTTGGTTTCCCTTCCAGAGCTGGCCGTGCAGATTTCGGAGGAGACGCCGGCGGATGTGATGGCCAGGAACATGAGGCGGCACAGCAGCGCAGGTAACACTCCTGCCTGGGGCACAGGGGTGCCCTGAGCCCCCCTGCCTCTGTCCTCACCCTCCTCAGGGGCTGGCTGACCCCGCTCCTCAGGCTCCCCCCAGCTCTCCTGGGCTTTGGGAGGGATGGAGCTCGGGCACTCCCTGGGTCGGGGGATCTTTTTGCTAAGGGTGAAATCCAAGAGTGGCACGTTCCCTGTCCTTGCACGGGACCTGTCCTAAGAGCTCTCAAGTCTCTCTGTGCCCTAACAAAGTTTGGGGCTGTGTTTGGGGTGTGACTGCCAGAGGTCACAGCTGGGTGAGTCTGGGAACAAAAGGAACTGTGCAAAAGGGAAGCAGGCAAGAGTGACGGGCTGCCCCGGGCTCTGAGCCTCCCAACGAGCACCCCAGGGCTAAAAGACAAGTTTCCTCCTGCACAGCAGCTCTGTCCTGGGAGACGGCTGCAGTGCAGGCAGGGCTGTTCCCTGCCGTGGCTTTGTGTGGCTTTCTCCTCCCTCATGGTACACAAAGCCTCCTGTGGCAGCTCCTTCCCCACTGCTGTGCTCCCCCTGGGCTAATGGCTCTTCTCTTTCCTCCCCAAGGCTCTCCGACCAGCAGAGATTCCTCTTTCCAGGACACAGAGACTGACTCCTCTGGGGCACCTCTGCTCCAGGTGTACTGTTAAAGGACCGAGCAGCAGGGAGACATTCCCAGGTTCTGCTGCAGCCACAATCCTCCTCTTTCCGTGTGGAGTGTGCTGTGCCACCTTTGATTTTGTTTTTTTTCCCAGTCTACCCTGATCCTTATTGAAGCCAGATTCCTCCTGATGCCTGAATTTCACTGGATGTTTTGGTTTCTCTGGACAATCAAGGAAGCAAACTGCGGAGCTAATGAACCTGGGAGGGGGAATGTGTGCCCAGGGAGGAGAAGATGGACAAGGAAGTAGCAGATAACTTGTGCCTCTGTGATTTCTGTAAATCCCATTTAGCTCCAGCAGCCTCAGTGGCTCAGCCCTTTCCTGCTTTGAGGACCTCTTGTACAGTTCCTGCTTCCTGGTGTTGCCCAAGTGAACCTGCACAGGGAATAACTGTGTGGTGTCTCTGTGCTGGTGCTGATGTTGAGGTGCAGGCTGAGATCCTGCTCTGTAGGGACCCAAATCTCTATTTGAAGTGCCTGTGTTGGTCCCACAAACCCAAAGTCTTCTACCCCTGGTGTTTTCAGTAGCCAGATCTGCCTTGAGCCTTGGTGTCGTCTCCTGCTGCCTTGTGAGGAGAAGGTTCAGATTTATGGGGTTAATTTAATTTTTAAGCTCTTGGCTCCACTCCTGAGACAGTGCCAGTGCTGGGATGGCTGCTGGGCTGCCCTGCAGGAGCAGACCATGGGGATCAGCTCTGCCAGCCTGCTGTGAATCCTCTGCCAAGCCCTCCCTGTCCAACCCTGAGCCTGGAGCAGGGCTGTGCCAGGTGAGGGGCACACTTGATTTCACTCCTGACTTCCTGTGGTTCAGAACTGGCCTCTTTGACTGTTCTGCTAGAAAATCCCTTAAAAGTGGTTTGCTTTGAGAGGAAAGGCTCCTGAGAGTGTCTGCAGAGGGTTTGTGAGGCACTGCTGGTCCCTTCCTTTCCCTGGGGGCACTCAGCCCCTGTTCCTCCCTTTGCTGCCTTGGAGTGAGCCAGGAGGTGGGCACTGCTGTCCCCAGGGCACAGTGACCTTGGGGGCTGCAGCAGGAGGAAGATGCATCTGTGCTGTTGCCACTTGGGTGTTTATCACAAACACATCAAACCGTGGGACTTGTTTGGAGATTTGGGTTCCCTTGGACATGAGCAGAAAACGTTTCATTGAATTTACCAGCCATAGGATAAACACACCCACTGAATTTTGGGGAGAGGGAAGCCCAGATAGGCTCTGGGCTTCAGTGTGGAGCAGAGTTTTGTGCCTCAGTTTAAATGGAATGTGCCTTAGTTAAAATGAAATGTGCCTTAGTTGAAATGCAATGTGCCTCTGTTTTACAGCCTGTGATTGCTCTTCAGAGGTTTGGGCAGGGAGGAAGGATTTCATTCATCTCATGAGCTCTCAGGCTTCTTTAAAAGGCCAAAACCCTTTGAAATGGACAGTGCCAGTCCCTATTTTTGTAACCCAGTGGCTTTTTTCAGTGTGTGCTTCTAGAAATCAGGGGCCACACCTGGAGACACTGACAGAGGGAGAGATTTTGAGGATAAAGGGAAGAGACTGAGCCTTGCATTTGGCTTCCCCTCCCTGCTTTGTGTTTTAAGCTGTTGGTTTATGAGAAATCGAGTTTATACAAGAAAAAGACTTGAAGCAAGGCCAGGCTGGGACTCCCAGGGGAGCTGTGTGAGGTCACCTCCTTCCCAACACTGCCCGTCCTGAGGGACCTGCTTGGCTTCTGCTTCTCATGGTTTGTACATTGTTACTTGGAGAAGTTTCCTGCAGGCTGAGCACTGAGGTGTCACCTGGGTCACACTGACACGGCTCTGGGCTGTGCTCTGGAGACAAGGGCTGGACTTGCTACGAGCTGCAGTCACTGGTACTGAGCAAATACACATTTTTAGTGTCTAGTCTGGGCATGAAGAGTGAGTGTGTGTGGATTAAACTAGCAGAGAAAACCCCCAAGCCCCCCAAAAACTCACTAAGTGGAAGACTGTCAAGTCAGTGGTCCCTGAAGCTGGTTCACCTCTGGTGTCTTATGGGATTCTTTTGCACTCATTTGCCTTAAATGTTCTGGTTTGATCTTTTTTATAAAGTAAAAGTTGTGCTCTTTACCTGTGCTGTGACTTTATATTCCTGTTTCCATCAGTTTGGGGATCCTGGGCTGGGGCTTGCACAGAGAGTGGCTGATTCCTGCTGTCTCAGATGGACAAAGGTGTTTTCCCATTTGGCAGCTGGAGGGGAGTGCCAGGCTGGTGTCTGGAAGCAAATGAAGGAGCCTCTGGGGAGGTGTTTGTTGGCAGCAGGGAAACCTGGACCTTCCCTGGCTGGTGATGCTGGAACTGAGCTCTGCAAAGGCTGAGCCTGGGGGGAGAATTCCCACCTTGTCCCTGTGATGTCACCAGCTCGTGGCAGCAGATGTGGGGTTTGCTCTGCAGGATCAGCTCGGGGATGGAGGGTGGCCCAGCCTCTGATCCTGTGACTTGAAGGACCAGTTCTGCACTTTCCAATTTCAGTACAAATCCCAGGAAAACCTTCAGGGCTCCATTCCTGGCCACCGACCTTCCCTCACCCTCCTGGGCAGGTGCCTGGGGGGTTTCCCTCTGGGGCACAGGACCAGGATTTGTTTCCTGGGAGGATTTCAGAGCCATGAACAGGTAAATGCTGCCTTCTCTCGGCTGGGAAGGGTCTCTGGGGATGGTTTTGTGTCTGGAGCCCAGCTGGGTGGGGCCCAGTTGTGTTCAGCAGCTTCCCTTTGGAGTTTGCTGCACGGGCCGTGGGTTTCCTTGCTCACATCCACATGTGGAATGAATCCCTGGGGTTTGCTGTGGATGGAGCTGTCTTGGCTCTTGCTGAGGGGGTTTTTGCTCTGAGCATTAGTGATGAGTGTTCTGCTGGGTGATGTCACCAGGCTGCCCGAGTGGAGCTCTCACAAACACGGGAGCCTTTACCTGTGGAGGTGTTCTGTCTCACAGGAGCTTCCTCCTGGGAGCATGACTCAACACCTGGCTTTTCCTGAAGACATTGTTTGGTTCTATTTGGCTTGGTTTTGCCAGGAGAGGGTCCTTGCTGTGCTGTGAGCTCAGAGGGATCCTGTCCTGCCCAGCCCCAGCTGTCCCACTGCCCTCAGACCCCAGGCTCGGGTTAAGGAAGCTCAGGAGCTCTGCAGGGAATGGCTGCAGGAGTGTTAGAGGAATTCCTCTCCACGTCCTGAGCTGCTGAATTCCTTATTTCAGTGTGGCTTAGACATTAGGAAGCAGATGGATGGACCCTGATTCCTCACAGCCTGGCCCTTGCAGTAACAGAGCAGCTGAGCTCCTCCTAAATCTACACAGTAATACCCAATACTCGCTGTTCTGTTCCCTTCCTTGGGGTTTTGCTGTTACTTTGCTCTTCCCAAAGCAGTTCTGGAGTCTGGGGTATTTCCCCAATGCTCTGAGCTGCAATATTGATTAATAAAAGCTAAGCCAGGAGCTGTGTTAAGGAAAAAAAACCCCAAATGGCTGAGGGAAAACTTTACCCTGTAGAAAGCTCTCTGCAGAGCCCGTTGTGCCTGCAAAGGCCGTGCTTTTACAGGCGGTGGGCAGGTGAGAGCTCCGGGCTCTGCCCTCCTGCTGGTGGCAGCACCGAAACGGCTTCTGCAGGTGACCCGACACAGGTATGGAGTGACAAAAGGACCTGTGTGACCTGTCCCTGTCCCGCACTGCCCCTCCCGGTCTGCTGGGGCTCGGCCACACCACCGGGATGTTTGCAGGGTCTGGATCCCTGGTGGTGCTCAGCCTGTCCCTGCTGTGGGCAAGGACGAGGCCACTCTCCGGGGTCTCCAGGGTTCAGCTGAGCCGGGGCTTTGCTCTCCTTAAGCCTCGAGCAGCTGCTGGGAGCCGGCAGGGTTTAGCCCGGGGGAACCTGCCAAGGCTGCTCCCAATTCACTTTGGCCTGGGGAAAGTGGTGGCCGGGGCTGTTTGCAGAGGACAAGGCCACCAGTGAAACACCTTCTGTTCCGCTGGCCCAGGGGGTGAAGTCCAGGGGCAGCTCTGGGATCAGCCACGGTTCACAAACTGCCCGGGCGTTCACCTCCTGCTGGGCTGAGGGCAGCAGGGATGGCCCCATCTCCCAGTGACACTCCTTGTTCCAAAAACTCCCTCCAGCTTCCCTGGGGTTCCTCTCATCCGTCCTCTCTCAGCTGCCACCGAAACCGGCCGATCTGGGATTTCCCAGTTATTCCCCCAAACGCTGCCGTGGCTGAGGACAGGAGAGGCCAGGATCCCCTGGGAACACTGAGCTCTGCACTTCCAGAGGGCAGGGACTGCTGCTCCCACCTGACTGCTGCTGCCAGGCCCAGGAGCTGCCAGGCCCGGCTCAGGGCTCTGGTGCGGGCTCAGGAGGGAACGGGGACAGAACAAAGCCACAGGCTGGGTTTGGGTGCTGCCGTGGACTCTCCAGTTTGTGGCTGGTCTGGTGCCTGCCCGTGCCCGTCCCTGAGGAGGGGCTGCAGGTGGGATGTGGATTCTGCTGCAGGTGCAGGGTCTGGCCCCGCTCCCCCGGCTCCAGCACCTGCAGGGAGCAGCAGCAGCACTGACAGAGCTGAGATCGGGGTGGAGCTCATCACCCCAGAGCAGCTCTGCCCTCCCAGCTCACAAACCAGGGAGCAGCTCATTCTGGGGCTAAAACCTTCAAATCCAGCACAGTCCAGCTTTTTAATGAAAACAGGAGATGGTGCTCTTTTATCAGGGCCAAAGCAGGGCGAGGGCAGGTGTGTGCAGGGCCAGGGCAGGTGTGTGCAGGGCAGAGGCAGGTGTGTGCAGGGTGAGGGCAGGTGTGTGCAGGGCCAGGGCAGGTGTGTGCAGGGCCAGGGCAGGTGTGTGCAGGGCAGAGGCAGGTGTGTGCAGGGCGAGGGCAGGTGTGTGCAGGGCCAGGGCAGGTGTGTGCAGGGTGAGGGCAGGTGTGTGCAGGGCAGAGGCAGGTGTGTGCAGGGCCAGGGGAGGTGTGTGCAGGGTGAAGGCAGGTGTGTGCAGGGCCAGGGCAGGTGTGTGCAGGGCGAGGGCAGGTGTATGCAGGGTGAAGGCAGGTGTGTGCAGGGCAGAGGCAGGTGTGTGCAGGGCAGAGGCAGGTGTGTGCAGGGTGAAGGCAGGTGTGTGCAGGGCCAAGGCAGGTGTGTGCAGGGCGAGGGCAGGTGTATGCAGGGTGAAGGCAGGTGTGTGCAGGGCCAGGGCAGGTGTGTGCAGGGCAGAGGCAGGTGTGTGCAGGGTGAAGGCAGGTGTGTGCAGGGCCAAGGCAGGTGTGTGCAGGGCCAAGGCAGGTGTGTGCAGGGCCAGGGGAGGTGTGTGCAGGGCCAAGGCAGGTGTGTGCAGGGCGAGGGCAGGTGTGTGCAGGATGAAGACAGGTGTGTGCAGGGCAGAGGCAGGTGTGTGCAGGGTGAAGGCAGGTGTGTGCAGGGTGAAGGCAGGTGTGTGCAGGGCCAGGGGCAGGTGTGTGCAGGGCCAGGGCAGGTGTGTGCAGGGCCAGGGGAGGTGTGTGCAGGGTGAGGGCAGGTGTGTGCAGGGCAGAGGCAGGTGTGTGCAGGGCCAGGGGAGGTGTGTGCAGGGCAGAGACAGGTGTGTGCAGGGTGAGGGCAGGTGTGTGCAGGGCCAGGGCAGGTGTGTGCAGGTGATCTGTAAGACAAACAGCCAGGAAGACCCGGGCCAGAGCACTCCAGAGGCAGCTGCCCCAATGTGAGTCCTTCTCCCCCTCAAGGTCACTGCTCTGCTGGCTGGGGGCTGCTCCCAAGAGCCTGTAAAACTGAGAGGCTTCATGCTAACAGAGCTCTGCTGCTCCAGAAACAACCCCCCAGGCCAGGTGCTGCGCCAGGCCGGAGTTTGCCCAAACAGGATTTTCAGCCGTTTGTGCCCATCCCTCGGGGAGGAGGTGGGAATGTTTGGGGGAGGCAGGGGGAAGAGCCACAGCAACAGGGATCTGGGACAGAGCCCAGGATTTCCTGACACTCCTTGTGAGCTCGGCATAAAGCAGCCCTGGGGCAAGGGTGGCTTCCTGGTGTGGTCACCTGCTGCTGCTGGAGAGCAGAGCCTGGAGCAGCCTCCCTGGGGCAGTCCTGGGGGGTTAAACTGGGAATGAGCTCAGCAGCACTCCTGAACAAGACACAGCTCCCACTGCCACGTCCTGAGGGAGGGAGAGACCATCAGGCCAGAGCTGCGAGCAAGAGAGGTATTCACAGGCAGCTGCAGAGAGCACAGCACCCCCTGAACCCCCTCCATTCTCCCTCCCAGCCTGGAGCCCACATCCCTCCTGCCACAGAAACCACACGCTCTGCCCGAGACGTTCCACTTGTTCTCCTTTATGTTGCACTGCAGTTTGAACGAAGATATGAACATGCAGAGTGATGCCACTCGTCAGCAGGAGCTCACACACAACGCCAGCAGGGAGAGAGGCTCTGGGAAGGGAGGCAGGAGACACTCCCAGCAACAACAGCATCCCCAAAGGCCCCCATCCTCATCCTCTCCCACCCACAGCCACAGATTCTCCAGCTCTAGGCTGACCTCTCCAGCTGTGCTGGGAGCCCTGCAGTGCTCCAGCTGTCCCACTGCTGGCACAAACAGGAGCAGCAGCAAGGAGAAGCAGGGTCTGTCTCCACTGCAATAGCTGTGCTTTTAAACTGCTGTTTTCCCTTCACAGGAAGGCAGAAAAAGGTTTATTTTACAAAATAAACTGACCCTTGTTTTCACAGGAGAGCAGGAGGGAGTAGAACTCAGGAGTTCCTGTGCCAGTGGCAGAGAGCAGGTGAGCAGCTCTGAGCAGCCCAGGGAAGCGAAGCAATGCCTTAAGGATTTATCCCCAAACCTCTCAGGTCTGGCTCTCTCAGCCCTAACAGCCTTTTTTGCTCTAAGCCCTCCTTCTCTGCTCACTGCCCTTTGGGAATTGTGGCAGATGGCTCTGTCTGGAGCTGCTCTGGGGCCCTGCCTTCTGCTGCACAGGACACAGGGTGACTTTGCACAGGTGCCTCCACAGCTAGCTCGGGTGGGGGATGCTGAAGTTTTACTTGCCCAAGGTGAGGAATATCCAACCATACAAATCCTGCCCCATTCAACGGGCTGACTGAAAGAGGGGGGGAAGGGGGAGAGCTCAGTTGAATTTAGCCTTTGAAAAGTCCATTTCTGGATGTTGTTCCATGAACCTGCAAGGAAAACAAAGACAAGAGTTTGGGTGAGTCAGCAGGAGGCAAACAGCTCTGTTTGGGGAGGGAAAGATTTCTGCTTCCTGCACTGAGGGGTTTTGCTGCAACCCCACGCCCTCCCCAGCAGGAGGGTCCTGCTGAGCTCCTTGGGACACATTCCCTGGACTTTCCCTACAAACACCTTTTCCTCAGGTCAGTGGGAGCAGCATTCCTGCCAGCCTAGCAGGTCAGCAAGTGCAGACCCACGGGAGCTGTTAATGATCAAACACACTGTCACGCCAGGGCTGGACACGTAGCAGCCATGACACTGATTCTGGGGCAGAGGGGAGATGGTGAAGGCAGATTAGGGCTGAAGCTGCAGCCTGAAGCTTTACTGGGAACAGGGGGAATATCCCCAGTGCTCTGACAGGAGGAACTCAGGGAGGACACGACCAGAGCAATCTGGCCTCAAATCAGGTCTGATCTTCAAATGTACTGCAGCCCCAGCAGAGGGAACCACAGAATGATGTGGGTTGGAAGAGACCTTAAAGATCATCTTGTTCCAACCCCCTGCACAGGGACACCTTCCAGGGACTACCTGGACTCAAGGTGCCACATCGGGAAGTCTGAGGGCAGTGCTCTGTGCCCAGGAGTGCCCAGGGCACACAGAGGCTCCTCTGCTCTGCTCCCCAAGGGACACGACACGTCACAGCCCTGTGGAGGACTCACAAGGTACAAGTGAGGGCAGCTTGATCTCCTCTGTGTTCCCCCCTCGGGGTTTCCCCTGGAACACCCCCACAGCATTCCCACTTTCCCCCTTCAGGGCCATCTGTGCTGTGAGGATCACGTCCTTGTGTGGCAGCCAGGAGAGCTCCACTGGCAGACATCAGCACCCACATGGGTGTCACTGAGTCTCCTTTGCCCTGGACTTCCTAGGGCAAAGTCTGAACTTCCTCTCCATCCTCTGCCAGCCAAACTTCCAGGGCACCAAACAGGTGACCCTGCCGGTGAGGTGTCCTGCACGTGGCTCCCCAGGAGCAGAGTGTTTCCCATCCCACTGAGCACCAGGGAAGCTGCTCTGTGCTCTGCTCAAACCCCTCTCAGCTCCACAGAGAAGCTCCTGGCACTAGAGATCAAGCCAAGGGGAGTGAGGAGTCAGGTCAGCCCCAGCAATCCTTCACCCAGAGATAAGGTGTGAGGTGCTCTTGCTGAAGAAGCTGCGTGACCCAGAATTGCCTCCACACCTTCCCAAACGGCCTTGGGAGTTGCTGGAGTCATTTCCCTGCCACGGTGCCTTTACGCCAAACAGGGCAATAAAGCCATAAAAGGGGCTTGGGGACAACTGTCTGGGGGCAAGTGGAGGAAGGGAGGGGTGATTAACTGGCTACTGAGGAAGATTAGACACCAATCAAGACCATGTTAAAAGTTCAGCAGGGATGGCACTTACAGACCTAAACGTGCCTTCTGGACTTGAAATCAGCAGATTAAGACAATGCCAGAGCGAGGCCATTCCCAGATTTTCCCACTAGGCTTTCTACCCCTACAGGCTTTTACAGACACTGGTGGTGCCAACAATACAGTGACTGTGCAGACGTGACCGTGGCAAGGACTGAAGGCCAAGCTGCTCTCTGTTCCCTTATCCGTGCCAGAGAGCAGGAGGAGAAGGCACTTGGGAAGGCAAAGCCATGCAAAGGAATGAGCTGTACCCACTTTTTCAAGATATCCTGCTTCTTCTGCTCATCAGAGGTGGGCAGGCCCATGGATTTCTGTCGTTGGTCATACATCATCTTCTCCACCATGCTGCGAGTTTCACTGTCCAGGTCTGACAACTGAAAGCAATATCCCAATTGGAACAACTCTGGACTCAACTGAGGTAGTTTCTGAGCAGCCTCCATCCCATAAAACAGAAGAATTCTTACCTTTGAATTCTCTGGATTAATTTTCTTGGTGTTGATTTCTGGGTCTGTGGAGACCAGTTTGTTCCACCATTCCATTTTGTTGATCTAGAGGATGAGGAAGCAAAAACAGTTTATCTTTCTTGGACTCGTTCCAGGGTTAAATCTCAGTCACAGTGGAAAAAAAAGGTGGAATCAAATTCTGAGTTTTGTAAGTATCAGTAAAATCTGAACATAGATAAAGGCTATTTTTGTTTCAAGCCACTTCAGGCAGCCTAAATTTTCACAGCTGGGAGATCTGAGAGAATGTCAGATGTCCTGTTTGGCAGGACATAAATGGGACTACAACAAACCACCTGGAGAGGCCCAGAGGGGACACAAGGAGGTCTGTCCCTGGATTTTCACGTCACTAACAGATGTCAAAACACACTAAAGGACAACATTAAAGTGACTGATTTCCTTCCAGCTTTTCCTGAACTGCTGAGAAATACACTGCATATCCTGGAAGAGAATTAGGCTGAAGATGGGGGAACCTAAACACCCCAGTGACCCTGTACCCAGGACAAGCAGGGTGGTGCTGTTCCAGCTGAAAGCCCAGAAGAGACAGCCCAGCCTGCTTTACCTTCTCCAGGTGCACGGTGACCGTTTTCCCATCCTCAATGAGCCAGGAGCTCTCCTCCACCTTGACCTCGTTGAAGAGCTCCCCATCAATGACAGGAGGGTGGCCCTTGAGGCCGACCTTGAGCCGGCGTCTCTGGATGTCCACCACCACGTCCTTGCCCTTCAGCCTGAAGCTCACCTTGAAGGGCACAGCCAGCTGCAGCAAAAAGGAGCAGGTCTGAGGAGCTGGGCAGGGAAATTCCTCCTTCCCCTCCCGTGCTGCTGTCCCAAAGCCTTTCTGCCTTGGTTTCAGACAGAGCAGGGATTCTTCTCCTTGAGGGACTGGGCGAGCAGGAGGTGAAAGGAAAGGACCATAAAAAGGGAAGCAGATTTTAATGCCTGGCTAAAACAAGACCAAAATTTGGCCAACTACGGCTCCTGGGAATTTTACTGAGTTACCAAGCTCTCTCCCAGCTATTGAAACATTGCTGTTTCCAACAAACTTCCAGAGGCAACTGAGACACAGGGAATTGGCTTCATCTCTTACCAGCACCTGCTCTTATTCCCTGTCTCAGATTCCTCAGATCCTGGTCACAGAGCACTACTTACATCCAATTCTGAAAGAGTCTGTGTCCATCTGTAATTTGGAAGGTCAGCTCCATTGCCAGAGTTAGGTTTAAGTTTTCCTTTATCCTTCTCATCTTCCTCTTCATCATCTGTTCCCTAAGGAATTCAAGTGTAAAGAAAGAAGCTTTTCCAGTTTCCATTGTAACAACAGCTCTTAGGTTTTATAAGGATTGCAGGTCAGTTGGTTGTGTTTTATATCCACTTAAATTTAGCTCCATAATTATTAGCTGCTTCTGATAAAACATGACTACAAGAAAAAACCCAAAAGCTCTCTGTATTGGCACGTTTAGGAACTGTGTATTTTTAAAGCCAAATTTTCTAATTTGTATTTTCAAAGTGTTTATTTTGGACAGGACTTGGAGCAATGTGGTGTAGTGGAAGGTGCCATGGCAGAGGGTGGAATGGGATGAGCTTTGAGGTCCAACCCAAACTATCTGATGATTCTGAAGTACGTCCAGATGAGTTTTACCTGTTTGTTGGAATCTGAAGATTCACCTTCCTCCTCTGAGGGTTTCACTGGGACACTGTTACCCTGGGCCTCTTTCTTCTGTTAGAAAAAAGAGAAGAGCAGGAACACGCTCAGCCAAGAGCTGGCACTTTGTGTCACTTCCTGAGCTGGCACTAGGTGGCCTCAGCCTTTCAGCTGCAGCTGAAGAGCACCACTCACTGCATTCCACTTTGGAAACAGGGAGTTTGCAACCCTTACAAAGTGACAGGAAAAAGGCACTGTCGAGGGGAAGATTCCCTCTGTCCTCCCACTGGGACAAAGAACAATCCCTCAGAGCCCCAGGGAGGACAAAGGCTCTCACCTGGTTGATTTCCAGCTGCAGCCTCTCTGCCTCCTCCTCTGTGAGCTCCTTGATGCGTGGCTCGCTGGCCTGGCCCCCGTCCCTGTCCCTGTCCCTGTCCCTGTCCCTGGCCAGGCGGGCAGCACGCTCGGCCCTCTCGCGCCGCTCGGCCTCCAGCCGCGCCTTCTTCTCCTTGCGCTCCTTCTGCGCCAGCTTGTTGTGGTGGCTGAAGGCCTCCGTGATCAGCTGAGGGCACAGGGGTGACAAAATAACATCCACTTCAAACCCACACCCCGCCAGCTCCCTCTGCTGAGGAGCGCAGGAGCATCTGTTGAGTCTGCTGGGAATTCTCCCTGCACCTTCACTCAGTTTTTTCGGACTGAAAACTCAGAGATTTTTCAATTCAAAAAAACACAGATGAGAAAGTGAAAAGGGAGGAAAAGGAGAAAATTGGAAATATTTAAATGTAGTCTTTCCTAGTTACACAGGGAGTATGATTCCAGGACAGAACAGTGAAATGAAAACCCTTCACTTATTTTGTCCTTTGTATGACTCCAGCAGGACAAGCTGATGCCCAACCCAGCCCTCTGAAGCTACTCCACACCTCCAGGAGAGCTGGACACACCAGATCCAACTCTTTTACCTACTTCTGACCTTTCCCACATCTGGGACTTTTCTCCAGATGGAGCCTCAGTGCCATGATTTAGAGGAGAAATGCTTGAAACACCCCCGTGTTTTCACACTGAGGAGTGACTTCCTCCATAAATAATTTGTTTCAGCCTCGCTCCCAATTCTCCAAAGGTTGTTGTGACTCTGGGAGGCAAAATCCCAAGGTCTCTGATGCCACGGGCTGCATGCTCAGCGGGAAAATTGAGTAAACAGGCAGGGAGCCAGAGAATTGCCCCAGGGTCGATAAGCCAGGAGTGTTGTGCAGAGCAGCACGTAGGTGAGCTGAGGTCTGCCCCAGAAAATAACAGACAGATCCTCAGAAAGGAGTTAAGAGGGGGAAAATCTATTTATTTACATTTCCCCAGAGGTTCGGGGTGGGAGGGAAATCCAGAACCTTTTCCAAGCAAACTGTGGTTTGTGAGCAAGCACTGAGTGTTTCTGCTTTGCTTTACCAACAAGGTTTGTTTACACTCTCCAGTGTTTCCTGGAGTTCAGAAAGCAAGATGTGCATCCCCCAGGATGTCCCAGCCTGTTTCCAGCCCCATGATCCACGGGGAGGAAATTCTCTTCAGTGCCTGACGTTGTCCGTGTCCCTGCCCACACCTCCCTCACCCCACACAAGCCTGCTGAAATGGCACCCAAAGAATCCAGTGACTTTCCCACCCTCTCCTTTCTCTTTCATGCCAAGGGCTCGGCAGGACTGGGGAGGCAGCTCCTTCCCCATTTGTTGTGGTTCCCATGGTGTCAGAGCACTCTTCCAGGAGGCCATAAAGCATTGTGACAGATGCCACCAGCCAAGGGCACAGACACTTTCCTTTCACAGGCACAGATTTGCCAAGGACAGCAGCCAGGCACCTGTGAATTGCCACTCAGGTGGGACCACACAGCCTCCAGGAAGATTTGCTCTCTGTCTTGAGAGAAATGACAGCAGGGTTCACCTTTCTTCTCTTAGGGAATCACAGGATGGTTTGGGTGGGAAGGACTTTAAAGCCCCTCCATTTTCAGCAAGGGCTCCCTGCAGGAGGGGATGCTCCATCCCGGCAGCCCAGCCAAGGGGCAGCTGCATGTGCAGAGCTGTGGACTTTGTGCTTTTCCTGAGCTGAACAAACAAGGTGACAGGGGGTTATCACCTGCTGTGTCACCGTTCAGTCACTGTGTCTGGCAGGTTTGCTTTCCAAACTAGCCTTTGGCCAGAGCCTGGCAAGAAACCTGCCCTGTGCTACCACCTGAGCAGGGAACTGTGTGCTCCTCACCTCTGACAGGGGCAGCTCTGGGTTTCCTTCCCTCGGGAGCTGCTCAAGCAGGGGACCCTTGGCACGGCACAGACACGGGTGGGATGGAAGGGACAGGAGTTAAAGGCCTGGGGGATTCACTCTGTACCTTCTCTGCTACTCCGTCCTCTCCCCCGGTGAAGAAATCCGTCTTCCTCCTCAGGAAGCTGAAGAAGGTGTTCACGAGCTGGGGAACAGGGAGAGGGAGGAGAGAAAGGGAGCAGTGAGCCCAGGTCACTCCTGATCACCTCGTGTCTCTGGAGCAGCCTTTATCCTTTGTCCTCTCTATCTGTGGCTGTGCCATCATTGCCCTGGGATCAGCCCCGTGACCACTGCCCACAGAGCAGCCAGCTGGGGAGAGCCAGCCCCTGCATTCCCAGCCTGGAGAGGAGTTTGTGTGGTTTGCTTGAAGAAAGGCAGCAGTTTATCTATCCTCAGCTCCTGTTCCCATACCCCAAGCTGTTATCTATGGCAGGAATGGATTTATACATGCATACATACCTATACTATACATATATGAAAATATTTTATATATATGTATGTATGTATATACACACATGCCATATTTTGTTTCTCTGCACACCTAAAAGCATGCAAACTCCTTATTTTTACAGCTGCCAGGGATCACCAACGAATGAACCAGCACCTCCAACCCCTTCTGGAAACTCATATTCCCCTTGGACTCGGCTGATCTTTATTTCCCAGGAATCCTGGCCCGTGGGGTTTCCAGTCAAGAGGCTTTGCCAAAACTCGAGGGGCTGTCACAGGACCGGTTTTTTTTTTAAATTATTTGTGAGCGGGATGTTCCCACAGCGTCCAGCGCTCAGCACGTGGATGTCGCAGCCCCCAGCCAGAGGGACCAGAGGAGACCGGGGGGATCGGGGTGGGATCGGGGCGGGTGAGCACATCCCCGAGCACGAGCGGATCCCCCGGTCACGGCCAGGCCTCAGGGGGCTGTGCGGGAAGGTGACCGGGGGAGCTCGATACCGCCCCGTGGTGCTCTGCCCCGCCGGGACCCAGCGCAGGCGCCGCCCGCGGAGCCTCCGGGCGGGCCCGGGCACCTCAGGGCAGCTCAGGGCCGCCGGGGCCGGGCCGCGAGGCCACGGTGAGGGCTCGGCGGGGCCTCGTGAACACCGCACCGGTTAACGAGGGGGCTGGCGCTGCCGGGGGCCGTTATCGCCGCTCCGGGAGCAGCGCACGTGCGGCCCCGGCTCCACGTGCCGGGGCGGGGCCCGAGGAGGCCGGGCCGCTCCCCGCTCGCTCCTCCGGTCCCGCCCCGCCCTCCCCGCTCCCGATGCCGGCGGCGCTACCTCGCGCACGCCGCCCTGGTGCTGCTGGGCCATGGCGAGCAGCATCCCGTCGAAGCGGTCCTCCTGCTCCGCCGCCTCCTCCGCGCTCAGCCCCATCTCGCCGCCGCTCCCGCACCGGGCCGCCACCGGAACCGGAACCGGCGTCCGCGGAAGCGCGAGCCCCTCCCCAACCGCCAATCCCAGCGCGGCCCCGCGCCGCTCTCCTCGCTGATTGGTCAATGGGGTGTCAATCTTCCAGGAAGGGGCGGGCCGCGGGCCGCGGCGGGGTTGTTATGGCGACGGGCGGTGCGGCTGGCGGGTGTCGGGCCCGGTCCGTCCCGACGGGGAGCTGCGAGCGAGAAGGTTCCCCTGAGCCTCCCTTTCTCCAGGCCGAGCCTCCTCCCTGCTCCCTCGGCCGCTCCTGCGGCTCCAGCCTCGTCCCCAGCTCCGTTCCCTGCCCGGGACACGCTCCATGTCTGTTTTGCGGTGGGGGTCCGAGGTGTCCCAGGGCTGCGTTGCCTCAGAAGTGCCACCTGAGCAATCACTGCCCACTTTGACTCATGTTCAGCTGCTGTCCAGCAGCTCTGGGTCCTTTCCATTGGGAAAACACGGGAACTTTTCTCCTCACTCTTCTCTCGTTTTGCAAATGGCAGCGTTTTCCCTTTCCCAGCCCTGTGTTTCTCTGAGAGACACGACCCCTGGGCCCATCATAGCCAGTTTGCCAGGTTCCTCTTCCTCCACCACAACAAGAGGCTCTCGAGCAAGGCCAGGCAAACAGCTGCTGATAACACGACTTCCAGGTTGCTGCTGCCAAGGCCGGGGCGCCGGGGCCGTTGTACGCCGGGCCCAGACGAGCTCCCCGTGTTTGTCTGTGAACCCTGGCAGCGACACCTGCTCCGTGGGGCCTTGGTGCCATGGTACAGCCCGGGCTAATGACTCTGTTTATCCTGTTTGGGTAATCCTGATAAGGCCACAGGGCCCCTCCCGCGCCGATTCATTGAGAAAACGGCCGTTGACCGCGCCGGGAACTCGCCTGGCCCGGCCAATCGGCCCAGCAACAACGGGGTTGGTCGGGTGGTTTTAATGAGGGCTGCTTAATCAGGGCGGTCAAGGCTGCCGAGGGGTGTTCACTGTGACCCAGCTTTATAAGAGCTGGCTGGAGCAGCCACGGGCTGGCAGGGCCGCGAGGACGGGGACAATCCGGCCCGTGACATATTTCACAAGGGATTTTACGTCTCTCTGAGTTTTCTCCGAGGACCCGGCCCAGCCATGAGCAGCAGCGTGGACACGGAGTGTGAGAGGTGCCAGTGCCACGGCAAGGACAAGCAGCCTGCCATCCTGTACACCCTCCTGAGCCAGAACCTGCGGCCCGGCGGGGCCCGGCAGCGCTGCCTGTGCCAGCAGCGCCGCACCGTGTGCCTGCGCACGCCGCACCTCACCTGCCAGGCCGCCTCCGACGTGCTGCTCAGAACCATCAGCTTCATGAAGAACGTCGCTGCCTTCCACCTGCTGCCGCGGGAGGATCAGCTGCTGCTGCTGGACAGCTGCTGGGTGCCCCTCTTCCTGCTGGGGCTGGTGCAGGGCATGGTGACCTTCGAGGTGATGGAGGCCCCGGCCCCTAGCATGCTCAAGAAGATCCTCCTCAGCGGCCAGAGCAAAGGGCAGGAGCCCCAGGGGACGCAGCCCACGCTGGCGGCCGTGCAGCGCCTGCAGTGGTGCCTCAACAGCTTCTGGAGGCTGGACCTGAGCCCCAATGAATACACCTACCTGAGGGGAGCCATCCTCTTCAATCCAGGTGAGTGCCAGGCCCTGGTGGCTCTGCTGGACACAGAATGAGGCATCCCAGAGTCACTGAGGGTGGAAAAGGTCTCCAAGACCATCGAGTTTACTCTGTGCCACTCCCCACCCTGTGACCAGCCCAGAGCGCTGAGTGCCACGTCCAGGGATAGGGGCTCCACCAGCTTCCCAGGTGAACACAGACCTCGTGGCTTGGAGATGCTCAGAGATGGGCAGGTGTGAGAGCAGAGAGGGCTGGTCACCTTTTCCCTAACTCTGGTCATTCCCAAATGCACTGGGAAGCAGGAAGGAAGGATGTCAAAACCTTTGCCTGCTCTGCAGACAGTAAATCCTGGATTCCTTTACTTGTAAAGCACGATTTTCCCTGTTAGGTGCTTTCCCTCCCTCACACAGCATCCCTGGAACTGCGTGAGGGAGGGAAAAGTGCTGTGCGCACCTCCTTAGCGTGGCCTTCTGAGAAATGGGGAGGGGTGGGAAGGGGATAACCTGGAGCAGTTTCTCACCCTTCACACCCCTCTCCCCGCTGTCCCTCGCAGACATCCCTGGGCTGAAGGCTCCCGGCTACATCGAGAGCCTCCAGTGGGAGGCGCAGCGAGCGCTGCGGGAGCTGCTGAGCCCCGAGGACCAGGGCCGCTTCTCCCGCATCCTTCGGGTCACGTCCTCGCTGCGCGCCGTCCCCGCCGCCCTGGTCACCGACCTGTTCTTCCGGCCCGTCATCGGGGACGCCGACATGGGCGATCTGCTGGTGGAGATGCTGCTGGAGGTGCCGGGCTGGCCGCAGGCCCCGTGGCTGCCGCTGCCCCGCTGAGCACGGCCGGGACAAAAGCACTCCGGACTCTGCGTTTCGCTGGAAGGTCCCTGGGGAAGCAGCTGTGGCTCAGCAGATTTCACAGCAGCCCGTGCTGTGCCCGGGCCGGTCTCCAGCCCAGGGAGTGTGTGTGGGTCAGCGGTGTCCTGCCCTGGTCCCAGTTTTCACTGGTTTTGCTGTGAACTCCAAGCAGTGAGGGTTGTCCTCAGCTTGATCCTGTGGTGTGTCACTGCCTCGGTGGGATCACTGCCCGAGGGCAAACTTTATGGAACTACTCTGGGTCTGGCTTCCATGCTTGGAATCTTAGAAATACTCAGGAAATTTCTTCAGGGGAAAAGCCAGAATGTTAAATTCTACAGGGTGTACAGACTCACCTCTCTTTTTCTTTAGATTCTCTCTTTCCTCTGTAATTCCATGAAATACAACAGGATTAAGAGCACTTAGGAGCACCTAAACCTACTGCACCTCGTGTGGGGCTCTGGGCTTTCCTTGTCTGTGTGAAAAGTTAAACCCGAGCAGAGCTGGTTTAGTGGGAGATCCAAACCTCCCCCTGGAGTCAGAGCCAGGTGCACACCTGGAAAACTCGCTCCTCCTGCCTCCAACAGCTGAGGTGTCAGTATTTTATAAGTGAACATTTGTGTGGTTTGTATATAAGATGCAATAAATTATTTTTTTTAATAAAATGTTTGGTGTTTTGGAACATAGTGGTGCCTTTTTAGCGACGGTGTTGAATTTGGGATGGGCAGAAAAAACTGCAGGCATGGAAAAGATAGAGTGGAATAAAAAGAGATTTTCCACAAAAATCCATCTGGCAACACTGACAGTGGAAGCTGTTGGATGAACAGCCCCTGGGTGCTGCCAGCACACAGAAATTCCCAGCAGCAAACCCCCGCCTTGCACCTTTCCCCAGGTGTGGAGATGCAGATGTTGGGCCTCTCCTGCGGCCACGGCAGAGGCGGCTGCCCTGACTCACCCACGGGCAGGGACAAACCCTGTTTCCGTGGCTGACACAGCCCAGGTGACAGCTAAAGCTGCACCGTGCCACGGACACAGCCGGAATCTGCGCCGTGTGAGGAGGAGCTGCTGTGTCAGCCTGGCTGCAGCTCTGCCCAGCTGATCCCGGCCCATGACGGCCTTTTTCCACGGGCAGGGAACGCCTGACTCACCTGACAGTGCCCACGGCCCGCGGGGTCACACGGGGCTCCCGGGGACAGGGGACAGCCGTGGGCACCCACCCGCTGGGGGGCTGGCAGCAAAGCTGGTGACACTGAACGGGGACAAGGCCAGAGCCCCGCATGGGACAGGGACGGGCAGGCTGACAGCCCCCGTGCCCTGCTGCCCCCAGGGCCTGTGAACCCCCCACAATGGGGTGTCTCGGTCCCCTGCGGCACCCCAGAGTCTGTCCCAGCCCCTGTCACCCTCCATCCCCTGTCACCCCACCAGGGTCTCTGTCCCCAGCCCCTGTCACCCCCCAGGGTCCCTGTCACCCCCCAGGGTCCCTGTCACCCCCAGGGTCCCTGTCACCCCCAGGGTCTCTGTCCCCAGCCCCTGTCACCCCCAGGGTCCCTGTCACCCCCAGGGTCTCTGTCCCCAGCCCCTGTCACCCCCAGGGTCCCTGTCACCCCCAGGGTCTCTGTCCCCAGCCCTTGTCACCCCCAGGGTCCCTGTCACCCCCAGGGTCCCTGTCCCCAGCCCCGGGACCCTCAGGACGCCCCTCTTGCCGCGCGCTCCCCGGCCGCCAGGCGGCGCCCTCCTCCCGACACGTCATCACGGCGCGCCAGCCCCGCGGGCCAAGATGGCGGCGCCCGGCGGCAGCGGCGGCGATGGCGGCCCGGCCCGGTACTGCCTGGTGAGCGGCATCCCGGCCTCGCTCCGCTCCGCGCAGCTCCGCGCATACTTCAGCCAGTTCCTGGAGGCCGGCGGCTTCCTCTGCTTCCACTACCGGCACCGCCCGGAGCGGCCGCCCGCGGGCAGCGGCGGCGGGGCCTCGGCGCCGCGCACCTGCTCCTGCCTGGTGTCCGTGCGGCCCGGCCGCGCCCGCCGCTTCGTCCGCATGTACTCGGGCAAGCGCTGGGTCGGGCCCGGCGGGACCGCGCTGCCTGGCCGCTGCCTGATCCGCAGAGTGCGCCTGAGCCCCGGGACAGGTACGGGCGGGGTCACGGCGGGGGCCCCGGGACGAAACTCCTCATGGGGTTTCCTTAGCGCTTTAAATCCGCTCCTGGGCAGGAAGAGCCCGTGCGGGCTCTGCTTATCCCCCTCCCACTCGGGAGCGCCGGGATTTACTCGCCCCGGGTGGGGTGTGGGACCCCCCCCCAAACTATCCCTTCTCTCCTGCGGTTTCCCCAAAACCTGTGGGACCCCCCCAAACCGTCCCTTGTGTCCCGCAGGCCCGGAGGTGTCTCCCAGCAGCGAGGACAGGGCGGCTGCCGGGGAGTCTGTCAGCGAGGCGGAGCTGAGGCGGCTGCCCGAGTTCAACCCCCCTTCCTTCATGCCTTTTGGGAACGTGGGCACCCCCCTGAGCGTGTTCCTGGAGCTGATCCGGGCCTGCAGGCTGCCCCCCCGCGTCATCAGCAAACTGCAGCTGGATTTCCCAAAGACTGGCTCATCCCGCAGGTATGGGAATGTGCCCTTCAAATACCAGGACACTGAGACAGTTGCTGAGGAAGAAAGAGTTTACACGGCTGCAGGGGATGAGATCACGGAGGGAGAGGAGCCGGTGACTCAGCCAGCCCGGCCCGAGGAGGATGAGGAGGGGCAGGAGAAGGAGGAAGAGGAGTCGAACTCAGATGATGTAAGTGGAATATTCCAGCGCTGTCCAGGCTCGGCTGGTGGAGCTGTGAGGGCAGATCCCACTCTCAGAGCTCATTTTTAATCCCTTAGTTGGATAAATGGCTAGTTAAAAGCAGTTAAAATATGATGGTTCACCTCTTGGTGCACTGAGCCCCTCGGGGCAGGGACAAGGGGGTCTGAAGCCCCAGAACTGCTCAGGGTGGTCACAGGGGTTGATCCTGAAGGGGCTGATCGAGGAGGAGCAGAGGGGAGGCTGCCCAGCAGATCCTGCCCTGCTGCCTGGCACATGGGCCCAGCTCTGCTCTGCTGGGACATGAGGAGCCAGAGGCTGGGGACCAGGGCTGTGTGCTGGGAGTGACGTGCAGAGCTGCACAAAGGGCTGACCTGGGATGCTCCTGCTCTTGGAGTTTAGTCACTCTGAGGAAAATGGCTTTTGTGACAAAGACTTCTGGAGAACTGGGCAGGGCAGGAGCCACCCCAGCCCTGTCCCTGGCAGACGCCTGTCTGGCCTGTTCTCCCAAACCTCTGTCATTACACATCCCCAGGCAAGCCATTCCCGTTCTCTGCTCCACCAGAATTAACTCAGATGCCAAATCTCTGCTGCAATTCCACCCCATTAGTTTCTCCTGGCAACGTGGGGCACTGAGAGCACTTTGTTTCCTTCTTTTTTCCAGCTTTTTTATTCAGTCTTTTCTTCTCCAGACTAAACAGACTCCTCCAGCTGCTTCTCCCAGGCTGTTTCCTGGCTCTGCAGCCGTTCTTTTGGCTGTTCCCTGGCTGTGCCCAGAACTGGGCAGACAGCTCTGTGGCTGTGCCAGGGAGCAGCTTCCTGGGAGCCCACGCAATCTCCCCAGGGATCAGCTGGAGTGGAATTAATTCGTTGCTAGTGCTGACTCCAGGTCCAACACACCTGCTCCTTAAATGGGCATCAGCGTGGGGCAGGTGGGGCCCGTGGGGTGGGTGTGCTGTGGGATCTCTGCTGCTGACTCTGGCAGTGCTGTTAGTCAGGGATGAGCTCATCCCTCGTGTCGGGGCCTGAGCCCCGCAGGCCCGGCTCTGCCAGCAGAGCTGCTCCAGGGGATGGCCTTGGGAAGGGTCAGGGAGTGGGCAGGGGGCTGTGCCCGTGTCCCCTGCTCCATCCCAGGCTGTCCCTGCAGGACAGTGACACATGTGAGGAGTGGGCAGGGGGCTGTGCCCGTGTCCCCAGCCCCATGCCAGGCTGTCCCTGCAGGACAGTGACACGTGTGAGGAGTGGAGAGGGCTGTGCCCGTGTCCCCTGCTCCATCCCAGGCTGTCCCTGCAGGACCAGGATGGGTGTGAGGAGTGGGCAGGGGGCTGTGCCCGTGTCCCCCACTCCATCCCAGGCTGTCCCCACAGGACAATGACACGTGTGAGTAGTGGAGAGGGCTGTGCCCGTGTCCCCAGCTCCCTGGGGGCTGTCCCTGCAGGACAATGACACGTGTGAGGAGTGGAGAGGGCTGTGCCCGTGTCCCCAGCCCCATCCCAGGCTGTCCCTGCAGGACAATGACACGTGTGAGGAGTGGGCAGGGGGCTGTGCCCGTGTCCCCAGCCCCATCCCAGGCTGTCCCCGCAGGACAGTGACATGTGTGAGGAGTGGAGAGGGCTGTGCCCGTGTCCCCAGCCCCATCCCAGGCTGTCCCCACAGGACAATGACACGTGTGAGGAGTGAGCAGGGGGCTGTGCCAGTGTCCCCCACTCCATCCCAGGCTGTCCCCGCAGGACAATGACACGTGTGAGGAGTGGGAGCGGCACGAGGCGCTGCACGAGGACGTGACGCAGCAGCAGCGGCTGCGGGAGCGGCTCTTCGAGGAGGAGATCGAGCTCAAGTGGGAGAAGGGCGGCTCTGGCCTCGTCTTCTACACGGACGCCCAGTTCTGGCAGGAGCAGGATGGAGGTGACCTCGGTGTTTGTGTCACAGCCCACCAGCTCAGACAAAGAGTGCCGGTCAACTGGGGCCACCAGCACCGTGTGTGCCATGGCTTCTGAGCCTTCCCCTGGGCACTGCTCACAGAGATCCCCCAGAGAGCCCCGTGGTGCTGCTGGCAGCCTCTGGGGTGGGCACTGGGGTCTGGGGAGACTCTAAGGCCGTGAGCATGAGCAGGAATTTCCCCACGGAAAGGGTGGTCAGGCCCAGGGAGTGGTGGAGTCCCCATCCCTGGAGGTGTCCAGGGAAGGACTGGCCATGGCACTCAGAGCTCTGGGCTGGTGACAAGGTGGGAACTGGTCACAGTTGGACTGAGTGGTCTTGGAGATCTCCAAGCTCAATGATTCTGTGACTCCTTCGCATTTTTTTGGAGAAAACAGGGAGTTGGGCCACCAGCAAAGAGCTCCCCTGTGGCAGACTGCAGCAAAGTTGTTCTTCCCTTCTCTTGCAGACTTTGATGAGCAGACAGCCGACGACTGGGACGTGGACATGAGCATCTACTATGACAAAGGTATCAGGGCTGAGCCACACACCCCAGGGAAACCAGGAAATTCTGACCATGCAGAATTTGAGAGCTCTTTGTCATTCTTTGAAAGCATCCAAGCTGTTTCAGTGAACCTGAAACGACGTTTTTCTGGTCTGGCAGCAAGGGCTGCCAAAAAGAACAGGTTCTGCCTCCTCTGCTGGTGCTCTGGGGGAAATGGTGGTGGTGAGCAGCCTCCCTGAGCTGTGCTGACTCTGGCTGCTCTCTCCCCAGATGGAGGGGATAAGGATGCTCGGGACTCGGTGCAGATGTGGCTGGAGCAGCGGCTCCGGGATGGGCTGGAGGATGGATCTGTGTCAGGGCAGCCCATTGGCACCTTTGAGAGGTACACCAAGGTGAGCTCTGGCTGCCTGCCCAGGGCAGGGCTGTGCCAGGGGGATGCCCACAGGATGTGGGTCAGGAGCAGGAGAGCCCTTGGCTGTGGGAAGAGGGCAGGAGGCTCTGGGAAGATGAGGGTGGGATTTGTCCAGCAAGTCTGTGATGGTTTTTTCTCCTCTCCCAGGGCTTTGGCAGGAAGGTCCTGGAGCAGCAGGGCTGGACAGAGGGGCTGGGCCTGGGGAGCAGCAACTCTGGGATGGCCGAAGCTCTGGATAACGAGGGTCAGAACCCCCGGTGCAAGAGGGGGCTGGGGTAAGTACCCAAGTGCCCTCCCAGCCCCTGTTCCCACCTCTGCCCAGGCTCTCTGGGCTCACAGCAGCTGACAGGCTGCAAAGGGAGCTGACAGGGATCTGCCTTTCCCTGCCCAGCTGGGGAATTCCACAGCACTCACAGCCAAACAGACTGCTCTTCCTGACAGTCCAGGCTCCTCAGTGGAGCAGGGCTGGAGCCATGTGCAGCTCTATGGAAGGTGTCTGCCCATGGCAGGGGGTGCAACTGGGTGGGTTTAAGGTCCCTTCCAACCCAAACCATTCCAGGAAAGGAGCTGGGAAGCTCAGAGATCCCTGATGACCTCTGCACCCTCCAACCAAGCCTTTTCTGCTTCAGGTACCACGGGGAGAAGCTGCCAACTTTTGTCAGGAAGAAGAAGCCTCGTGGGGACACTTCTGTGGTCATCTCCACCATCTATGATGACCCTGAGCCCCAGGACACGGGTGACCAGCTGCTGAGGCGCCAGCCCCTCACGGCCATGAAGTACAGACAGGACATGGCCTTTGTCCGAGCCTCCCACCCCGCCCTGGGCAGCCTCAGGGCCCAGCCACACTGAGCAGGGACTGTCACAGCCTTTGTCCTGCTCCCCAGCCCAGGCTGGCTCCTGGTCTGAGTGTGAAGCAGGGTGTTTATATATTTATTTTTACTAAAAATACAGATTTGTAGTAAAAATTGCCACGGTGGGGTTTTTTTCCCCGCTAACCTTTCAAATGAAAGGAAATGGTGTTCTGCATGAATGGGGAAGGATTTTGGGGGGTTAAAACTTATATTCGTGCCGGCATCAATCAAATGTGTGCGTTTGGTGAGGCTGAAAAAGCAGAACTTGGAGCTGAGGGCAGCCTGAGAGCCAGGGAAGGACAAGTACAGACAGGGCACAGTAACTGTCCTGCTGCTGCCCGAGCCGGCGTTCCTTGGGCGCGGCCGTCCCACACTGCTGGGAGAAACTGCTCGGGATGAAAGGCTTGTCCCGGCAGCCTGCGGGAGCTCTGGAGGCGTCGCCCTGTGGTTGTGGGTAGCGGGTGCTTTCCAGGGTGCTCTGTCTGCCCGTTCTCCTGTCCCGGGCAGAGGGGAGGGCTCTGTGCCGCTGACCCAGTGCGGGAGGGCTGAGTGTGAATGGTGAGGGCCAGGCCCTCTGTGACTTCCTTAAGGACTGAGGGGGCAAAATGCAGGAAGGAATTCCTCCTACCTGAGCCAGGTGGGAGTCCAGCTCTTCTTGTCAGCGAGTGGCAACACAAAAGGACATTGTCTTAAACTGCTCCAGGAGGGTTTAGGGTGGACATTAGGAAGAATTTCTTCACGGAAAGGGGGTTTAGACACTGGAAATAGGCTGCCCAGGGGGTGGTGGAGTCACTGTACCTGGAGATGTTTAAGGAAAAACTGGGCTTGGCACTCAGTGTGGTGTTCAGTCAGAGTTAGGACTCGGCGGTCGCAGAGGCCTTTTCCAATCCCACCGATTCTGTGATTTGGAAAGAAGCGAGGCTGGGGCTCTGCTGGAGGGACAAGGGCCGGCGCCGGGACTCGAACCGGTGACCCATGACCGCGTTCGGAGCCGCGGGTTCGAGTCCCGGCCCGGGCGGGGCTGCGCGTCCTCCGGGCCGCCAGGGGGCGCTCGGGGAGCGGCGGCCGCTCCGCGCCCGGAACGCGGCGCTCGGGGCCCGCGGGCACCCGGACCCGCAGAGGGGACACCGGCGGCGGTGAGCGGCCTGCGGGACCGGGGGGATTACCGGGACGGGGTGGGATTACCGGGACAGGGGGGAGTTACCGGGACAGGGAGGGGATTACCGGGACCGGGGGGGATTACCGGGACAGGGGGGGATTACCGGGACGGGGGGGGATTACCGGGACAGGGGGGGATTACCGGGACAGGGGGGGGATTACCGGGACAGGGGGGAGTTACCGGGACAGGGAGGGATTACCGGGACAGGGAGGGGATTACCGGGACAGGGGGGAGTTACCGGGACAGGGAGGGTGAAGCGGCCCGGGCAGGGAGGGGAGATGGGAGACAAAGCGGGAGTGGGGAAGGAGGGCGGTGAGGAAGCAGAGGGGACGCGAGGGAAGCCCGGGGATAGATGGCGAGAAGGGGGACCTGGGGATGGATGGGGAGCAGGCAGAGGGAGGGGAAAAGCGGGTGATGGGGAAGAGAAGGCGTGGAGGAATGGGGATGTTTGGGTGAAGGGAAAAGGGAGCTGTGAGCAGATCAGACGCTGAGGGGGCCGCTGTCCCCTCTCAGGCCGTGCAGGAGGAGCAGGAGATGAGGCAGCATGTCTGAGGGCAGCATGTCTGAGGGCAGCAGGGGCAGCCCGCTGGCCTTTGGCCAGGTGGTCATCGGGCCGCCGGGCTCGGGGAAGACAACCTACTGCCAGGCCATGAGCGCCTTCCTGGGCCAGCTGGGCCGCAGCGTGGCCGTGGTCAACCTGGACCCTGCCAACGAGGCGCTGCCCGGCCCCTGCGCCCTGGACATCGCCGAGCTCGTCACCCTGCCCGACGTCATGGGCAGCCTGGGGCTGGGCCCCAACGGCGGCCTCATCTACTGCATGGAGTACCTGGAGGCCAACGCCGACTGGCTGCGGGACAGGCTGCGGGCCCTCCGGGGGCACTACGTGCTCTTCGACTGCCCCGGGCAGGTGGAGCTCTACACGCACCACGGGGCCCTGAAGAACGTCTTTGCCCAGCTGGCCAAGTGGAATTTCAGGGTAGGGACGGGCTGGGGCAGTGCCTGGCAGCCCGGGAGCTCCAGGCTCACAGCCCCTGGGCACAGGGTGGGGTCGAGGGTACTCGTGGCTCTTGTCTTCTGGAGCTTTTGGCCTTTCATGTGAAGTGGTTTTGTCGGGGAAGGAGGGGAATTCTGCCTTGTTTTATGCTGGGAGAAGAATGGCTTGTCAGGGCTTTTAGTGGGATTGGGAACAGGAACACAAATTCCTTCCTTACACTTCACACAAACCCCGGAATGGCTTGGGTTGGAAAGGACCTCAAAGCCCATCTCATTCCTTGGGCAGGGACACCTTCCACTAGACCAGGTAACTCCAGCCTGTCCCTGGACACTTCCAGGGATGGGACAGGAGAACATCCTGCTGTGCCCCGGGATGCCCCCCACAGTCTCATCCACGGTGGGGTTCTGTGTGTGCTGGGAGCCTTGGCACTGAGGAATGCAGGGCATGTGCCAGCCCCTCCTGCAGCCCCGCCAGGGCCCCGTGCAGCCCGTGGGACGTGCTCTGGGCTCTTGCACAACGGGAGCTGCAGGTGAGGGCAGCCCCGGGAGCTGCTGACGCTGCGTTTGCTCTGCGGCTCACGGGGCCACACCATGAATGTGCAAACCCTGGGTTCTGCAGTCGCTCTGAGCAAGAAGGGCAGCTTCATTTGTTTGAGAATGTCACTGGGAATCTGCCATTAGAGCTTATTTTCATTGGAATGAATGGACACGGAGTTGGAGTTGCTAGAACAGGACATTGACAGGGCTGGTTTCTGCTCTCCCAGGTGCTCACGCCCGCCTGGGAGCCCCAGACTGGCTGGGTTCTGCTGCTGTGACTCAGCCTCAGAGCCCTGGCTTGGAGTGGCTTCCCCAGCTCTGGGACCGCATTGTTACAGCCACACAAAACGCAGGGAATCAAACTGCTCGTTAGTGGAATCATTAATTATTAGTGCAAACCACAGTTGACTCTCCCAGCAGAAGGTGGTGTGCTGCAGTTACAGTGTCCCACGAGCAGGGGATGGGCTTGTCACAGCTCTGACCCCGTGTGTCCCTCTGTGCCCAGCTGGCTGCCGTGCACCTGGTGGATTCCCACTACTGCACAGATCCTGGGAAGTTCATCTCCGTGCTCTGCACCTCCCTCTCCACCATGCTGCACGTGGAGCTGCCCCACGTCAACGTCCTCTCCAAGATGGACCTGATCGAGCAGTACGGGAAGCTGGGTAAGGGAGTGCCCTGGAGCCTCCTGCTCTGGGGGGGAAGGACCTTCAACCCCACCTCTTCTGCCTCCCTCTGTGGGCAGGGATGCCTTCCACTGTCCAGGGTGCCTCAGAGCTCCATGCTGGCCTTGGACACCTGGGGGAATTTGAAGGGGAGAGGTGTGGAGTTGGGCTCTGTGAGAATGGGAGGCTGCTGTAGATCTCACTGTGCTCCTCAGCCTCCAGCTTGCCTTCAGAGCTCCCTGTTTCCCTGCAGCCTTCAACCTGGATTACTACACCGAGGTCCTGGACCTCTCTTACCTCGTTGACCATCTGGCCTCCGATCCCTTCTTCAGGAATTTCCGCCGCCTCAACGAGAAGCTGGTGGAGGTGATCGAGGACTACAGCCTGGTGTCCTTCGTGCCACTCAACGTGCAGGTGACCCAGCAGCGGGGAACAGCCAGCCCTGCATGTGCAGCAGCTGCTTTTTGTCTGCTCAGAGCCACAGGGCTGCAAACCCCAGCTGTGAAGAGAGTCGGGGCTGGGAAACAGGGAAACACACCCAGACTTGTAAATGATCTG
Organism: Sylvia atricapilla; assembly: GCF_009819655.1. Classification (NCBI taxonomy): domain Eukaryota; kingdom Metazoa; phylum Chordata; class Aves; order Passeriformes; family Sylviidae; genus Sylvia; species Sylvia atricapilla. Next base: position 493,917 of record NC_089163.1, read on the forward strand.
TGGCAGCCAAAGGAAAGAGAAAGGCTGATGAGCTTGGGGCTACCTGGGCCTGGTGTGCTGGGGTAGGGAATCCAGGCTCCCTCTTCCTTCAGCTCTTCTGGCCTGCATTTCAGATACGGGCTGAGGATCACCTAAAACCTTATTAAATTAGGGAGCAGTGAATAATGAGAAGATTGGGAGGAATACATGGGGAGAGAGGGCTGGAAGTGTCCTTAATCAGGCAGTTGGCAAAAGTGCCCACAGGCAAATGGGCTGTGACAAGGTGATGAAAGGGAGTGAGAGGGTGGAGGGTGTCACCAGGCCAGTAGCAGTGTCCCTGTCTGTCCCTGTCTGTCCCTGTCTGTGTCCCCGGGGCCTCGGGCACTGTCGGGGTGACCCAGAGACATCCAGGGCCTGGCCCAGTGTGACCTGCTGCCCGTGGGGAAGGAGCAGGTTCCCAGGAGCTGTCCCTCCTCGCAGGACAAGCAGAGCATGAAGCAGGTGATGCAGGCTGTGGACAAGGCCAATGGATATTCCTTCGGGGACCAGGAGCACCGGAGCCTGGAGGCGCTGATGTCGGCAGCTGTGGGCGCCGATTTCCACTTCTCTTCGTATCCTCTGTGGTGGTAATTTCTCTCTCCCTGGGGGACAAAGGCTGGTATTTGCAGGCCCAGGTTGTTCCTGACATTATCTGGTGGGTGATACCCGCGTGGGGCACGGGGTGTGCCCAGCCCAGCCCGGGGCAGACGCCTGTCCTCACCAAACCCACCAAAGTTGTTGCTAATTGATACCCTGAACCTGTCAGGAATCTTTTAACAGCTTTTCTCTCTCTCACCCTCCCTTGGATGGGTTCTTTCCTTCTCCTTCAAACCATACATTTCATTCTTCTGGACTCGTCAGGTCTGGGATCAGGCAGAGCCTGAAGTAACTCAGGTGATGCTGCCTCTTCCTGATGGCCTTCGGGCTAATGTGAGGCTGGGCTGGTTCCTCGCTGGGAACGTTCAGAGCTCCTGCAGAAGGGAGTGTTTGAGCCCAGCCCCTCGTTTTCCTTAATTACTGCGTTATCAGCACCCTGGCAGTGCAGGAGAAGTATGTGCAATCTCAGGACAAAGCCGTGGAAGAGGAGGTGATGGATCTGTGACACGCCCTTCCCCGGCTCCTGTGTTTTGACACCTCTGCTTTTCCTACCCAGAGCTTCAGCGGTGACTCAGAGCGACTGAAAGCCTTTCCAGGCAGAGTCTGGACTCCCTCTCTGGGTGGGTTTGAGCTCCCGAGCTTCAGTCCTGCTGCCCAGAGCAGGGATTGGGCAGAAGGGAGGTGGCTGAGGGTCTTCCCTTAGGAACAGAGAGACTGAGCCAGGGAAGGCAGGGAGAGCAAGGAAAAGAAGCGAGATAAAGTCTCCTCCATCGTGACCAAGACAGATGCAGAGCAAGAAGGACCAGGTGGAGCTGCTGCTGTGCAGGGAGGGTTGAGGCAGCAGTCCTGGTTTGCTGTAGGAGGAGAGTGCTCCTCCGTGCTCCGAGGAGGATCCAGGCCCAGACGCCTCCGCGCCGTCTCAAGGACAGAAAGATGTTTGTTTTTCTTTTTCTTAGAAATAATGATGGACTCTTTCTTAATAAAACACTCCTCGGTCTCACTTTCATCTTGGGAGCTTGCTGAGGCTGAATAAATGAACGCGAAGAGCTCCGGAGCCAGAGGCCAAAGCGCCTCCGGGGGCAGCGTCGGCAGCTCCGTGTGCCGGGGCCGCCCCTCGCTGCTGTGCTGGGAGCAGCCTCGGCCTGGCTGCGGCCACCGGGGGCTGGGGACACGACAGGAGGTCACTGCTGCTGATGCAGAGGCTGCAGCTGGGCTGCGCGCGGCACAACGCACAAAATGCCAGCGAGGCTTTGGGAGGTTTTGATGAAGAAAGTCCCTGTGTGACTCAGCCCATGGTTTGCATCTCGGGCCTTTCCCAGGAGCAGCCTTGTGTGTCCTCATCCACCTTCCTTTTTCTGGCCTTGCTTTCTCCGTGTCCCAAATCCTGGGGCTTTCCCTCCTGCCCACGTCGTTCCCTGTGCCTGTCCTGCTGGAGCTCCCAGTGCTGGCACAGCTCGGAGCCTCCCGTGCCCCTGCTCTGGTCCCCGCTCCTGGCGGCAGCTGGGACAAGGATCAGGAGGGCTGGGGGGTGACAAGTGGCGTGGCCACATCAGGGAGCCTCCAAGTGCCTCCTGGCAGCTCCCCAGGGGATGGGAGCAGGCACGGCTCCAGTCCCAGCTCTCTGCAGACTCAGCATCGCCTCTTGCCCAAGACCTTGCATAAAACACAGCAGCATTTTCTCACAGGATGGTTTGGCCCTTGGCAGAGGGATTTGAGACTGGATCCTCAGTGGAGCTGAATGTGAACGGGGTCTTGGGCAGATGGGCAAGGAATTAAAATTAAATTTCCCCACATCTCCCAGATCCGTGGCCAGGACTGGGAGACAAGGACGCAGACATCCTGCTTGTGCTTCACCCAGTGAAACAGATTTCAGGTATCAAAGTCAAATCCCAGTGTGCTGCCAGTGCCTCAGCTCTTCCCGAGAGCCCAGGAATTTCCCTGGCTATTCCTGGCTGGAACCCAGCAGCTGAATTTCAGTGCTGAAGCTCTGGCAGCCAATAACCATACCTGAGCTGAAATTCCATCCTCACCCTGTGGCTCGTGGCCTTGTCCTGGTCGTTTTGGAGCTCTGTAGTTTCTGTGAGGGGGTGGGAGAAGGGATCATAAAAATATTAATTTTATAGTGGCTTTTTCATGGCTTTGAGAGATTTGGTAGCTTAAAAGGGTATGGTCAGGTCAGGCTGAGCTACGCAAGAGCCATCAAAGCTTTTGTGGTTTTTTGGCATCTTTATTTGAATGCCCTGGACATCTGCAGCCTCAGCCTTGGCATGGAAACAGCTCAGCTCAGCTCACGGATCCTCTGCTGTGCTCAAGCCAAGAAATGCTGAGGTCTCAGAGAGCTCCAGCCCCAAAACTGCAGGGGTTTTGCACCAAATCTCCTTAGAGATGAATCAGGGGCTGAACCGAGACCCACGGCCCAGAGGGGACAATTCTGCTGCTGCTCAGGGTGAGCAGGAGGCAGGGAAGGCTGGAGGCCCTGGTGTGAAATGCAGGGGTGAAAGGCAGCCTGCTCCTGCCCCAGGCTGGGAGGGGACCCTCGGCTCCCTGAGGGAGGTGACACTTTTTGGCTCCTGTCGCTGCCTTGAGCAATCGGCCGGGGCCAAGGGCCAGGATGAGTCACCCCAAACCCAGGCACATCCCTGGGACGGGGCCCGGCTCTCTGCCCGGCTGGTCCTACCTGCTGAGCCCCCCGCCAGGGTGGCATTCGGGGCACGGAGGGATTTGGGTGTCAGTCAAAGGCTGGAACTGGGCTTTCCTGGGTCCCCTCCTGGCTCCAGCCCCAATTTCTGTCTCCATCACGGAACCACTGCTCAAAAGCTGAGATCTCCCATCAAGTGATTCTTTCTGATGGGGATAAAAACCCTCCCCAAAAATGCCAACGCCCCGAGCAGGCGCTGGTGCCAGGCTGGCAGGAGGCTGCCCAGGCCAGGGGCCATGGACAACCCGTGTCTGCCCAGGGCTGCCCCAGCCAGCACAGAGCCCTGGGGGGAGGCTGGGAGAGCTGGTGATGAGGACAGGACAGGCTGTGGGTCCTGCAGCTCCCACGGCAGAGCCTTGTGCAGGCAGCAGGACGTCCCTGCTCCCGCTCAGTGATCTGTTCTGGTGGCCTTTTCCCCATGGATACCAGTCCCTGTGCAGGGGCTGTGCCAGGACCCTCCTTGGTGGGGGACACGCCTTGGCCCTGGGGCACCCAGTCCCTCTTCTCCAATGTTGTTTAAGACACTAAAACTATTTTATTTGAGAGCTTTTCTGGATACTCCTTCAAGGATACCGAGACCATTCCAGGGCCACTGGACAAGGACCAGGATGGGGATCGAGGTCCCGATGTCTCCAGGCCTTTCCACCATCCTGTGTAAAGCAGGGGGACAGAGGAAGCCCAGAGAACTCCCCAGCAGCACAACCCTCTCACGGGAGTGTCCTGGGGAGCCAGGGCCTCCCCTTCATCCAGCCTGGAAAAGCTGCCGGACCGGCTGGGAGCCGGGGAGCACCATCCTCCTACACGGCCCAGCCACGCCACAATTCCAGGAGCTGTTGAAATCAGTTAACTCCTGGGCAGCCAGGGAGAGAGCCCAGAGCGCCGGGGATGGACAGGCACCCCCAGTTACCCCATCCTGGGCAGCAGCACTCTCAGCTCCAGCCCTGCCACTCCCCAGTTTAACCAGTCCGGGTGTCCCCAGGGTCGGGGCCAGCGCGAGCCCTCGGCTCGTTTGTCGGCTGCCCCGGTTTGGGTAATTACAGGTCTGGGGCTGTTTCCCAGGCTGGCAGTGCTCGGGGCCAGGAGCTTTGGGGTCGCTCAGTGGGCTCCCCCCAGGACCAGCCCTGGCACCTCGGGGACCCCAGGGAGCTGCAGTCCCCAGCCTGGGGGGCCAAGGCAGCGCCAGGGGGTGTTGTGTGGGGCTGGGGAGGGGCTGGGGGGTGGGTGAGGGCCAGGGAGCACACAGAGGTTCATCCCCTCTGCTGGGATCTGCTCCAGGTGTCCCAGCCAGGGTGAGCAGGTTCTGGTTTGTGCAGCCCAAGTTCCCAGAGCAGAGCCCTGGCAAACCTCATTACACACCAGGCCGGCCCCTCGCTCCCCGGGTACCCCACAATTCCTGCACCAAGGGGGTCACGGCCCGACTCGTGCCTCATTGCCCCCAAAGCCCAGCGGTTCCTGGCGCTCCATGGGCTGGGATTTGGGCTCAGGCCCGGCCTGTCCCCCCTGTCCCCCTGAAGTGGGGCAGCACGTCCTGAGTCAGGCGCGTTTCCTCCCAGAGCTGCCATCAAAGGCCGGCTCCTGCCCGGCCCTGCTGGCTCTGTGAGCTCATAGCCCAGGGTGCCGTGACTGTATTTTATTGTAATTATTTTTCATGTTGAAACGCGCTGGTGGGGGGAGGAGGGGAGCTGCGCCCTTGGCCTCGTGCCAGGGCCAGAAGTGCTGAGCTTTCACCCGTCCCAGCGCGTCGGGACCTTGAGAGGGGTGTCCCCACCCTGCAGACACCCCAGCGCTGTCCCCAGTGCAGCTTTTGTGGATTTTCCTCCTTGGACTTGGAGGAGCCGTGGGGTTGGACCCGGGCACGCACACAGGGGTGTCAGTGGCAGGTTTTGGGGAACTGTGGGTTTGTGTCGAGGGCTGGGGTCGGGGGGCACCTTTGGGCTCCTCATGGAGCAGCCAGCCCTGCGTGGGGCTGGCCAAACCCTCATCCCACGGATGCCCAGAGCCCCGACCCTCCCACGGGCCGCAGGTCACCCCAAGACCCTGCCGGGGGGCACCAGGGGCGGCCGCTGCTGGGGGACCCGACTGGCCTCACCCCGGGGTGGGAGCGGATGGGAGGGAGGCGCCCGGAGCCACCCGGAGCTGCCCGGACATGTGCAGGGGAGAGACGAGGCAGACGAGAGCAGAGGTGCAGGAGAAGGTTTATTGGAGACGCACAGAGGCTTCGGCAACACGCGACCCCCTCCCGGAATGGGGGGCTGCCCGGAGCCCCCCTCACCCCAGCCCAGCCCCTCACCTCCTCCTGTCGCTGCTCCAGCCCTCCAGGACGGGGGGTTTGGAGCTGGCACAAGCCAGACTGGACACCCCCCCCCAAAAAAAAACATGTTAAATAGTTGGGGTCTGGCAGCTCTCTGGGATAGAGGCACCCCCTCTCCCTCTTTTCCCCTTTCCCAGAGCAGAGGATGGGGGAGAGGGAAGGAGGGACCCTGCCAAAACCACCCCCACTCCCGGTATCCAGGCTGGGGGGGAGCTGAGACTTCTCCCCCCAAGACCAACCCAAAAAAAAAAAAACCAAAACAAACAAAAAAAAACTGGAGGAAAAAAAAAAAAAAAGCCATAAGGAGGTGCCGAAGGGTCTGGAGCAGGGTCAGGTGGGGCTGGTCCCCGGCTCGGCAGGGAACGTTCAGTTCTTGGGCTCTTCGCCAGCCTCGCCGCCGTCTTCACCAGCACACTCAGCTGTCCATAGCGTGAGGTTGTCCCTGAGCAGCTGCATGATGAGGGTGCTGTCCTTGTAGGAGTCTTCGCTGAGCGTGTGCAGGTCGCCCATGGCCTCGTCGAAGGTGGTCTTGGCCAGGGAGATGGCCTGCTCGGGGGCGTTGGCGATCTCGTAGTGGAACACGGAGAAGTTGAGGGCCAGCCCCAGGCGGATGGGGTTCGTGGGCTGCATCTCCTTTTTGCTGATGTCCATGGCCTCTTGGTAGGCCTCCTGCGCCTTCTCTATCGTCGACAGGCGGTCGTCCCCGCCGGCCACCTCGGCCAGGTATCGGAAGTAGTCACCCTTCATCTTCAGGTAGAAGACCTTGCTCTCGGTGTCGCTGTCCTTCTTGATGAGATACTTGTCCAGCAAGCCCAGGACGTTGTTGCAGACGGCGTTCAGCTCCTGCTCCACCTTCTCCCGGTACTCGTTCACCACCTGCGCCTTGTCGTCGCCCTCCTCGGTTTTGTGCTCGATGCTGGAGATGACCCTCCAGGCCGAGCGCTGGCAGCCCACCACGTTCTTGTAGGCCACCGAGAGCAGGTTGCGCTCCTCGTTGGACAGCTCGTCGCCGTGCTCCACCACCGCCTTCATGAAGTCTGCCATGTCCTCGTAGCGCTCGGCCTGCTCGGCCAGCTTGGCCTTCTGCACCTGCTGGTTTCTTGCCATGGCTGGGGCGCGGGGCGGACGCTTGGGCGAGCAGCGGGAGCCGTCGGAGCCTCTGCCGAGCGCGGCCGCCGGGATTCGCTTTTGGCTGGGCGTCGGAGCCTCGAGCGAGAGCAGGAGGAGCCAGCCAGGTCCAAGGAGTGTCCTCCTCCTCCTCCTCCTCCTCTGCTTCCTCCCCGCCGAGCGCGGCCTTAAAAGGAAACTGGCGGTGAATCATCGCCCGCGGGCGGCGGGGCTGGGGAGGGGGCGAGGGGGGCGGCCGCCGCCCTGCCCTCCCCGTGGGTGCGGCACCCCTGGGTGCCCCGAGGCGCTCCGCGGAGCCAACGCCCACCCCGGCACCCGGGAAACGCCCGTCCCGCTGCCGAGAGGGCTCGGGAGGGCCACGGGCGCCGTCCTTCGGGGGGGACGGGGACACACGGCAGCGCTCGGCTCTTGTCCCCCCCCGGAGAAATGGGCCACGGGGTGTGGCCGCTCGTAAAAACGGGTTCCTCCCCCCCGAAAAAGTCATATCACTGTCGTTTTTAATATGGTGATTAACTCGGCGGTAATGGCGAGGGCTCGACGGGCAGGTATTTGTTCCCACAGGTGGGGGACCGAGGCAGAGGCTCCGCACCGCTCCCAGGCACGGACCGGGGGACAGTCAGCCCTTGGGGGACAGTCAGCCCTTGGGGGACAGCCCGGGGGGACCCCCCAACACCCGGGGGGAGAGGGGACACCCCATCCGCAGCGCCTCGGCCTCTCCCGTGGCACCGGGGACGTTCCCGCTGGAAAGGCGCCGCTGTAGCGCTTTGCTCAGCCGGAGCCGCTCCGGGCCCCGATAGCGATCGGAGCTGCGCCTGGCGCTCAGTTTCACTCGGAGCCTGTCGCCACACGCCGGCCCCGGCCGGGCTTATCTCCGTGCGGGAGCGTGCGGGAAGGGCAGGGCGGGCCGGCGGCTCCGGGCCAAGGGAAAAGGGGCGTTGTGATTCCTTCAAAGAGCCGGAGCCGCTGCTCCGTTCCTGTGTTCCTCTGTTCCTCCGTGCCAACGCCCGGCCGGGATCCCCCCGCGCCTCCCTGCTGCGATGGAGGAGGCAGGAAAGGCGTGAGGATGCTTTTCCCGACGGCTTCAAGCCCAGGAGAACGCCCCCAGCCTTCACATCCCCCCTGTGCACCCTGGAAAGGGATTCCGGCCCGTTCTGCCCTCCCCGGCCGGGCGCTGGGGTTTGGGGTGTCCCCGAGGGCTCCCGGGGCAGCAGCCGGGGGGTGTCCGGCCCCACAGCGTCCCCACGGCCCCTCCGTGACCCCCAGGGCCTCGTGCAGCAGCTGCAGCTCCTGCCCCAGCGAGGCGGTCCCGTGGGAGCAGGTTCGGCCCCGCCGAGCCGGGAAACGGCGATTCCCAAAGGAGCGGCTGAGCAGGGGAACACGGTCTGTGCTCCCTCCTCTGCCCTCCAAAAACTTCCATCGGACACAAAACCCGCCCCCCACAGAGGGATTGGGGCCCAAGGGTCACCCAAATGTGCCCAGCCTGCCCAAAGCCGCCTCCTTCCCCTGGAAAACCGCCGGCAGGAGTCCCCGGGTGGGTTCATCTGAGCTCACCCTCCTTCGGGCAGCAATAGCGTGCTTTGGGGTCGGGGTCTGCAGTGTCCAGGCCGGGTGGGGGACTCAGAACCTGACCACGATGATCCTGCCCCGCGTTTGGGCTCTTTAACGTGGGGAGAGCCCGGTGGGATCCCCCTTCCCCGGCCCGGACACGCGTGGGCTGGAAATGGCTCAGTGTCTGTGCCTGCCGGAGGGGCGGAGCTGCTGCCAAATTTTGGCCGAGAGGAGGCTGCGGGGACGCTCTGCTCCGGGCCCCGTGGAAAAGCAGCCGTGGGTGAAGGGCAGAGCCCCAGATGCCAGGGCTGTGGGGGAGCTCGGCTGCACCGTCACCCCGCAGAGCACCCGGGGGTGCCCCAATGCCAGCACCAGAAGGTGCATCCCGAACCATTCTGTGGTTCTGTGACCACCCCGGGGAGGTGAACCCAGTTAACCCAGTCCCGGGGACGCTGCCCAGGCCAGTGCCCGTCTCCAGCCCCGGGAGCCCAGGGCAGGCGTGGGCCGGGCTGGCAGGAGGCAGAGGATGCCCGTGGCTGTTCCCGGCGGCGCTGGGAGGATGCTCCGAGCCCGTCTGGCCACCGTGCCCAGCCCTGCTGCTCCCCCTGCAGTGGGGACGCTGCCAGCTCCCCAAAACATCCGCGGACACGGATTTCTCCGTGTGCCCCGGGTCCTGCGGGCACTGCCCACGGCTCCTTCCCAGCCTGGCTCGGCCCTTCCCCGGGCACGGGAGGGTGCGGAGATGTCCCCAGGCGGTGCCACAGCCCGCTTTGGGAAGCTCCCGGCTCCCAGCCCCACGGCTGATGGCAGAGCCGAGCGGCCCCCGGTGGCTTCCCTCGGCTCCTGCTCGGGCCTGCCCAGGCTGGAGCCTTCCCCTCCGCCGGCGGAGCAGAGCCAGACACCGGAGTACAGGAAACAGGAGAAACTTTCATTTCGTTACAAAAGTCAAAGGCGTAAAGGGACGGTGAATCCTCCAGGGCTGCCCCGCTCAGCTCTCAGCCCCGCGGGGCTGCTCGAGGTGCTGCAGGGCTGGAGCCCCAAAACCGGAGCCGTGCTGGGCTGGGGCCGGCCCGGGGGCTGACAGGGGAGAATTCCCATCGGGAAACTCTTCTGGCACCAGGACACGGCTTGAGGGGCTGGGGCTGCTCGGGGGTCGGTGCCCCCGGCTTGGCTGTAAACGCGTGATCCTGCTCCTTCCAGCACCACCTCGGGACGACGTTCCAGCATCTGCGGCGGGCGGACACGGTCACTGAGTGTCCGGCTGCGGCCTCGGGGGAGCAGGAGCTGCGGTTATTGCGGTGGTTTCTCCTCCCCGGGCTGGTTCTATGGCTTGGAGCTCCGAGGGCGGCCCCGGAGCGGGGCTGGGGCGCTGCGCAGCGCCCGGGCAGAGGCACTGGAGGCGGTCATGGCTCTGGGCTCGGCTCCCGTGGGATGCGCCACGAGAGACACGGGCTGCCGCGCCGGACCCACCCCGGCGAGGGAGAGGAGACGGGAGGAAGAGAAAGAGAAAAGAGAGCGTTAGTGGCAGACGTGGAGGAGCTGAGGAGCAGCCAGGGACCAGGCTGGGCCGGAGGAAAGGAGAGAGGAAGGGGCTCCAGCCCGGGGCTCGGGGGGCTCACGGGGGCCGCAGGGAAGGGGCAGCTCACGGCCCACGGGTGACACGGGTCACCTCAAAGTGCCCTGAAGGAACTCACCGTGGTCACAGGAGGAGGAACCGAGTGTTGCAGAGAGGGAAACGGGCAGAGGGATCACCGAAGCCACAGAACGGGTCAGGGCTGGGGGTACAGGATTGCCCCAGGGGCCACAGCTCCCTCCAAACACCGAACCTCTGCTGGACTGGGCTGTTCTCACACTCAGGCTGTGCTCCAGCCAGCCCCGGGCTGTGGGGCCCTCTGCCATCCCCATCCACAGTGTCCCCCAGTGTCCCCCAGTGTCCCCCAGTGTCCCCCATGCACACAGCCTGGCTCCAGCCCATGCTGAGCCCCAGCACAGAGTCAGGGGAAACCAAACCCATCCTCTTCTGGCAGAGCCTCCAGGTGACCCTCGCCCCAGCGCCGCTGCCCCATGTCGGTGGGTTGGGTGGGGTCTGGTGGGATGGATGGGGCACACGTGGATGTCACACACGGGGTGATGGGCTCCAGGCCAGAGCTGGCATGCAGTGGAGACGAGATGGTGGCCGGAGAGGGCGAGAGGGAGAAGGAAGCACTTTCTTACCAGCCAACCCTCAGAAATCAGGGCAAACGTCCGAGGAGGGGCAAATCCCGTCAGGCTGTGCAGGAAATGGCAAAGTCCTGGCAGGCATCCTCCTGGAAGACACCAGAGGTTATGCACCTCACACCTGCCACGGGGCCGGGGGGCTGGCACAGGTGGGGAGCTCGGGAAAGGACACTGAGGTGACAACAGTGGGGAGGGGATGAGCCCCTGTCCAGCCTGGAAATGTGGGACAGCAAATTCCCCTCACCCCAGCAAGTCACAGCAGCGTCAGCTGCTGCTCATCCCTCCCAGCAGGAGTTTCCATCCAGGAGTTTCCAGGTGAGGCCTGAGCCTAACAGAGTCCAACTGGCACCTGAGAGATGCCAAACCCTGGGACACACCTGCCCTCTTCTGTCTTCAAGGAGGAAAATAATCATCCAAGCAGTTAGCTCTTTAAAAATAGAATTTTATTGAGTAACAAAGGAAACTGGTTTAAATAAAAATAGATGGAGTCTGGCCCCTGGTCGCCCCCCTCCTCACTGCTCCTCTGCCATCCTCCTGGCACAGGCACTTGCAGAGTACAAAACACGATGCTGGTGAACTCAGGGGGGCTGGGCTGCCCCCAGAATGTGCTGTCCCTGCCCGAGGTTGTAACTGGTCTGTCTGATCCAAGGAAACCTGACAGGCAGCTCAGCACCATCAGCCTTTGCCCTGGTGCCAACGTGCACAACGCTCCCTGCGCAGGACACGAAACGTTCTACGTAGAAAAAAGTCCTACAAATTGTGCAAAAATATCCAGCAGCTTGTAATAACACGATTCAAGTATTGCTACAAGGTTTGTGACTCTCCCTGCAGCCAGGGACACAGAGCTGGCTGCCTGGGGCAGAGTGGTGCCCGTGGGCACTGGGGACAGCCCAGGGGACACTCTGCTGTTCAGCAACCCAAACCAAGAGCACACCGTGAGCTTATCAGAGACCAGCACCTCCTCACTGCTTCCTCTGGGAAACTCCACCTGGGAAGGCTGTGACCCTCAGGAATTCACACTTTGCTCTTGCCTTTGGTCTCCCACAGAAAGGACACAATCCTGGGAGCTCCAGTTCCCAAACCTGACCCCTTGTGACCTGCGTCTCACGACAGCCACAGAGCACAGAGTGTTTCTTCTTCCCCAACACAGGAGGGTCCCCTGACTCATGTCTTTGCTGCAAAACGTGTCTGACCAACTGGCAGGGCCAAAGCACAGCCCCGGCCAGAAAACAGGACCAGCAGGGACCACCCAGGACATCCTCACTTGCCCCCGGGTCTGCTGGGAGCCGGAGTCCTCCCAACTTCCCAGGGCACAGCAGCCTCTGGACAGGGGCAGCTGCTGCAGCCTGAGAGACAGAAGGGCCCTTGCAGGGCCAGGGGAACAGGGTGTGCTCCTGGAGGGAACAGGGACACCAGGGAGACAACAGCTCCTCAGCCCAGCCCCCAGTGGGAATCATTTGTCAGCGCCCACCCTTGGCCCATCTCGTTCCCAGCAGGAATCACAGCAATGCCCTGGAGCTCTGGGGACTCCCCAGGGAGCCCCTGCACGAGTCCAAGGCTCCCACAAACCTGTTGGGCTCTGTCGGGCAAAACCCCTGACAGGCCACATCACAGTGAAACAAATAAACAAAAAGTAATAAATAAATGTAAAAAAAAAAGAAGGCAACACATGGCTCGAGTCTTTGGCAGCTCTGGGTCCCAGGGCTGTCCCCCCTGAGGCCGGGGATGACACAGGGGCAGGAACTGGCTGGAGCAAGGTGCAGGCACAGCAGGCACTGGGAACATCACAGCACTGCTAGGGAATGCCTCCTACCATGCTGGTGTCAGTTTTGGCTCCAAAGGAAGGGATTTCACTCTTGGGACTGGACGGGGTCCCGATATCTGGCTGGATAAATCCTCTTCTGTCTATCAAACTGGAAAACAGGAAGGGAAGAGGAGTTCAGGGAATAAAGACTGAGCTGGGAGCTGGCAGGCCACAGGGAAGGCTCCTCTCCCAGGATGCTGGTTCCTGCCCATCCCATGAGCCACAGGCCCCATCCCATGTGCCACAGGAGCTCTGAGCCACCACAAACCCAAAGGGGAACTGGACAAAAGGCTTCACAACATGAAACCAACGTGAAAGAGGAACAAAGTGGAGTAAAACACTGTTCTCCTCCCCACAAGCTCCCAGGCTGGCTCCCTGAATGCTCAGACTGACCAGCTCTGAAGGGCAGCACTGCATTTTGGCACCTCTGAACCCACTAAAAGGCCTGGGGACACTTGAGAGAGCAGGGCCTGATATAAAACACAAACCACACTTTACTCTGCTGCTGTTACACCGAGTTAGCACCCCCAAGCTGCTTCACCATTCCAGACTGCATCCTCCAGAGATCCCAGGACAGGCTGGGAGCTCCAGGCAGCTCAGGAGGAGCAGAGCAGGGTCTGACTCTGCCCAACTGCTCCATCTTGTGACAAAGCTGCAGCTGTCCTGTGCTCAGGGACACCCCGGGAGGAGCCTCTGGGGGGACACTGAGCACTCCTGGTGATTTCAGCATTGGTGAAACCCAGATCACCCCACTGCAACCTCTGCCACGGGGACAAGGGCCTGTACTCCCACAGCAGGATGCAATTCCCAGTGCCTGGAGGGCACAGGCTCTTACCTGGGATGGAATGGTCCACACAGCACTGCACAGCAGTTCGTGAGGATGCTTTTATGGCTGTAGGGATTGGCAAACTCCGAGCCCCTCTTGTTTGACCAGGACCCTTTGATCTGAAAGGGATGGACACAGATTAGGAGGGGATGGATGTGAGAGCAGACAGTGGCACCATGATGGAGCCTTGCAGGGGTGGGAGGTTTGTCCTAGAGCAGAGGGAGGACATCTGCAGGCACCAACAGCCTCTGCTGAGGTTCAGCCCTGCAGCTGCAGAGCTCCTGAGCTGTGCCCTCCCCGTGCTGTGCACCAATGTCACCACTGCCACCACTGCCACCCCAGCCCCGTCCTCCTCCTCCTCCCTGGTGGTCTCCAGGGCTGGCAGCCCCCCAGAGCAGGGCTGTGCCCCCCCAGGCTGAACAGTCAGGGGATTCCCAGGGCAGAGGCTGCTCTGTCCCCACCCCACAGCTGCCCCGGGGGTGGCACAGGGGCTGGGCAGCTGCCACATCTGCCTCAGGCTGCACTGAGCCATCACCAGCACATTCACCAGCACGTTTCCTCCTCCTGCTCTGCTTCCTGCCCCCAGCTGCAGCACAAGGCCACTGGTGCTCCCAGTGCTGGGGTACAGACTGGGAGCTTCACTCACACAGCCCTGAGCAGTTCTGCCACACCTCTGCATGTAAGGTGGAGGGGAAAGGGGGAAAAAGCAAAACCAAAAGGGATGCAGACACGCCTTCTGCAGTGCTGGAAGCTCCCAGCAAGGATTACAGGTACTTCTGGCCAGGAGGGCAAATTTTGATTCTGAGGATCAGACAGATCCTGCTTTTTCCATGCAATCTGCCCCACTCAGGGCACTCCTTTGGTCCTTGGAGTCTGTGCACAGCCCAGATTTGAAGGTAATTTAATTCTCATCAGATGTCTGTACACTGTTTGCTAATTAGAGATGAGGAACTGCCAGACACAAAGGGCCTGGCCCAGGGTCTCAGAGGAAACCTGTGGTTACACGGGATGCTGAATTCAGATCACCAAGCTCACACCCAAACACTCCTCTGGGCCAGCCTTCCTTTTTTAATCTCACAACTCCTAATTTTAAGCAAGGCCACAAACAGACTGGAAAAAACACACACGTGATGGTTCTAATTCAGCCACCTGAAAGTGCAGCCGTGGGCACAGGCTGTTTGCTCTGCACTGGGTTATCACAGGCAGTGACACACTGCACTGAGGCAGCCAAAAATTCCCTTAAAACTTGCTCAGGAAGGGTCTTGGGCAGCCTGGCAGCAGGACAAGCACCCAGGTACTTACATCTTCGTTTGTCGTCAGGTTGGAGGCGACTAAATAAGTGTGGAAACCTGAGAGGCCCAAAATAGACCAGACTGAGAAAAAACAAATCACCAGCTCCAGCACAGTGAGACAAAAGTCAAGGAAGTCTCAAGGAACAGAATCATCCTGCAAGGAGAGGCAGAGGACTGTCTGGGGAGGTTTGGACAAGCTTCCCATTCCCCAAGCTGCTCTGCAGGGATCCACCAAGGCACAGTTCTTCCCTTTCCACCTCAGCTTGCAAACTGGGAAACAACTTTGTCACCCACCCTTAGTCCCAGGCAGCCAGGGCACTAAATTATTTTGGGGAAAGGACACCAGGGTGACCTGCAAAGAGCTCCTGGCCCCTCTCTGTTAGTGATTAGTGGTGCTGGGCACCCCAGGCAGCTGCAGAAGGATATCTAGCAGGAGTTGTCTTCAGAGTGGCCAGGAACCCATCCCTCTGAGAGCCTGCAAAGCAGAAGAGAACAAGGAATGGCATCCCAGCAGGCAGCCCTGCCCTCCAGCCAGAACTCCACCCCACGGGCCCTGTGGATCCGTCTGTCTGCCCGAGGAGCACCTGCAGCAATGCCAGTGCACAGACACAGCTCCAGGAGCTTTGGGGCTGTGGGAAAGTCACCTCCCCAGCAGGGGAAGGGTGGGTGCACCAGCAGCTCAGCTGCTCTGGGCAAACCCACCCCTTCCCCAGCTCCCACAGCCCCAGCGCTGCGAGGGGCAGAGGAGCCGTGGGACCCTCATGGGTCTGGTGTGGCCCAGGCAGACCCCTCCCAGTGTGTCCCCCAGGGCAGGGCAGTGTGGCACCGTGGCACTTACGCAGGGTGAGGTGGGTGACGACGCAGGCGAAGATGAAGGCGGTGAGGAAGGACAGGGACAGGATGAAGGCGTAGAAGTAGCGGTAGTTGCGCTTGCCCACGCAGTTGCCCACCCAGGGGCAGTGGTGGTCGAATCTCTCTGCAACAAAGGCCGCTGGTGAGGGGGCTCCCAGCACCTCACACCCAACACACAGCAGACTCTGCTCAGCCCCACAAAACGAGCAGTTTCAAACCCATCTTCCCCCTGCACCCCGAGGGCAGAACCTCTCTGCAGGAGTGCAGAGGCACAAAGTGCCCGTGGTGTCTGTGCCAGCCTGGGGACAGGCACATGGGGACAGCCAGGCCACACGCAGTCAGCACCTGCAGCAAACCTTGTGTTTGTACAGGTCTGCATTGCATTTTACAGAACTCTCCTCTCACAGCCAGGGAAAACAGAGCCATGGAGTCTTGGATGTGCTGCCCTTGCCCTGGGCCACTGCACTAGAGTGCTTCTTTCAATTTAAATGCAAAGGAGACAGACCACACAGTATCTTGTTTTATAATCATTAGGAGAAGCAAAAAGCAATCTGCCCAGGAACACAAGTGACAGATCAGTGACAGGACCAGAGGCAATGGCTGCAGCTGTGTCAGGGCAGGCTCAGGCTGCAGAGCAGGGAAAGGCTCTTCCCCCAGAGGTGCTGGCACTGCCCGGGCTCCCCAGGGAACGGGCACGGCCCCGAGGCTGCCAGAGCTCCAGGAGCCTTTGGACCCCAGGGATGACAGGCTGGGGCTGTTGGGGGGCCTGTGCAGGGGCAGGGGTGGGTCAGTGTTCCCTGTGGGTCCCCCCAGCCCAGGACCCCCCGTTCCCCCCCGTGCCCAGCCCGCTCACCCACGCAGTTGTCGCAGACGCTGCAGTGCGAGGTGCGCGGCGGCCGGAACATCTTGCACGTGTAGCAGTACTTGAGCTTCACCACGTACTTGTTGATCACCACCTCCATGGTGCGGGCTGGGGGACGGTACGTGGAGCTGCCCATGCTGTCTGCAGGGACAAGGAGGGACACTCACACCCCTGGGCCACCCCTGGCAGGGGCAGGGGTTGGCACACGCTCTCCCGGCTTCCACAGGAACACGAGACAGGATTTGTCTCAGGGTGAGCAGCCAAGAGCTCCAGTCAGCTCCTCACATTATCTATGGCCTGCCCCTGTGCAGCGGCAATGCTGCTGGGATGCCAAGAGGAAGCAGTAAATGCCCGGTGCTGTGGGAATGTCAAGTAATTCACAAACAGTAAAGCAGCAGCCCAGGGACACCAGCTCATCTCTGCGTGCCCAGCGGGTCACAACAGGTAGCCTGGCTGTGGAGGCACAGGTGGCACTGCCACAGGAGCAGGAGCATCACTGCCAGCACACAAGCTGTCACCCCACAGCTGCAGCACTGGCAGCCTGCAGGGACTCGCCTCCATCACTGTGGGGAAGGACAGCTGCAGGTCTCAAGTGCTCCAGCAGATTCCCTGGAATTTGACATATTTGTGCTCGCAGCACAAGAGGATTTCTCCTCCTCCATGTTTGAATTGAGGATTTCTAGGGGAACTGCAATCACATCTCTGTGTGCTGGCACTCCACTGTTCCCTGGGGGCTGGAGACTGTTCCTGTACACAGTAACAGCTGGAAAACCCCAGTATCATGTTTGCAGTTTTGGGGGTTATTCCTTTTAGTCACTCCCAAAAAAGTACCTTTCCAACTGTGAGGAATTATTTGAGAATAGTGATGCAACAGTGAGCATGTTAAGGGGATAATAAGTGGATTATATTAGCAGTAACAGCTGGCACATCAGGCAGCATCTGCAGCCAGATTACTGCTTTAGGCCCTTATAAATAGAAACACGGATCAGCACTCTGGGGATATTTAAAAAAACATTTTTAAAGTCAGATGTAGAATTACTGCCTTGCATCTGTCCTCAGCAGGACAGGTTCAAGCTGCCTCACATCAGCTTTGCTAAAGCATTTGTTCCAACCTGCCACAGCTCCTGGATGCAAACACCTCCTTGGCTGTCCCCAAATCAGCGTGACAGAGCAGTTTTTAGAAGAGGACAAACATTAGCCTACTCTAAAAAACACCTTGCAGCACAGCAGGTTCAATGGCAAATGACAGTATCAAAAAGCATTAATTATCCTGCAACTCTGCAGCCTGGGAAAGCGCTGGGACTGAGCAGGAACAAAAAGCACCTGAGCTGCTCTGCAGATCCTCTCTGAGGCACTGCCTGCTCTGCCAGAGGAGCTTACTGCACCTCTCATCACGACTGGTAAACACTGTCAAGCCTCACGACCTGAGATTCTGGATTTTCCTGCCCCCTGGAGAAACCCTAAGGAGCCAAGACCCAAAAAAGGGGCCTTATTGAGCCCGGAAAGTGCACAGACACACACACAGAGCCAAACACAGGAGAGGGATCAGAGCTCTCACCAATTCGCTTCTCCAGGTCTGCAGCCTCACTGGGGGTGGCTCTGGGCAGGATTCCTGGGTCTCTGAAGCTGGTCTGGAGCAGGCAGCTGATGACAAAGAAGAAGAGGACGGCGGCGATGATGGGGATGGCCAGGGTGAGGTGACTGGCAAGGAAGGGGCAGCTGTCAAAAGATAAATAAAATGGAATTGCTGTCAATCATTGCACAGACCTGCTGTCAGCTGGGACATCACACCACCAACCACCACGGGGCAGTGGGCTCAGCAGTGACCTGTTTCTCCAGAGATGGTGTGTTCACACCCCAGGGCAGCTCCATTACCCACAGGTGGCAGCTGGGGACAGCAGAGGACACAGCCCTGCACACACAGAGCCACTGTCCCCTCCTGCAGAGGACTGACCAGCACTCACAGCCAGCACAGGATGGGCTGCCCCAGTCCTGACGGCTGCAGGCAGTGCTCAGGCTCTGCAGCACTCTGAGAGGATTAAGCAACTTTTGTTTCACCTCCCCAGCTCAGCTGTCCAGAACAAAGCACCCACCAAGCAACAAAACCCCTTCAGCCCAAGCCTGAGCCCCTCAGTCACCAACAGAAAGGTCTGTGAAAGGACAGACCTGAGCTTGTTGTCTGCCCTTTCCTGGGAGAACCCCCAGAGCCCTCTCTGCCCCATCGGGGAACAGAAATCACAGAAGTCATAGAATCCCCAAATGGTTTGGACCTTAAAGCCCATCTCATTCCACCCCTGCCATGGCAGGGACACCTCCCACTGTCCCAGGCTGCTCCAAACCCCAGTGTCCAGCCTGGCCTTGGGCACTGTCAGGGATCAGGGGCAGCCACAGCTGCTCTGGGCACCCTGTGCCAGGTTTTCCCATAGAAACCATAAAGTGCAGACACAGACAAGATGTATTTGCTGTACACCCAGCAAACTGGAGCCTGTGCAATAGAGGCATCCTGCTAAAATAACAACTTGGAGAGCCCCAGGGCATCCTCAAGCACGAGAGAGTGACTCGGCAAGAAGAGAGGCAGAGCAGATGTCCTGCATCCTCCGCCTGGCCACACAAAGCCGGCACGGTGCTGAGCTGCCCATCAGCCCCAGAGCCGGCAGAGAGCTGTCAGGGCACGGAGGATGCTGAGAAAGGCGTTTTTCCATCGGGATGCTGTGCCTGCTTCCCGCAGCTGCCTGTCCCTTTCAGCTCATCTGACTTCTCAGAACCTCTAATCCGATCAAGTACTTTCATCTCCCCACAGCAGGCTCGGGCGGCTTTCCTCCGAGACCGGCGGGGATAACGCCGTGATCCAAAGGCCGGCGTGGCCGGGAAAAGCGGCTCCCATCCCTCCCGGGACAGCGACGGAGTCAGATCAGAACCCTGCAAGGTGTCAGGAGCCCAGGGTGCTCCTTCCCCAGCTCCCCAGGGCAGCACAGGACACACCGGGGTGCTCCTGGCTCTCCCCTCCCTCGGGCTGCAGGAGCTCCCCCGGACCAGCTTTCCAAAGGCAAGGGGATGGGGAGGTGCCGCTCCTTTTCCCCAGACTGGGCGGCACAGCGGCGGAGCGGAGCCCCGAGGTGGGCACACGAAGGGTTTCGTATTTAGAAGAAACATTCTTCCTCGATCCCCGCGGTGGACAAAGCCCACGAGCCTTGGGGGTTTCCTGGGCCAATTCTCTTCTTGGGAGCAAAAGGGAAGACTTTTACTTGGGGGCCGTATTTAGAGCATCCTAGGGGGATGTTAAACCCCTTCCTGCGGGCAGACCGAGCAAACAAGGTGCAGAACAACCCCTGCCCCCCATAAGCACACCTGGGGACAGGTAACGGGGCAGTAACTACCTGCAAAGTGGGTCTGTATACCGTGGGACAGGGCCTGGGGGGCAGTGTGGACAGGGGACAGCGGGGACCCCGGGGGGAAGGTGGCCCCGGCCCGCCTCCCGCCCAGCCCGGGGCCGGCGGGGGACGCCAGCTCAGGCCGGCTCCCCTCGGGCAGGCCTCACGGAGGGGACACGGGCTGCCCGCGGCCCGAGGGGAGGCCCCGCAGCGCCCGCCGGGCCCACACTCACTCGAAGGCGAAGAAGAGGCCGCTGGTGGCCAGGATGAGGCCGAGCGTGAGGGCGAAGACGCCGCTGTGCCGCGCCAGCATGAGGCGGCCGCCGCAGTAGAAGCGGTTGCGGCCCGGGAACACCTCCCACTTCCTGCGGGGCCGCCGCGCCGCTCCGGCCCGCGGGGGAACGGCGCCCGCCGGCACCGGCGACCCGGCCGGGCCCGGGCCTGGCGTGGCCGCCGCCGCCCCGGGCGGGATCTGCCGGTACTCGCAGTCCTTCATGGCCCCGCCGCGGCGCCCGGAGCCCCGGCCCGCTCCCGGCCCCGCCCTGGCCCCGCCCACCCCGCTCCCGGCCCCGCCCCGCCCTGGCCCCGCCCACCCCGCTCCCGGCCCCGCCCACCCCGCTCCCGGCCCCGCCCCTCTCCGGCCCCGCCCACTCCGCTCCCCGGCCCCGCCCCGCCCCGGGCCCGGCCACCCCGCTCCCGGCCCCGCCCCGCCCCGGGCCCGCCCACCCCGCTCCCCGGGCCCGCCCACCCCGCTCCCGGCCCCGCCCCGCCATGGCCCCGCCCCGCTCCCGGCCCCGCCCGCCCCGCTCCCGGCCCCGCCCACCCCCCCCGGCCCCGCCCACCCTCTCCCGGCCCCGCCCCGCCCTGGCCCCGCCCCGATCACCCCCCCGCTCCCGGCCCCGCCCTGGCCCTGGCCCCGGCCCCGGATCCGCGGCCCCGCCCCGATTACCGGCCTGGCCCCGCCCCGCCCCGCCGCACAGCGCCCCCTGGCGGCCCCGCCGCCGCACCGGGAGCGGAGCGGGCTCGTCCCGGCACCGAACACCGACCCCGACCCCGGAACCGTGACCCCGACTCCGACCTCGGCCCCGATCCCAACCCCGACCGTGATCCCGGTTCCTGCCCCGGCGGAGCGGGCTGAGCCGCCACTCCGGTAACTTTCACACGTTTATTTGGGTCGTGCATGTGCCCACACAGCGCCTGCCACCCCCGGCGTGTCCCCTACCCGGCCTGGCTCCATGGAAAAGTAACCGGAATAGTCTGAGCAGCTCAGGGCAGCTGGACCCTCCTTGCCCTCCTGCTGTACCCACAACGCATCCCAGGGAATCCCCAAATCCATCACAGGACGCTGCCACAAATCCATGCCTGCCATAACCTCCCCCAGGAGATCCAGGAACCGAAGTGCATTCCCCATCCGAGGCAGCTGATGGGAAGTCTGGCTGTCAGCAATGCCAGCTGAGCGGGGCAGGGTGCTGCAGCACCACACCACAGAAACCATCCCGACTGAGACATTCAAACGGAGGAGTAACACCTTTGTAACTGCAACAACTGCATCAGCACAGCCACCTCAGGCTTTTGGAGCAGGTGAGCTTCAGATGTGAGCAGAGCTGCTGTCCCACGGCTGGTCTGTGCCAGCACAGCCCGCTATGTCCACGGGAGGAAGTTGCAGTGCAGGATCAGCCCCAGCAGCCAGTAGCCCAGGAAGAAGCCCAGGATGCTCTTGCTGAGGGGGGTCAGCAATCGCCAGTTCAGCAGCAGCCTCACAACGGGGTTGTCTGAGGTCCCTTTCCCACACGAACTGGGAGATTTACCCAGAAGAGGCTTCCCCGAGGTTGGATGATCAGTCCCTGTGCTCCTGAGTAAGGGTTCATGCTCCTGAAGCAGGTGAGCTGCAAACCAGTACAGGATGGGAGAGGAGCAGCCAAGGAACCGGGTCAGCACCTGGAGAAGACCAGCAGAGAAGAAATGACCCAAACTGCTGTGACTGTCCCTGCCCCGGCCCCACAGGGAACCCCTCTGTCCTACCTGCACGTGCATGCAGAAGAACCCGAACACCAGCAGGGCCGTGGCGTGGACCACGTACACGAAGGCAGCAGGGCCACAGAATCCATCTCTTGCCTTTCCCCGCTCTTCACTCCTCCTCCTCTCTAGGCCAAGGGTCAGGCAGTGCCGGGGGTTTGTGCTGACGTAGGTCCAGGCAGCCCATGAGCCCAGAAGGGTGACAGGCAGAGCAAGCAAGAAATTCGGGATCTGCCTGAGCTCAAAGTACCTTAGAAAGCCCACGTTCCAGTAAGTGTCTTGGATATAGGAATAGACCAGAGGGAAGCGCTGGGAGCACCAGGGGGGTTTATCCTGCCCCACGCCTACCACTCGGTAGCCCTTGTCCC
Organism: Sylvia atricapilla; assembly: GCF_009819655.1. Classification (NCBI taxonomy): domain Eukaryota; kingdom Metazoa; phylum Chordata; class Aves; order Passeriformes; family Sylviidae; genus Sylvia; species Sylvia atricapilla. The sequence goes on from NC_089163.1 coordinate 515,825, forward strand.
GTGCCAGCTGCAGCAGCGCCTCGGGAATGTCCCGGGCCAGCGCCGTGCCAGGGCCGCAGAACCTCACGTAGGCATAGTACTGAAACAACGCAAAAGGCAGAAAGATCCCGGCACACATCAGAGCCGCCGAAAACGCCAGGCTGAAGAGCCGCTTCCACAACACGCGGAGCTGCCTCCGAGGCCCCGGCCCCGCCTGCAGCTGCAGCGCCAAGCTCCTGGCGCGGGGGTAGAGGCAGAAGCCGGCGTTGAGCATCCCGTTGGCGCGGGTCGCCGAGGCCAGCGAGAAGAGCATCGCGCCGAGCCAGCCGTGCCCCTGCTCCAGCCGCCACATGGCGCTGAAGGCCAGCGCGGCGAACATGCTCTCCGAGTAGGCGGCTGCCATGAACACGCCGGCGGGGCTCACGGAGAAGAGCAGCGCGGCCAGGAAAGCCAGCCGGGGCCGGCGGAGCACCGCCCGGCCCAGCCGCAGCAGCGCCGCGGCCGCCAGCGCCGACAGCAGCGCGTTGAGCAGCGCGGCGGAGAGCAGCAGGAGAGCGCGGGGCTGCAGCGGCACCGGGCACGGCAGCAGCCCGCACAGCGCCCGCAGGCTGAGCGGGAACAGCGGCAGGAAGGCGCAGTTGTGCTCCAGCAGGTAGCCGCGCTCGGCGATGAAGAGGAAATGCTCGGCGTCCCAGCGGCCCAGCCCGCCCAGCAGCCGCTCCAGCAGCGCGTCCCAGCCGCCCGCACCGACCGGCCGCGGAGGGGAGAAGGCGTCGGCGGCGTGGTCCGGGATCAGCAGGTTAAACACCGCCTGCAAAACAAGGCGGCGCTGGAGATGCCCCGGGCACGACGGCTCCTGGGGCTCAGACTCGGGGTGAGGGTGGCACCGAGGCCAGAGTCACCCAGGGATGAGTGTAAAGATGCCCACGAGGCGGTGAGAAGGTGCGAACCTTTTGGGGTGTTTACATCTGGACAGAATAACGCCCTGGGACAGATCCAGCAAGAATCCCTGCAGAACTGGCCCGGGAAAGCTGCTCACGGCTATGACTGGGCTCTGTGCTGGCTGTCACAGCCAAACTCCCCCGTGCTCAGAGCAGGATGTCTCTAGCAGTAGGACTTGGGAAGGAACGTACAGGAGGAGATTATTGTTCCTTTTCTTTGACATAAACACATTTTGAGCCAAACCAGCCTCTTGCAGCAGCGTGAATACGCAGCAAGTTACAAGGAAATTTATGCAATTTTCCTTAACAGCAACCCGTAAGTATAACCCCCGGGTGCAGAGGGCCTGTTGGCTCTCCAGAGAAGATGATTTCCCCATTGTGCAGCACCAGCTCACGGGTCTCAGGGGTACTGAAGGGAGGAGCCTGGGAGCACAGAGCCCCGCAGAGCCTCTCTGGCTGGAGGACAGACTTGCCTGCAGCAGCAGCGCCAGGGCCCGGCAGCGCAGGGAGAACCACACGACCTCTCGGAGCTGGGGGTCTGCCCTGCTCCACAGCTCCATCCCGCTCGCAGGAATTGCCTCAGGAGGTCACCAATGCCAGCGGAATTCTCCTTCCACTTTGGGAAACCTGGGGTGGTAAACACAGAGGACAAAGAAAGGGATTTTTGGCTTCAGCCTCATTTGTGAATTTTGCGCCTTTATTTACTGTCAGGCACTTGAAAGGGTGCAAGTCTCTGTGAACAAGAAAGTCGCCTGTGGAAGAGATCATGGATCTGGGAGATGACACAGAGACCTCTTTGATATTGTTCCTATTAAAAAAAAAAAAATCCCTGACTTCTTAACCTTGGCCAAGACACCGAGGGAGAGAGGTCACGGTGTGACCCCACTCCTCACAGGGAGTAAATCCCTGGAGCAGACCGGCTGCTCGGCTGCCTCAGCAGGAGCTCCAGCAGCTGGAGCCAGGCTGCGCCAAGCATCCTCACACACATCCAGCTCCAGGGCAGTGAATGGGATTTAAGCCTCCTTTTCTTGGAATGGAGACAGAACTCATGTGGACTCTGAGCGTAACCCCGGTGGAAGCAGTTGCTGAGTGGGGCTGCCAGGAGCTGCCTCCTCTCTCCCGCTCCAGGTTTGCCCCTGGGAGGCCAAGAATGGATTTACTCAGCTGGCTCCACAGCTCTGGCACCAGCTCTGCCAGAGCAGGGTGGATCTCAGGCACACAGCTTCCCCCAGCACAGGCAGCACCAGCAGGACACAAACTCTGTGCCATCCTTCCTCACCACCTGCAATTTCGCAGTACTTTGGCAAAGCTCCTGGCACCTGCCTGCTGGGCACACTGCACATACTGAGCCCCCTGTCCACCTCCTCCCTGCCAGCCTTGCCTGAGGGATTTAAACCTTTGTGGAGCCTCCCCAGTTCGGTGTCTACATGCCCTGGGTGCCGTGGTGGCTCAGCTCAAGCCCTGGCCCTGAGCCACAGGAGGCAGGCAGGATCTGCTGTGCAGCTCTTTAAGATAAAACATTTCTTCCGTTGGTTCCGCGGCCACCAACTGCTGTTCACTTTGAGAAACACACGGCCCACAGCTCTCACTGGGTCCCAGCGACACCACATCCTGCCCTTGTCTCTGCTCCAGCACTTTGTAACACACAGAGATCCCCAAACTGATCACCCCACAGCCTAAAATCACTGAGATTTCTCTATTGCCATTGTGGAGAAAAAACCCTGCCAGGTTGAAAGTGCACGAGAGGGCAGAGAGCAAATCATCAGCAAGGCAAAACCCAAGATCCAAACCGGCTCACTGACAATTCCAATCCCCAGCCACAGGGTTATGCTTCCTATTTAACCACAAATAAAAGTTTTGGGGTTGCTCCTGTTCCCCTTGGGCTCCCCAGCACTCACAAAGCAACTGGTGGGAGGCACATTCTCCTGCATCACGAAGCTGTGACGTTATTTTAAGCGAGGGGACACTTCAACCCAGCTGTAAACTCTTTTAAAGCACATTCACAGCTGCAAATCCTATTAAAGCACAGCGGCAAAAATTGTCCCAGCACTTTAAATATAGTTTTTTCAAAACGCAGAGAAAAAGCCTCGCCTGAATGTGCCAAGAGAGCTCAAAGCAAACAGCTTTAAAAAGCCTGTTCCTGTCACGACGCAGCACACCTTGTGACAGAGCAAAGCCTTCAAAAGAGCTGCAGCCCACAAGCCCCGTTCGGATCCGGAACGCAGCATCGGGAATGGCTCTGCCCCAAAAATCCTGTGGGAAAGAGCACCTGCACGAGCACAAAAAGGAGAGCAGAGAGAGGCAGAAGGGCGTTAAAAATACTCCAGCAGAAAAAAAGATGCGAAGTCGTAACTGAAGCTGCCTTTCTCTCTGGGTTCCGCAGCGTGGCTCTCAGCCGTGCATCGCTCCGGGAGCGGGATGCGGGACCGGGCCGGGGCCGGCGCAGTGCGGGGCCGGGGCCAGCCGGTGGCAGCAGCCGCTCGCCACAGCCGCGGTTCCCGGCGGTTCCCGGCGTTTTCCCGGCGGTTCCCCGCAGCAGCTCCCGGCGGGGCGAGGAGCCCTGCTCCAGCTCCCATCCCAGCGCAGCCCCTCTCCAGCCTGCCGGGAGACCCAGCTCCAGACGTGTTTTAAACCTCAGGAGTGCGGCGGTGTTTTTTGGAAGCCCTGTTTGCCTGGCGCTGTTTCTGCGGGCCTGGCAGCCCTGGGCCATCTCTCCCGCCCGGTTCCAGAGGCCGCAGCGCCAGCAGCGCTTCCCTTGTGTCAGGATGCGAACGGGGCTGATTTTATCTCAGAACAGCTCACGGGGTGAACTGAACCTGCTCTGGGGCAGAACCCAGCTGTGCCCGCCCTGTTTGAGCTGGGCTGAGGCTCCACCGTGGCTCAGCTACGGGACAACTCCTGCAGTGCCCAGCGCACGCACGGAGCGCCAGTCCCGAGCCCTCGCCGGAGCCGCTGGGAGCCCGGGGCGAGGCCTCCCGGCGGCTGGGGACCCAGGCCTCACCGTGCGGCTCCTGCCGGGGCCGGGCCGAGGGCGGCGGGGACACCCCGGCTCCCATCCCGGCTCCCATCCCGGTCCCGGTCCCGGTCCCCATCCCGGTCCCCATCCCGACCCCGGTCGCGGTCCCGGTGCCGCAGCGCCCCCTTGCGGAGGGCCGCAGGGAGGAGGCCCCGCCCCCTCGCGCTCCCCCCCGCCCCACCTGAGCGCGCGGCGCGCACGCGGCTCCCCGGCGCGCGGCTCCCTGGCTCCGCCCACTGCCCCCAACGCGGGCGCAGCTTCCGGCCACGCCCTTTCCGGCGTCACGTGGCGGCGGCGGCGCGCGCGTGTGGGGAAGGGGCGGGCGGCGCCATCTTTGTTGAGGGCGGGGGGACCCGGACCGGGACAGGGACAGGGACAGGGACCGGGACAGGGACCGGGACCGGGGCAGGCCCGGGGCTGTGCCCCGCCGGCGGGAGCTGCACAAGGGCCTGAGGCCGCCCCGCGGGACCTGCGCCCTGCGGGGGCGCCGGGAGGGCACAGGCCCGGCTGTCCCCGGCTGTCCCCGGCCCCCGCACATCCCTCGTTCCAAACCGCCGGCGGGCAGGGCGGCCAGAACGCAAATCCTTCGTGCCTCGCACCGAATCTTCCCATCCCTGAGGAGTTCGTTAAACGCCTCGCTCTGACCCGACCTCTCTGCCGGTCCCCATTTCTGCCAGCAAAGGAGAAAACTAGAGTTCACTGCAGGCCAGATTAAAAACTCGGGGTCTGGCCCTGCCGGATCCACCCTGGGATGGAGGAGAGACCAGGAGAGGTCCTGAGTGCTTCTAATCGGGCATCAGGCTTGGAAAAACTCATGTTTTCTTTGCTGGCAAAAAAATGGGGAGCAGCAGAGTGATTTGGGTCCAAAAGGTGTTTCAAGGAATTCCTTGAATGGAAGGATTTAGGAACAAATGAGGCCCAAAAGCATCAGGGATTTGAGCTGCAGGCAGCCAAGGTCAGGTGTGGGTCCCCCACACCCCCAGTGCCACACCGGGATCACTGCTCTCATTTCACGTCTCTGCCCCTTATTTTCACTGTTTCACACGTGCACAGGGGCTGTGTCTGTGCACAGTGATGGGGGAGCAGAACAACTCCCCTCGGATCAACTGGGTGTGTAATTCTGTCAAATTAGGAGCGCTCCCGCCTCTCCCCTCCCTCCCAAAGGTGGCATTCACTCCAGATTAAATCCACACAAGAAAAGCCGCTGATTTTACCTGCTTCCACTTTGATGGCTCCTTCCTGTTCAGGAAACGAAGCAGAACTTCCACATCCATTTCATCAGGTTAAACACAACTCCTGGAACACAGAACTGAATGATCCTGGAAGTTGGCTCTGCACTGACTGTGGCAGAGTCCAGCACAATCCTGGTCTCACACTTGGTTCCCAGCGTTTTCTAAAGCCAAGGAAGCCCAGAACCATTCCTGCCTTTTGAGCAATCCATTTGAAGGACTCTCCTGCCAGAAGAGCTCCCACAATTCCTGCTGACTGACCAGACTTTTCAGGAAAAAGACTCTTTGATTTTGGCACAATCACTCCCAGGAATGTGAAGTTTGAGGAATGAAGGCTCTGGGAACTGAGAGCTCCCGAGGAGAGGACTGGGAAGATAAAACAAGGGGAATTTTTGAACAAAAATGACGTTTGCCTTTAAAAAAAGCTGCTTTTTCTTTAATGAGCTGGGAGCAGTTCTCGCTACCCTACTTCCAGTATCCACTGAGGACAAATCCTCGGGCTAAATGAAATCCCCACTTCCAAAGGCCTGGAAAGGTGCAGCTCCTCATTCAGAGAGGCTGAAGTTGGCCTGGGAGCTCTGCCTGCAGGGGAGGCCCGGCCCTGGGAGGAGGACAGGAGTCCACACCAGAAAATGTGAAAAATGTGAGGGAGAATGAAAATTTTCCGTTTTACAGAGCTGGGTGGGAGCTGCCTCCCTCCCCTCCCTGGCAGCCACAGCTTCAACTCACGCTGCAAATCCCTTGGGCAGCTGCTAAGGAAAAATTCCAGCGGGGAAAGCAAAGTCAGAGCAAGCAGCTCCTGAGCAGGGCAGGCCTTGGGCATCAGCTGGCAGCACTGAACTGCCCTCCCTGTCCTGCCAATAAAAAAAACCCTTACAAACATCTTACCAAGATTTAATGTACATTTATTCTTAACACGTGGAACATATAGTATAAAGATTTCATACTGAATAAATGATATTCATTAAGCCAAAAAAGGAAAAAAGGGAGGAATTTACATCAAGTTTTTAGCTACATCGTCTGAAATACAAATATGCAGAATTCATCACTGAAAAATCTCAATTGTGTTTCTTCATCAGGAACTTCAACTGAACCTAGAACTTTTTCACACCTCGATTAGAAAGAAAACAAAAACAGGAAAAAATAAACTATAAGTTGATTGGCTGCTGAGACAGCAATGACTTTATACACAGAGACCTGTACAGCATCCTCCAGGGAGGGATGTCTGGCAAGAGATTAAATAATTGTGTCTCGCTTTTGCAGGTCATCAACTCGTTAACTCGTCAACTATAAAGGGGTGGGAGGGGACAAAACTGCAGGAGTCTCAGGGTATGTGCAATGTACAACGTCATATATATATACACACGTGGCAGCGCTGGGCTGCAGCTAAAGGTTAAAACCAGTTCTAAGAGGTGATCTCAGGGTTATTCATACAATCAAGGAGGAAGAGAGAAAGAGGTCAGGGTGTTGTAGGTTCACACATTATACTTTGGGGGAAAAGCCTTTTTTTCTCCTCAACATTAACTAAAAACATTTTTAAAAACTACAGCTTGCTGCTGATCCAGCGTCTTTTTCTTTTTTTTTTCTTTTTTTTTTTTTATCCATGTGAGACGTTATTACAGTATGTTTACAGTTTAAGGTGTACAGTACATGGAGTTCTACACGCTACTGCACAGGCCTCCCTTGGACAAGGTCTGTTCACAACTGGTAACTTCTTGGTTCCTGCAAGATTGTGAATGTACAACGATAAACCACACAGAGTTCAGCAGTCACTTTTTGTCCTTCAGAGTTTACCATTAAAAACAGTTATGAAAGTGGTGCCTGTCAACGGGATAACACGGCAAGTCGTCTTTCCCCAAACTCACTGTAAACGACAGTAACTTTGGTTAAAATAAAAAAAGTCTTCTATGTAGACAGAACTTTGTCTCCTTTAATAAGGGATTCAGGACAAATTTGAAGGGCAGGGAAGGGGGAGAGGGGCCGGGGACATCTTTCCCCGAGGGAGAAGCAGGACAGCGCAGGGCAGACAGTGGATTCTGAGGTGGTTTTGCATAAATAAAGGGCAACAGTCAGTTTCTAAGTTCTCCACTCACGCACACGCACACGGGGGCTCGGATCCCACAGCTGTCATGACTGGCCAATTAAAAACAGTACATCACAAATAACTTGTGAAACCAAAGAGTTCATCAAAGGCGACACGGAGATGTCCAAGAGCCGCGACTCGTACAAGGTGAACTCCGAGTGGTTCTCGTCCACCTTGGCCAGGGCCAGCAGCGCGCGGGCGGCGCGGCGCATCATGTCCACGCTGGTGGCCTCGAAGGGCGGGCTCTGCATGTGCATCAGCCCCGCCTGGCTCTGCTGGAACTGCGTGGCGGCCAGGCTGTCCTCCAGGAAGCCCAGCAGGTTGCCAATGCTGCCCTTCTGCACAGCAATGGCTCTGGCAGCCAGGCTGTCCCCCTGGGCCAGGTTGGCCAGCAGCACCACGGCCATCTCCCGGCACACCGGGTTCTTTCTGTCACTGAGGAACCGCACCATGGTGCTGTACAGCTTCTCCAGGCGGCTGAACGGCGGCGTGGCCAGGATCAAATCCACGTTGTTGTCCTGGATGCTGAGTTTGCTGAGTGTTTCCAAAACCAGTCTCTGAGGGGAGAGGACAGCGTTGGGTCCCAGTGTCGGAAAGGGATCCTGGGCCTCTGCTGAGGGACACACTGCCCAGTGGAGGAGTCCATCCAGGATAGGCAAACAGATGCTTTCCGGGTAAGGGGAGAGGTCCAGCTGCCCAGAAATGTTGGCCAACGTGACCAGTGTGTTTTCACGCAGCATCTCCAAACAGTCCCACCACCACTCCACCTTGTTGCAGCTCACCCCTTGGTCCTGCTCCTCCTCTTTCTCGTAGGTCAGGGGGGCCTGTTTGCGTTCTGGATGCTTGTGGTGTAGGAGGATCAGTTTCCCTAGAATCAGCAGCAGCCCAGGGTGTTTGGACATTTCAAAGTCATTGCCTGGCACAAACGATAAACTCCTGATGATGTTGGAGACGCAGATGCAGCGCTTGGCCAGAGAGTCCTGCCAGTCCAGGAGGGTGCAGAGCGGCGTCTCGTCCTTACTGTGGGGTTCATCCTCCAGGATTTTAATATTTCTGTGGCTCTGAGCTGGGCTGATGACAAAGGGAAACTTGCTGCTCTCCTTCGCCGTTTCCGAAGCTTTGACCTCTTCCTCCTCCCCTGCCAGGGAGCCCGGGCGTGCCGAGAGCATGTCATCCATGGTGGCAGTTATCCTCTTCTCCGAGGAGCCGTCGGCCGCCGGAGCCTCCCCTTCCCTGGGGCTCGGGGTGCTCTCAGCTGCTGAACGTTTCCTCAGGGCAGAGGAGCAGGAAGCTCGTTTGTGAGGCAAGGGCAGCTCGGTCTTGCTCTCGAAGTGTGTCTGGATGTGCTCGGTGGTGTCCCCGCCGCCGATGCGCCAGTGCAGCAGCCCGCTGTCGAACTCCTGCACCCGCCCCAGCTTGTCCGAGTAATCCACCACAAAGGGGTCGTTCTTCTGCACCACCTTCACTGGAAGCTTGTCAAATTTACTCACTAGCTTCTCCTCGCTGCTCTCTAGAGGTACTTTGTCCTTGCTCGAAAACGCAGCCTCCTCCTCTTCCTCATCCTCCTCTTCCTCCTCACAGTTCAGGCTCCGCGGCTCATCGTCCTCCTCCCCTTCTTCAGGGGAGGAAGCTGAAGATTTGCAGAACCTTTCGGGATCTAATAGTGTTCTTTGCCCTGGGTCTCCTACCTCGTATTCCTTCAAGATTCCAAAGATCTCGATCAGGCAGCGCCGGAAATATTCCACCAGGAGTTCCAGCAAGCCTGGCAGCTACAGGGGAGAAGAAAAACAGGAGGGGAGGAAGGAACAGCCATCAGAAACCAACTCAGGCCAAGGCACGCAGGGCAGAGAGTTTAAGCAGTGCTGGCAATTAATAGAGCTTCTCATGCTGGCAATAAATGGTACAGGAGAGGTTTTTGTCCTCTGGGAGAAGGGACAAAAGCAGACACTGGCTGTCAGTATCCAAACTGCCCCCTGCACACAGCCTGTGCCCTCGGCTGTATCCCCCTCCCAGTTAACTCCAGGGAGGGCCTTTGCACACACACAGATCACTCAGGCCAAGGAGTGACCACTCGCAGCTGCCCTCACCCCACGCTCCAGGTACAGAGGCTGCAGGAGCTGCTCGTTGCCACCTTGCTGACAGAAACCCCTGCAGCATCAGCACTTCAAAGACCTGGCCCAGAGAGCATCTGCACCCACCTGGCTGAGGTTGAAGGTCATTATGCTGTTGTCATCATAGAGCAGGATGTTTATGGTATCTAAGGCCCACGTACTTTCAGCCAGCAGCCCCGACTTCAGAGACATCATCACTCTCCAGGCTTCAGGAGTTCCTGTAACATAAACACATGATACTTCCAGCTCCTGGAGTTTCAAAACAAAAAGGAGACACTTGATACTGCTTTTTTGGACCTGTGAAGAGCAGAGCCTGGTTAAGATGATGTACAGGCTGCATCTACCACCAACCTGCCTACAGGCAATTCCAGACTAAGGGCTCAGAACACAATTAACCTGCAAAAATGCCTTTTTTTTTGTTTTTTTTGAAAGCCAGCAGAGCCCCTGTGCTTGGCAGGGCTGTCCCAAAGGGCCAAGGCAGCAGCAATCCCTCAGAAGGCTCCAGGAGGAAGGCAGGAGTTTCCCCTTACCGATATCTTTCGCCGTCAGCCGCCTCCTCTGCTTCAGCACAGGTTGCGTGGCCTCCACGGAGCCCGGGGGGAAGGTGATGTCCCGCCGGATCATGGGGGGCTGCACAGCTGCTGGTGTGATGTGCGAGGCAGGCACGGGCGGCCCCGCCTTCTGCATCTTCATCCCCGAGTGCAGGAACGGGGATTTACTGGGAGAAGTGCGGTTCTCCAGAGGTCTGGGCAGAGGTGCTGGGCTGGATACCTGAGGAATGTGATTCTGCATGCTGGGGGGGGTCTGGTAGTTGGACTGGGGGGGCCTGGTCATGGGGGGCACGGGGGCGGAGGGGCCGTAGGGAGGTTGCCGGTTGCCGTGGGAAGGCCATGGTCCCTCGTGGTTGACCCTCTGCTCTGAATGCAGGATTTCATCCGTTCGAGTGACCCCGTGGTAGGCCGGGCCCTGGGGCGCCGCGCCCGAGCTCTGCCGGTTGGGGTAACTGCCGTAGCCCAGCTCGTTCCTGCCCTGCCACAGCGCCCCTTGCTGGGGCCCCTCGGGGGCCGGCTGGATGGGGCCCCCCATCATCTGCGGGGGGATGTTCTGCTGGGCGCCGGAGCCGGGGGCGGCCGAGACCCTGTCCCTGCCGAACTGGAAGGGGAACTGGCTCTGTCCGGCGCGGCGCTCGGCGGGGTACGTGCTGCCGTACTGGTTGTACAGGTCCTGCTGCGGCGACGGCTGTGCCGGCGGCTGCTGGCTGGGCTGCTGTGGCTGTGCTGGGGGCAGCTGCTGCTGCCCCTGCCCCTGCCCAGAGCTGTAGGGAACGTTGTAGAGCTCGCCCTCGTGCCGCTTGGCGGGGAGGCCGTAGCTGCCGTCCATCGGCCGCTTGTAGTTCTGCGGGGAGAGAAGGGCAAGGGCGAGGTCAGCTGAGAGGGAATCGGGGGTTGTTTCGCCTGCAAGGGTTTTAGAGCACTGGAGGGGGCTGCACAAGGAATCCCCATCCCTGTGTGGCGGAATCTCCATCCCTGGAGTGCTCCAAGGAACACCTGAGCTCGGCGCTTTGCCCTGGGTGATGAGGTGGTGACCGGTCACACGTGGGATTCATTGATCCCAGAGGTCTTTTCCAACCTCAGTGATTGCATGGAACAAACCAGCCAAAACCTCCGGGCACAGTCCCCAGAGCCAGAGGATCTGCCCCACGGCACGGCCTGGGAGAGGCTCTGTCTCCCTGCTGGCCGTATCCAATGTGAAAGTTGGACCAGTTGTTCCATTTCACAAGCCAAGGCCAATTCCTTGTGGCTGCCTGGGGAGCTTCCCTGTGGATCCCACAAGGATGCCTCGAGGGCAGGAGTCTGCCCACAAAAAGGACTTTCCTGCAGAAAAGGCTCAGCTCTACTCTGCATTCACCACAAACCAGACCAGACACTGGCACTTGCTTCCTTCCACATCCAGGAATTTTATCAGACCCTGTTTCTCTCACATTTCCCAGGTTTCTGCTGAAGTATCAGACAAAATGCATTAAAAACTGTTGTACTTCCTGCATCTTCCTTTCCTGTGGATTTCAAAACACGCTGCTGAAAGGAGCAAGAAGGCTTTTCACCCCTGGTTCTTTTAAGTGCAAAGGGAGAAAACAGCCAATTGCCGAGACCAAATTAAAATCCAGGATCTCTCTTGCCTGCAAGGCCTGAGCTGTAGCTGCTGTGGAGGCTATTCAGACACTCCACGGTCACAACTGGCTTCAGATGGAGCTCTAGGGCTTCAAAGATGACAAGTTCCAGAGTAACTCGAACTCTTGGCTCTGAGCCCCGTGGCTCTGGTTGCAGAGCCAAACTGCAGAGCAGTTGGAATTATTCTTAGCACAGCTCAGTGAGTGCCCTCTCTATACTCTCCTAAACCATAGGACTTAAAATTATCAGGAAAACATTATGGGTCCTGGCACGGATACAAAGAGCAAGTCGTATGTGAGGATTACAGAGAGGGATCCAGGTTCATTCAAACTGTCCTGAAACAAACCTGATGGGTTGGACAGGGCTTGGAGCACCCCGGGAAAGGTGTCCCTGCCCATGGCAGGGGGTGGCACTGGGTGGGCTTTAAGGTCCCTTCACCCAAACTATTGTGTGATTCTTTGATGAGGTACCTAAATCTTCACATTCATAAACCAAACGCACAGCCCAGAGAGTTTTCATCTTCCTCTCTTCACAAACAGCACAGGTAAAACTCTCAGCTGGGCCAGTCAGGACCTCTGGGCTCACCCACCTGCTGCTGCTGCTGATACATGGTGGTTTGCTGGCTGGGGAAGGGGCTGCCCGAGGACGTGCCTTGAGTGGAGAATTGATTGCCATAGGAATCATGTCTGGAGAGGAAAGAGACGTGTCAGTGTCACCGCGGCAGGCTGGGAGCCCTGTGGGGGCCGGCAGCCCCTGGCACAGACCTTTGCTGCTGCTGCTGCTGCTGCTGGGGGTAGCGGCTGGGCGAGTACATGCCCGCCTCGGGCGTGGAGGGCAGGATGCTGGGCTGGGCCGTGCCGCTCCCCAGGCTGCCCTCGGGGCCCAGCCCGGGCTCCGTCCTGTGGGGAAACAGAGGGAAAAAACCCCCAGGGGCACTCAGCATCTCTCAGTGCACAGGGGACAGCAGCGACCCCAGGGCAGGGCAGGGCAGCACGCACCTGACGCGGTCGTAGGGCGCTCCGTAGGAGTAGTGCTGCCGCTGCCCCATGGCCATGCCGCCCATGCCGGGGCCGGCGGCGCGGTTGTAAGGGTCACCCATGCCACTGTTGGGGCCCTGCCCTGAGGACATGAAGGGATCGCTTCCCGGAGCTGCAACAGAAAGAGAACCGCTCAACACACCCGCCTCTGCCTCAGGAAAAAGCGTCTGAGGCTCTGGGGAGGAAGGGTGAGCAGGGGATGTCCTGCAGCGTGTTCCGAACAGGGACGAGGGCTCCGGGAGGAGAGGATGCCTCACCTTTCCTCATACTGCTGTAAGGATCTTTATTTGGCTCGTAAGACATGCGACCCATCATGTCAGAGGTATTCATGCTGGGCTGGTACCCTGGATTTGGAGTCATGGAGTTCCGTTTCGGGAACGCAGGATCGCTGCCATCTGCAAAGGCATCCTGAAGGCCCACGGAGTTACTCCTGTTCCGAAAAAACCCCACAAAGACCACGTCACAGAGGTCCACGATGGTACTCAGGATTCTCCTCCTCATGCTCCCTCTCAGGTGTTGCCATCCCCTCCAAGGGCCACAGAGTCAAGAGGAACTGCCCTTCCACAGTGCTGTCCTCAGACACAACCCCAAAATCTAGGAATATTCACACACAGTGTTGCTGTCAGCCATGAAGAAGCAGCAAAGCGATGGAGTCCCACCAGAACAGGCCCCAACATCTGCAGCAATGACCCGGGGGCCCCCACCTCCAGCAGTGCTTCCATACCTGATGCCTGGCAAAGGGGGCATCTGACTGTGTGGCGTCGACGCTGGAGTTGGTGGCTTCAAGTCTCCTCCTTCTGCCATGGAGCTGCTGGTGGACTGAGGTGTCTGGGGGCCCTGCATGGAGCCTGAACCCGCTGCAAGAGAAGGAATGTGGGGTGAGCAGCTTTGCACCCTCTGGATGCAACCCTGAACCTCCCAGAACATCAGCCTCAAGAAGAGAGAGTTCTTTGAGGAAGAGACAGATGAATTATGGCCAAAAAAGCAAGAGGAGCTCAACAGTTCAAGGACAGGCTGGGCCAGGCTCCCCAGAATAACCTAAAGCTGAGAGGTTGTGTCTCTGCTCATCTTAACCCCATTCCCTTTTCCACACCATGGCCCTGTGTGGTGTGGAAGGTTATCCTATCAGAGGCTGATGCTGGAGTGCACCACGTGGCAGGGACATGGGGCTTCCTGCCAAGTGACAACCACTGATGTGCCTGTCACCTTCACATCCCCCCAGCCAGGAGGGTGGGCTCTGAACCCTGTCCTGGGAGTCTCAGGATCTCCCCAGGGATGGAAACTTCAGCTGAAGCCACCAAGAGACTCTGAAGGAGGCTCCTCTGTCTGCTCTGCCTTTCCAGAGCAGTGAATTCACCAGTGAAGCACCACTCCCAAGGATTCCTGGAACAGGGAATGCCGGAGATGCCGGATCTTTCACTGGAGGACAGAACTCGTCCAGCAGGTTCCCTGCAAGTCCCAGCCTCCTTTCTGCTCCAGTGAGCTTTGACCAAAGCCCCGTGTGTAATCCAGCTGTGCTGGAGCTCCAGCAGCTCTCCCCTGGCCCGGGATCGCTGTGACAGCATCAGCTCAGGTTCAGCCGCTCCTCGCAGCTGGCAAGAGCTGAACTCTTAATTAATGTTTCCATTAGTTCCCGTCCCCAGCACCCGATATCCCTCAGCTTCAGCCCTGCTGGTTGATGAGTCATTTCAGCTATTCATTAAAATCCTCCGAGGTCACGTCCAGGGCATGTTTGTTTACACCCCACCTTCCTGGCACCCTGTCCTCGGCTCTGCCACTGGGGAGCTGCGGGAGGAGGAAGGGCAGCGGCAGCTCCCGGGGATTTCATTCACAGCCCCTCCCCGGCAGCCCAGCCCCGCTGCTTCCCCCAGGAATTCACTCTGGTGCTGCTGGCAGGGCAGCAAGAGGCTGAGACATTCCCCGAGACATTCCCTGTGCCGCTGCCATTTGCTGTTTGTCCCCACCTCCCGCTGTCCCTCCCACTCAAAAATTCACAAGAGCTGGAGCAGGGCCAGCTCCACGCTCTGGGAATTCAAACCCAAGGTTCTTCCCCGGGGACTCTGCCAGAGGGAACCTTCAGGGCTTCCAGGAAACTCCTCCCAGTGCCCATGAGGGAATTCCCGGTTCCCTCCAGCCAGGATCTCTGGGAACACCTCTGGGTACTGAGGGGTGTGATGGACACTGCAGGGAAGAGCTCTGGCACCAGGAGTTCCACCCCTGCAGCCTCAGGAAGGGGTTAATGGAGAATGGCACAGTGCAATCCTCATCCTTCCCAACGTTCTGCAGGAGTTAATTTGGCAAAAGGGGCTGAAATGAAGAGCAAGCCAATGCCAACAGGTTGTGAGATCTGCAGGGAGAGCAAACCACATCTGTGGGACAGCAGAGCCCTTCAGCCAAAAGATTAAATGGCTTCAAAATGTCCTCCTGCTGTCCACAGGTTTCCAAACAGGGAATTTATTCTGATCCAGGCGATTCCCTGGGGGCCTGCAGGACACAGCCCTGGAGAGCAGCATCCACAGGACTCCACATCCCCCTGGGGCTCTTCAGCCTGGAGCTGGGCTGACAGAGCAACTTCTGTCCTGCCCTACACCCCCAGGGCCTGAGGGGAAGAAAGGGAAAGTGAAAGAGGAGCAGGGACACACTGAGTGATTCAGCACAAAGGATCAGAGCCACCAGCCAGGCTTCAGTGCTGCCTCTGCACATTCCCAGCTGTGGGAGTCTGGAGCACGGCGAGCTGAGGGAAGGGCTGGAATTGGAAATGCAGCAGAGTCCTCTCACAGCAGAACCCAAACCTGCAGAGTTTGGGGTGAGAGCCCTGCAAATTCCTCCTGCTGATGTGCTGAAGCAGGAGCTCAGCCCAGAAGGCAGAGCCAGGCCCTGCACAAACACCACGTGAGCTCAAACAAAACAAAAACTGATGCAGCACCTAATCCACTCTGACACACACCTAGAGCTACAACAAGCCTAAAGTGGCTTCCTAAGAGTCTCATCTCTCTCCAAATAAACTCCAAATGCTCTCAACATCTTTGCTGCACTGCCTCAGGGGGGCAAGAAAGAGGTTTTGGAAAGAAAGTGGGGTTGGATTTGTGGTCTAGCTGGAGCAGGACTCAGACACCACTTTGGACAGAGGTTTAATCTAATGGCACCAAAGTTACTTTATCTTGCAGAACACACCAAGGCTGAAGCTCCACTGGGGCAGGTTTCCTGACCAGTGACAGGACATGATTTAGCTCTTTACAAAACTCCACCAGCAGCTGAAAGGAGAGAGAAATGTGGTGCCCAACAGAGCACTGGGACAAGCCCACTGTCACTGAAGGGTTCAGCAGGGCTGGGACACAACTGCACTGCAGGCAAAAGAGGTTCATTATTCCACTCCTCAGGAGCCAGACAAAGATGGTGCCAGGGTTCCAAAAAGGCTTTTTTTTTTTTTTTTTTTTTTTTTTTTGCAAACATTATAGGAACTTCAAAGCAGACCAACTTTTTATTTCACCTACATGAGCAGGCTCCTGACCAGAAAAAGCATCTGAAGTTTTTTAGTTATTAGACAAACTGGAAAACTCAAGCTTCAAGAAGAGTTGGCAAATTCAGCAGCAATTCAAGCAATGAACTCAATGCAAATGAGAGAGAAAGGAGCAGACTTTCCAAAGACTAGAGAGTACAACGTGCATGGCTGCCCTGCATGTCTTTTCTTTTTTTGTTTAACAAATCTGAATTGAATGCTTAAATATTCTAAAACAGGAGCATCCCATCAAATCTGAAACAACAGTGAAGGTTCATTTTAAAGGGCCTGATTCCTAAAGCACCCAGGTTGTTGTGGGCCTCCCCTGCTCTGTGCACAGAGCCTCAAAGTCCTCCCTGGCTCCTGAGAGCAGGAACTCCTGAGGAAGTGAGTGCAGAGCCACATCCAGCCTTTCCTCCCCCCAGGTATCACTGGCACAGTCCAAACCAGCACAGCTTTTGCAGTGGGCTCCCAAACACCAGCAGTAACAAGGGCTGCTGCTGGAATCACCTTGCAGGGAAACTCCAGAGCTCTCTCTGCACCAGATTCTCACCAGGCAGAGATGCAGCAGCAAGCAGAGAGATGTGTGTGTGTGTGTGTATTTTTATGTTTTCTTTTTTCTCAAGCTTAGTGCAGAGCTTGGACACCCAAAACTGAACTAAGCCAAGAGGCTCAGCTCCCTCCAGTCTCATCCACTCCACATCACCAAAGCGTTTTTATTCCACACAACCAGAGCACAGGTGGGGCTGCTGTGGCAGTTTGGACCCACAGCACAGTGCCAGAGACCCTCCTACCCCCTGCACACCTCCCACCAGGCCCTGGCCTCACCTGGAGATGGAGGCTGGATCTTGGTCTGGGACTTCTTGGAATCAGCAGCAGCGAAGATGTCGGGAGGAGGGTCCTCTCCCCGCTCGATCTTGCACTCGAAGGCGTACAGACACTGGATGTACTGCTTCTTCAGCGAGCTGGCCGCGCTGCTCGACGTGCCCACGTTCAGGTTGGTGGCCAGCTCACGCCACTTCTTGTTCTTGTTGACCTGCACGACCAAACAGGGGGCTCTGAGCTCCAAACCCCAGCTGTGCCTCCTCCAGAATGAGAAATCCCTCCCCAGCTCACGCAAACGGGGCAGTGAGGGCTGAGCAGAGCAGCCCCAAAACTACTCAACTCCCTTCTTCACCTCCAGGAAACTTTTCAGATTTACAGGGACAGATTGCAAATCAAATCAGTCACGAGGTCAGCTGACAGCCAGATGCAAAGACAAAGACAGTGTCACCAATCTCTGCACTGGACAAAGCAGGGAAAAAAGGCTTGAATTGGATCTGGCCACAGACTGTTCTCACCCAGACAAAGGGAGAGCAGACATCTGGCTCACTTAAAGGGCGCTGGCTTTTATTTACAGAAATAAAACGAGAGAGAAAATGTGGCTAAATGGAAATTCGTGGCTCACACGTGGCCACAAAGCTGATTTTTGTGCAGTGGGCAGCTCTGTCCCCTGGCTGTGGTCACTGACCTGAGTCAATCCCCCGATCTCCTTGACAGAGATGTAGAGCCTGTACAGGTCCAGGGGCTTCCTGCCCACGGCAGGCAGGTTGGTCATGCCCATGGCCTTCTCCTCAGTGAAGGCCAGGTAACGATCCACCCACAGCTTCCTCTCGGGCTCCCCGCCCAGCTCGTACAGCTTGGTGATCTTCTCGTTGGTTGTGGTAGAGGAGCTGGACTTCTAGGAGAAGGAAAGAGAGATCAGGACTGAGCAGCACAGCAGCAGCTCCTCCATGTCCCAGGAGACATCCTGGCCCTGCTTCCCCCTGTCTCCTGATCCTGTCCCTGAGCATGCTCCTGGTCTTTCACCAGGGGCAGAGATGGCTTTGGCATTCCAAATCCTTACTTAAAAATGAACTTCCAAACTAGAGGTGTTCCTCAAACCTGCTGATGTTCCAGGTGAGCCCTAGACCCAAAACGAGTGTGTTCATGGCACATGAGATGACCCTCCCACAGCACAGACCAGGACAGAGCAGCCCTGATCTGTGGCCGAGAGCATTCAACTCCTCTTTTGCCATAAATAAGAGAGGCAGATGCCAGAACACAGGAGCAGAAGCGAGAGTTCTCCTGGATCTTCTCGCTGCTGGCACAGGGATCAAACCTGCTGAGCATTTGTTTTCCTTCAGGTAGCAAAGCAGGAGACCAGGGGCTCAGAAACTGCTTTTTTGGTGGTTCTTTTGAAACTGGTAGCAGCAATGCAAAGAAAAACAGTCCCTGAAGAACTTGTTTGCCTCCCTCTTCTGGCTTTAATACAGGATTAGTAAGAGGTTTGTTTGTGAAACAACTGCAACACTTTAGTTACCACGTCCCAGCTGAGAGCTGCCTTGCTCCAGGCCCACTCCACCAACAAACTCGGGTTTGTTTACGCTGCTTTTGGCAGTTTCACTGTGGCAGGTAATAATTCCTAATACTGAATTTGTTTTCCAGGTGAAATCCCTGACTCCCACAGGACTGGGAAATGCTCCCCTCCATTTCTCACCCTGTTCACTCTAAGTGAACATACAACACACGTCTTTATTTCCCTGGATGCTGAAGAGGATGGGAGTCAATAAAAACAAAACCCAGAACATTTTACCTTTGACTTGGATTCTGCTTTGGGCGTCCCATCCGCCTTGTTGTTCATTTTAGTTGCAGGTGTTAATTTGACATCCCCGAGTCCCATCATTTCAGGGCTTGCTGCCATCCCTGGGAAGTCAAAGGAATCTTTGAGGCTGATTTTCCCTCTGGCGCAATGAAACCAGCACAATGAACTCCTACAGCTCTGCCTTACCTGCGGAGTTGTTGGCCATGTTCCCCCCCATGGGGTAGGGTGGGCCCTGGGGGTTGATCATGCCAGCCATGCTGTTAATTCCCTGCCCATAAGGAGGTCCAGTGCCCATCATTCCCCCCTGATTCATGTTGGGATAACCAGGGGGCCTAGAGGAGGCAAGGAAGAAACAAACACTTACTCCACACCATGTATTATTAAGCACTGAGGAATCAGCTTTGCTAAAAGAAACCTAAAAAGGACAAGGAGAAGTGACTTGCCCCAAACCGTTTTTTCCAAGAGAAGAACAAAGATCAGGTGTTTGTGTAAAGCTCAGCACCCAGAGCCCAAGTCACATTCTCAAGAGAAAAGGGGATGCAAACCCTTTGGAAAGTGGGACTTGAGCTCTGAACACTTTCACCCTTCCTCTCGTTCTCCTACATCCACAAACTGAGCCTCATTCCACTTGTTAAATTGCCTTTAACCTGCAGTCTCTGCAGCCCTGGGCAGTGAAGTGAGAATACAGGATTTAGAATCGTGGAATGTCCTGGGTTTTCCATTCACTGCCAACCTCCCACACAACTGTGGCTCAAACTTCTTCCTCAAAGGGACAGGCTTGGGTGCCTTTACTGGGGTTTGGGAACGTGACCCTGGGCAGCCACAGGTAAAACAGGAGGTTGCAGGAGCAGCCCTCAGGTGAGGATAAAGAGCAGTGTCCAGTCAGACAACAAACATATCCAGCAGTTCTGGGGGAACCCAATTTAACACCATGCTCATGGCTCCCACGGAATTCTGGTAGGCCACACACACCTACTCTGAAATGGGCAATAAAGGAAAAAACAACCACAGAAAACAGTGCAAAGATCCGAGCTGAATTCCAGCTCCTTTCCCACAGCTGCTCATCAAGGCCCTAAAAGGAAGAAGTTCCTCACACTGGACAATGTTTTGG
The DNA here is from genome assembly GCF_009819655.1 of Sylvia atricapilla. Lineage (NCBI taxonomy): Eukaryota > Metazoa > Chordata > Aves > Passeriformes > Sylviidae > Sylvia > Sylvia atricapilla. The sequence goes on from NC_089163.1 coordinate 535,622, forward strand.
ATCACACACACAGCTGGGTGGCTGCTGGATTTAGGGGCTGCAGCACAGGGCCAGAGTCTCCAAGTCACCCAGGGAGAGAGAAGACCAGAAAGTGAAATGCAAAAATATCTGAGTTAAATAATTTCACCTATGAACATTAAAAATTCCCTAAGCATGCCATAAATTATGTACAGACTGCTGTAATAGTTTGGGCTGGACAGACTCTAAAGATCATCCCCTGTTCTACCCCTGCCATGGGCAGGGACACTTCCACTGTCCCAGGCTGCTCCAAGCCCTGTCCAGCCTGGCCTGGGACACCTCCAGGGATGGGGCAGCCACAGCTGCTCTGGGCATTCCAACACACAGCTCCTGCAGGCTTTCCTCTTCTCTTTTTAAACACTTCACTCGAGAAACAAACCTCCACAAAGGACCAAACCTCCATGAAAGACAGACCTCCAGGAAAGACCAAACCTCCCCAGAAGCCCTCTGAGTGTTCCCCCAGGTGTGTGTGACTCCAGAGCCCTGTGGCACTGGGCTGTGTGGCATCGGGCCGTGTGGCACTAAGCCGTGTGGCACCAAGCCCCATGACAGTGTGGTGGCACTGAGCCATGTGGCAGTGTGGCACTAGGCTGTGTAGCACCGGGCTGTGTGGCACTGAGCCCTGTGGCAGTGTGGTGGCACTGGGCTGTGTGGCACTGAGCTGTGTGGCAGTATGGTGACACCAAGCCCCGTGGCACCGTGCCCTGTGTCAGTGAGGTGGCCCCGGCCCTGTGTCACTGAGGTGGCACTGGGCAGTGTGGTAGCGTGGCACTGAGCTGTGTGGCACCAGCCCCCTGTCACTGAGGTGGCACAGAGCCCCATGTCGGTGTGGTGGCACTGTTCCCCGTGTCACCGAGGTGGCCCCAGCCCCGTGTCAGTGAGGTGGCCCCGGCCCCGTGTCACTGAGATGGCCCCGGCCCCGTGTCACCGAGGTGGCCCCAGCCCCGTGTCAGTGAGGTGGCACTGGCCCCGTGTCACTGAGCTGTGTGACCCCGGCCCCGTGTCACCGAGTCCCCGGCCGTCCCCGTACCTGTTCTGGATGGAGTTGGCAGCGGCGTGCATCGCGGCGGCCGCCGCCTCCTGCGCCTTGCGGTTCATGCCCGCGGGCGGGGGGCACATCCCGCTGCCCACCTGCGGGGGCATGTTGGCCATGTTGGGGCCGTAGGGCCGGCTGCCCATGGCGCCGTGGCCCATCCTGCCCGGGGGCAGCCCGCTGTACGGGGGCACCCCGCTCTGCCCGTGCATCTGGCCGCCCGCCCCCAGAGGGGTCATGCTGCCCCCCATGCCCGGGCTGGGGTAGCTGGCGTTGGACATGGCGTTGTAGTTTGGCTGCCTGGGGTAACCTCCTGGGGAGAGACACACACACACGGCATCAGTCAGCCCCTTCCGTTTATGAATCACCACGCCAAAAAAAAAATATATATATATATATAATCTTCTATCGGCAAATATTTAAAGATCGCTAACGGAGATGAGGGGGAGTGTTCACACCTCAACACAAAGTCAAAGTACTTGGATATAAGCCACGTAAAATGTGTTTTGACACAGCCAAGTAACAACATCGATTCAGAAGCTGCCTGAAACTCTCCCAAACCTCAACTCAGCACAAGAGAGCTAAATGGCCCAGGACAGGATGGAAAATCCCACATCAACCCTTCCCAAAACAGGCATCCCTTCATCATCTTTGTCTCCAAAGAGAGCCATCCCTTTGTCACAATTACATGGGATGCACAACCTGCTTATTCCTAAATAAGGAGGAAGAATCCTACTTTTACAAGTACAGCTATCCCTGAAAGCAACATATTCCACCAAACTCAACAGGAGCAAAGCTCTGGTTGGTATCACCCACAGATTAAGAGGGGACAAATCAAAAAACATCTATCATGGAATCATGGAGCGGCTTGGAAGGGACCTTGAAGATCATCCCAGAGACTACCTTCCACTACCCCAGCTTGCTCCAACCCTGAGCACTTCCAGGGATGGGGCAGCCTGTGGCCCCAGCAGGCTGTGAGGACAGAGAGGCCTTTTCTGGCTCAGTTCCCACCTTGAGGTCCGTACTGGCCGCCCTGGGGTCCGTAGCTCCCCATGGAGTTCTGCTGGTAGGGCCCCATGCCGGCGTGCATCTGTGCTCCCGAGGACTGCCGGGGGGATAAGGCTGAGCCAGGCTGGGGGGAGCTGTACTGGGGCATCTGCGGGTTCCTCTGCATGTACCCTGCACACCAGGAGGGAGAGAATGGTTAGTGCAAAGCCTCCAGAGCTGCCACTGCACACGCGTGTGCCAGGCAACAGCCCCAGCACTGACAAAATCCTGCCAGCAACAGCCCCCACACGTTTTCGTGGTTGCATTAAGGAGCCAGTGTTATCTGAGCAGATAACAGATCCAATTTCCTGTTTTAGCCAGGAAAAAAAAAAACCTCTTTAGTGTCACAGCAGAAACCAGTACATCTGCAAATCCTTGGGGCTTCTTGTTCTTAGTTTTTGTTCATTTTTTTGTTTTCTCATGGTGACAACTCTATACCTTCAGCCACGCATTTTTCCCCAAAAAATCTTACTCTCTCAAAGGGGACAGGCACACTACTGCTGTGAGCACCCCTTGCTATGAAGCTTAAAGAGAGCAAGTTAAGAAGCCAGAGGAAACATCTTAGAAGCCAAAGCACCAGTCTGGATAAACATTTAGAGGCCAAATAGCCACCAGCAGCTGAATTTACTGCAAGGTGCCTCAACACTTCAGCCTGTAATCCTGGGGCAGCTTTTCAGGGCTCTGTCCCCCAGCAGTGTCCCCAGGGCAGGAGATGTGACCTCCTCTGTGCAGGAGTGACCCACCTCGGTCCTGCGCGATGCTCGACTGGTTCATGGAGGGGTGCAGGATCGTGTCCGACTGGCCACTGGGCGGGCGGGGAGGCATCTGATTGCCTGGGCCACAGAGAGCACAGAAATCATCAGCAGCTGCTCTCCACAGACCTGGCACAGGCACACCCCAGAGCCCCACACGAGCCCAGGACCAGGGGATGTTGGCCAGGGAGAACAAGAGCAGGTGGCCACCTCAGGCCGTGGCACTGCACCCTCCCATCCCTGCCACACACACAGCGAGCCCAGGGGACTTCAGGGACCCCACGGTGCTGACACTGGGTAATTCCTGCACAGCTCAGCCCCACCAGAGCCCAGAGGTGAGAGGTTACCTGGGACTGCAGCAGGGGACAGGGGACCGGAGCGGGACTGAGCAACGCTGGCTGGAGATCCAGCTGGGGAGGGAGAGGGTCCTCTGATGCCTGGCAGGTGAGGAGAGGTATGTGGCGAGAAAGGAGACTGAGCTGGGTTACTCTGCTCTCCTTGGCTGCTGGAAATCCCTGATGTGCTTACTCCAGGGCTCAGGGCTCCTTCGGTCCCCATGGGCAGGTCATCTATGGAACCAGAAAGGTCCTGCAGGGCACAGAAACACATCAGAAACCATGGAGCCACGGGGCTGCTCCCTCACACACCGCTCAGGGAGAGCATCTGTCTGTCCCTGGGTGTGCTGCACACTGGAGTCAGGGAACTCTGTTGGTACCAAAGGCTGCTGCAGACTGAGGCAGCTGCCAGACGTGTCTTATCCTGCTGCCAGGCTGAACCCAGGAGCTCCTGAGTCGGTTTGCTGCTGGCCCAAACAACTGGCTAATTCTCCTATTTGCTCCTTCTAATTCAGTTTAGAGGTGGGAAGTTAAAGAATTCATCAACAGCACACGTCAAACTACAAACACAGGAGACAGTCCATGTGATCGTGGCTTGGAAGGGAAACGTGGCTCAGCCTCTGAAAGACAGAAAACTCCTGCCTCACCATAATTAATTCATAAACCTCCTATGAGCTGGGAAACTACTCACTTGAGATGGATAAAAACAAACTAAACAGAGATTTAAAAGAAAACCATAAAATACTCTTCAGGGTTCCCACTTCCCTTTCTTCAAAGACAGCAAAAATTAGCAGTTATTGCATCAACCTGTAAAGTTTAGCTTTTCTCAAAGGCAGGGCTAGAAAACACCCTTCCTCCTGCGTGTATTCACCTTGGAGAAGAAAAGCACAAAAAGCCTGAGAGAGCTGAAACCTCCAATTGCCACAGCAGCAAAGCGACAGCAGCAAAAACCAGCTGGCAAGTGTGAACCAATGGGGCTAATTCCAAGGAGTTGATGTGCAGATCCAACATGCCCAATTGTGCTGGCTGCTTGATAACAAGGTGCATCAGCTGTTCAGGCTTGGCCTGCAGTGAATGAGTCAGGAGCAGCCAGAGGAAGTGGCAGCTTATTTGAACAGAAAGCTGGGAAGTTGTAACTATTCCAGGGATTAGATAAAATCTCTGCCAGAGGTTCAAAGGATCACGGCAGGTGAAGAAGTGGAGGCCAAAGCTTACCAGGACTTCACTTACCCTTCCTAAGTCTTCCAGAGCGATCAGCTCTGGATCAGAAGGGTTCTGGGTGAGCCCTGAGGGAATCCCAGGTCATTTTGGCTGCACAGAATTCAGCTGAACAGCACAAGCAGAGCCAACCTCATTTAAAGCCCACAGAGAAAGGCCAAGGCAGCTGATCAATCACCTGGATGCCCTGGTTTCATTTACACTGAGGACACAACTCCTGGGTCAGCAGCAGTTCAGGGAAGGTTTTCCCAGCTCTGGCAGGGCAGATGGACCTGGAACACCAGAGACTGCAGCTCCTCAGCCTTGGGGAGCAGGAGCCCTCACACCCAGCACCTGCCTGCCAGGGGCTGTGGAAAGGCTCTGACAGCACATCCACAACCTGGAGTCATGGAGAAGAGGAATTCTGGAGGAATAAAGGCCAACGTGGGTGACACCCAAGCACCTCATCACCCCCGTGGGACAGGGACATTCAGAGGGACAGAGGCAGGGCTGGGCCTCAGCACCACGTTCAGCTGCTACAGCACAGCAATTTCCTCTCTTTTAATGGAATTTGGACAAAATGCTTCTAACAAACGCTGGCAAGTGTTACACTGGAGCTGCAGAGCCCAGACACTGGGTGGGATGATTTAGTGCAGAGTGTGTCCTCCCTCCCCTTCCATTACTGCTCCTGTTGGAGAGCTCATTTCCTGCACCACAGTCTCTGAGGTATATTTGCTTACTGCTCAAGTATTATCTTCCTGAGGGAAAAAAAAAAAAAAGCTTTGTTTTATTTCAATGAAAGCTAAAAAATGGCAGAAAAAGCCTAAAAATAGTGTCTGAGATCTCTTTCAATTTTCATTACTTTCCTATTGTAACATCAAAAGCATTGCTCCTTTATGCAGCTATTTGGGTGTTTTTCCCTGGACAACTTTGACAAATCCCACATTCCTACTGTGGAAACCATCTGAAGTGGGAGTAAAGAGACATTATTTCCAACATTTTGCATTAAAAAGCATCAACCAACACAAACAATCAGGAGCAAAACACTCCTCTTGCTGAGATTTACTGCACCCAACTGCAGCCACTGATAGAAGCCACACAAAGAGATCCCCCTGAAGGGATCAGAATGTCCAGAACCAGTTCAGTCCAGCCTACAGCTGCATGGGAACACTGGCATGACCCTTCAATACACGAAGGTAGCTTTAGTTTGAATCACCAAGTGCAGCCAAACATTTTTCCTCACCGCTGAAATGAAGTTGGAGGCCAAAGCCATTTCCAGCTCTGAAATCCTGCACCACTTAAGCTCCTGGTGGTGGGGATTTTAGAGCAGTTAAGCCCAGAGAGCAGAGGGGCAGGGCCTGGGCTGCAGAGATGAGGGGCTTTTAGGATCAAGGAAAAAAAAATTAAAAAAAAAAAAAAAAAAGCCACATTAAAAATGTGCACCTGAGACAAACAGTGGCATGAAAGAACAGGTACAGAGGAAGCATGCAAGGTGAAATGGGAGCTTCCTTCCTTTCTCTAGGGGTAGGTGCATCATCAGTGGAAATGAGTTTAAAGTGAATTACACATCCCCCTTTCCCAGCTGTTGGGACATGGGTTGAAACAGGACCGTGAAAATCAAGGAACTCCTGAAGTGGCTTTCACCTCCAAAGATATGTAAGTTTTATGAATTCCAACAATAAAGTCATTTCCCAGCAAAGAAGGGTTCTGCCAGCACAGCAGCATCTTCTGAGTGTGTTATTCAGCAGGACTGAGCTGCTCAGAAGGGAAACTCCTGCAAGGGGAAGGAGAAAACGTGGACTGGAATGTCTGAGCCCCAGCAGCTCACCAGAGAGGAGGCTGGCTCCCTCCCATCAAATTCTCTCTCAGGATGTCAAGCACCAGGGCACCACGGGTTAATTAAACCCCAATGACACCTCCAGCTCTGACAGCCCCACACCAAGGGAGAAGGAAATCCCTGCATCTCCCTGCAGCCTGTTTGCAGGGCAGCCCTAGCAGAGAAGCCTTTAAAAAACAATAAAACCCGATGGAAATAATGGAGACCTGCTGCTGTCAGGGGGGTTCTGGAGCAGGCCCAGGAGCAGGGGGCTCGGGAGGTTTTATTTGCCTCCTGGGAGCCCCAGGAGGAGCCCTGCAAAGGCAGGGCAGCAGCAGCAGAAGGGCTCTCCCCTCTCCTCTCCTGCCAGCACAGCCAGGGAGCCCAGACAGGAGGTGAGCCTCGGCAGCAGCAGCTCTGCCAACTCAAGGAAACGTCAGGGTCTGGAGAATTTCCTCACGTGTTTCCAATGTGTTTTTTATGCATTTTATTGCTCATCTGCCATGCAGATCAAAAAACGCTGGAGGGATTCCAACTATTTCACACAGAATCTCACACTCCAGGCTGGCTGCAGCCCCAAAGCCTGAGTTTCTTCACTTGAAAGAGTGCCCAGTGTTATTTTGGGATGTGACCTGATAGCGGAAGCCCACGGGGACCCTGGAGGGAGCAGCTCCAGCTGCCAGAGGATGCCCAGGCTGGTGCCAGGGAGGGCTGTCAGGGCTGCTGACAAACAGCCCAGCAGCTCCTTCTCCCCCCCACAGCCCTGGGGAGGGCCAGGGGGGCTCTTCCCTCGCAGGGAAAGGGCAGCAAGTCCTGGCATGAGCACGGCTGGTTTGTGCTGGAAAGAGCTGGGATTCTTTCTCCGGCAGCAGGAACTGCCAGCCCTCTATCTGATACAGCTCATTTGTTAAACAAACGGGGATGAAACGACCAGAAACACTTAAGATCAAGGTAACGAAATCCCAGAGGAGCAGAAGAGGCTCAAGGCTCTGCTCAGGCCCGTCCCACTGATGAGGAGGAGCAGGAAGACTGACCAGAAAGCAAATGGAACTGCTGAGCCTCCCCTGCCCAGCCCCAGGCTGGGCCCTTCCACGTGGGAAGTGTGGGGGAACAGGGAATGACCTCAGCACATCACATCACCCGACAGCACTCAAGGAAATTATGGTCTGAGAGGAGCATGTGGTGGAGCTTATAAATTCTGTAAGGCCAGTTGTTTCCATAAGATGCTCACAAGCAACGCCAGAGAACAATGGCTAAATTTATTCCCCAGTTCCTTCTGAAAGGGAAAAAGCCTCTTCCTTCCTTCTAATTGAAATACTCACTTTCTATTACAAGCCCTTTTTTTTCTGTGCAGTTGCTTTTCCACTTACTCGAGAACTACCAACATTTAAAAATCACAAGCTTGTCCTTTCCTTCCCCTTTATTTCCACACCCAAAATACCTCAATCCTCTCTATCACAACAATCACACAGCTGACTGGCAGGATCTCCCTGCTATTTTGGGGACATGGATAGACTCGTTCCTCCTTTGGCAGCACAGACAAATCCTGCCTCTCATGCTCCACAGAACACTCTCTCCTGGAGACTTCCCCGTGCTCCACTCCCAGCACACCCACAAAGGAACCTGAGGTTTCACAGATGTCACAGAAGGGTCTGGAGAGGATAACCCAGTGCCTCCCCTGCTCTGCCTCCTGCAGCTGGGCCCCCAGCAGAAACCAAAGCTGGAGCCTGGGAACAGCTTCAGCTCCAGTGGAAGCCCAGTGATACTTTACATCCAGAGATTTATCATCCAGTGTTCCCAAAGCTGACAAATCAAGAGTCAGGACAGATTTTCCAAGTCCTGTCCTGTCCCAGCACACAACCTCTGCCAGGGATGACCATCACTGCCCTTACTCTGCTCTTCCATCACCAGTTACTGTGGAGAGGAACATGAGTCCATCTTTCCAGCACCAAAGGCACCTTCAGGATTGTTCCTGGTGTGGTTTGGGCTGGACAAGACACAAAGGGGACATTCTCCTTCAAAATGGGACCAGAGCAGCAGCCAGAAGGAACAAAGGGATTTATTTGCAGTGAAATCACTGGTATTGACCCCTTGGAGATGTCCCTGGGAGCCCAACCTCTGATCTGAGCAGGGATGACATGAGAGCAACTAGAATCAGGCTCAGCAAGGGAAAAAACATCAAGATGCTGGTACCAAAGTGAGTGTGCCATTAGGACCTGGGAGTGCCACTCATCCCTGCAGTCCTCAGAGAGAGGAAGGAAGTGCCAGAGTTCACTATTCAAGGGGAAAACACCTGCCCACTAAACCCAGCAGCAGTGAGGTAACAGCAGCAGGGTTCAGCCTCTGCCACAGAGCTCCTATTCCTTCCACGGAGCTCCAGCTCCTCTCAGGCAGCAGCGCTGACAATTCCAGACCTAAGATGGGGACTGCAACACGCCACAGAGAGATTCGTGCAGTTCCCTCGCTCAAAAAAGCAGCTGAAAAGCTCAGTTCTCCCAGGCTGCTCCAGACAAACTGGGAGAAGCTGCTGCCTGGAGCTGCACTGCAGGGAGGGAGCCTTCGGAGAGGAGGCTGGCAGGAGGAGGGGCTCGCTGCCACACCACTCGTTTTACCCTGATGGCAAAAAAGAAGCTGCTGCTCTACTGCAGCTGGGTGAAGGTAGGTGAGGCCTGGCAGAGAGCAGGGCTGGGGCAGGAGCAGGCACAGGGAAGTGGCTGTGGCACATTCCGGAGCCCTGCGGAACAGCTGCAGCAGCCATCGATTTTTCAGAGGTCGATACTCCACTCCCACAGATCTCCTCGGCAGGAGCTTTAATCACATCTCCTGCTCCTACCCTGTGCCACCCCTCCTTCTCTTCCCCCTCCAAATAAAATAAAATAAAATAAAATATATTAAAAAAAAAAAAAAAAAAAGGAGGGAGAGGAGGCTTTCCTCCCCCTCCGAGCACGGAGCAGAGGAACAAATCTCATCTCCTCCGTCTTTGGAGAGCAGAGATTCAGAGCTGTGGCTGCAGCACGAAGTAGAGAAGGAGTAACATGATTCATCCACAGAACAAGATGTCGCTGGAGGAGAACCCTCCATGTGGAAGGGCAGCATTCCCACCAGGAACGTGCTGGGCTCTGCCACAGGACCCTGGGACAGGCAACAGCCAGACCCCTCACAGGAGCTCCCACTTAACCCTTGGGAGGCTGCTCAGCTGGGAAAAAGCACTCCCAGCTTTACACCAACGTTGGCACAGCATCAAACATCCAGGGCAGCACGAAAATTCCCAGTTTTTCCAGACAGCACCCTGTCACTTCAGCTGTCCTGTCCATCCAGCACAGAAGGGTGACACCTCCAGCTCCTACAGCAACACTGACCCCAAAACAAGCTGCGGGAGGATCCCGGGCACAGGCAGAAGCCACAAGGCAGCAGCAGCAGCAGAGGATGCTCTGGCTGGATTTCTGGAAGCTGTGGGGCTGCAGGGATGTCCAGGCCATCAGTGGGAAGGGTTGGCCTTGGCAAGGCAGGTGCAGGGGAAATGACAGGCCTCCACTGACAGCCCTGTTTATTCCAAGGGCTTTGCTTTTCCTTCCACAGGTTTTCACATCTCCTTATCCAAGCCTGAAGACAAAGCCCAGCTCACACGGAGCCATGGAGGAGGCAGGAAGTTCCCCTTGCAGTGCCAGACACGAGGATATTCCCATTCCCCAGCTTCTCTGGAAGGAGCTTTCCAGGCTCATGTTCCACACACTGAGACTCCAAAGCATTTAGTCATCCCAGCATGTGACTGTGCCACCCCGCCAAGCACCCAGCCACGCTGGGCAAAGGAGCAGCAAAGGCAAGAGGCTGAAATTACCACAAAATTTAAAAGGCCTCTGTTCAGGCAATACTTTGGATTTTAAGGTAAATCATCTTTTACTATCCTCATCAGCCTCTGAAACAATTAACAGTGACAGGATCAAATTCTAACAAAGGAGGAGGAAGGTTTTAGGACAGAACAAAAGATTTCTAAGGTCTCGAGCATTTGAAAGTGTGGTGAGTCCAGTGGCTCTTCCCCTGGAGGTTGTCCCTGCCCAGGGCAGGGGAGTGGAGCTGGATCATCTTCAGGGTCTTTCCAAGCCAACCCCTCTGTGCTCCTGCACTGACTCTGAGGCAGCTGGAGGCTGGCAGCTCCTTCCCAGCCCCTGTACCTGTGGGAAGGGAGGGATGGCCCCATTCCACCCAGAGCTGCCTGCAGAGCCACCCCAGGCCTGGGGACACACTGGGAGAGAATCAGGGAACTGCTCCTCTCTGCTGCCTCAGAGCAGTGAGCAGGAAGAGGGACCAAATCCATGGAGCCTGAGGTGGGCTGGAGCTGCCCCCGGGGTCAGGCACCAGCACAGTCCATTCCTGGAGATGCCACTTCTTGTCATTTCAGGAAATTAAACTTTTTTTTCCCCTTCCCTTAATAGAAGCTTCTACTTTCCAGATTCAAAACCGTAATAAAACCCAATCCTACAACTCCTCCCGTGACCAGGGCTGGTGTGGGAGCCCAGCCCCACACGTGGGCACCACGTGGACAGAGTTTTCCCCACGGGATTTATGACCCCACGTGTCCCCAGGACAAGTCAACCCAGCGTGCCAGGAGCACGGTGAGAGGGAAATGACTCCTGTGGAGCCACAGCTCAGGTGTGGTGGTGTCTGAACACCTCAGGGATCCCTGCAGCACAGGCAGGGGACAGCAGGGACCTCCCAGGGAAGGGAAGGGGATGAGGCTCAAACACCCAACGTCAGAAGACTCACAGGAGGCTCCCACACCGTTTGAGGGGTGTGCAGTGACACCAAGTCAGCAGCCAGAAGGAAGTGAAAGCTCATTTCCCTGGCCTGCAGCACGAGCTGCCTGTGAGCTGGGCACAGGGCTCCACATCCCACAGAGACACGTGTGGGAGAGCAGGGAGCTCTGCCTGGGACCCCAGAGCACAGCTGCCCCCCTGCAGCCATGTCCTGCTCCTGCCCCAGGACCCCAGAGCCCTGCCCCAGGACCCCAGAGCCCCCATCCAGGACCCCAGAGCCCCATCCAGGACCCCAGAGCCCTGCCCCAGGACCCCAGAGCCCTGCCCCAGGACCCCAGAGCCCTGCCCCAGGACCCCAGAGCCCTGCCCCAGGACCCCAGAGCCCCATCCAGGACCCCAGAGCCCAGCCCCAGGACCCCAGAGCCCAGCCCCAGGACCCCAGAGCCCCATCCAGGACCCCAGAGCCCTGCCCCAGGACCCCAGCCCTGCTCCCCCAGCCCCACTGTGGCCCCAGAGCCGTGGGCCAGGGCTGGGCTGGGGAATGTGAGGCAGGCACAGGCAGGAAGCTGAGCTGAGCTGAGCTGCTCTGGACCAGAATAGAAACAGGAAACGAGCCCGGCGTGAGCACAGAGCTCCTGCAGCAGCTCCCCAGGGATGCTCACACACAGAGCCCCCGGGGTGAGGGCTTCCCCCAGCACAGGGTGGGATCAGCCCCCTGCAGACCCCGGGGAGGGCTGGAGCAGGGAGAACTGCCCCATGGACACGCAGCAAAGCAGCCCTGGGGCAGGGCTGAGTGGGAAGGGTGCCACTGCAGCAGCTCTGGAGATGCTCTCCACAGTTAATAAAATATAAAATACAAAAACTTGGGGGAAAAGGCACAGCCCTCTCAATGAGCCATGCAGGAATGGTGGGCACAGTCACACAACAAGAAAACCTTGGGCAGAGGAGCACTGAGAACAAGGAAAAATACATTTTGAACTTTTGCTACCAGCACAGCTTGGGATAAAACCCTTCGGATGGCACAAAGTGGAATGCAGGATGTGCACTGCCAGTGCCTCAGGTGCCCCTGGGGGTGCTGGTGGCTTCATCTGCATCTCCACGGTGCTGCCCTGCTTTGAAATGCACACTCTGCTAATCCCTCTCCTAAGGCAAGCAATAAGACAAGCTCAAAAGGCCAAACACAAACCAAACAGAAGCAGGAAGTCCCATATGGAAAGAGAAAAAAGGAGAAGGGGAAAAGAAAAGGTTTGAAGTGACCAACAGATTCAACTATAAAAGGTTCTTTCTCCCTGCCCCCTGAAAAAGTTGTCAAAATCATTCATTTTAAACTGGAATTTTAGGGAAGCAGCCTGCCTCCCTCCCTGGCAGCTCTGGCAGGGTTTTGCTGCATTTCAGCCTGTTGCATTGATTATTTCCAGGTCAGGGGACGCAGCTGACAGAGCTCAACTTTATTCCACTTCAAGCACCCCCAGAGCAGCTGAAATGACCATTTGGACAGAATGGAAAATCCAAGTGGTGCTTCCCGACAACCTCCAGTGTCCAAACTCAGAACTGCTGGACTGAGGGAGAGAGAATCAAACCAAAACCACCCCACAACTGCTGGGGACATTCACTGACAAGATTCTTCTGCCAAAACTCTGCAGCCTCATTCCTCTCCCCACCCAACAAAACCCAATTTTCTTAAATCCACATGGCAAAGACCCAAGGCCAGAACCCACATCCAGAAGTTAACCACGGATCAGGAACATTTTCAGTTGGTTAAAATCCCTTCTGCCATTGACAGGACACTTTTCAGATCAAAATTCATAGATAAACAAGAGTGAAACACAACTAAATAAACAAAATAGTTTCCAAATAGTGCAAAACAGCAAAATACTGAGGTTAAAACTATTCCCACTCTACAAGATGAAAATAAAGTGCCCAGGACAGAGAGGAGGTTTCTCCCCCAGACTCACCACTGACCAAACTAAGGACACTCTGGGATGGGAATTCCAAATTTTTTGCCCCAACTGCCCAGTTTGCTGCCACAAAAATTCAAACATCACCTTGCTGTGTCAGGACCTCCAAACCCCTGCCACAATCTGTCCTCCTGGTTCATGAATGGCCTTTGGGACCAACCTGGAAGCTCAAAGCCCAGAGATGCCAACTCCTGTGGCTGGGAAGGAATGAAGAGCCTGGAGGGACCCTGCCTCACGCTCCACATCCACCCCAAAGACACCAGGAACTCCTCCAAGGCAGCCCACGACCAGAGACTGGGGCAAGGTAAAACCTTGTTCCACAATGAGAGAGAAAATCCCTCCCAAGAAACCCAAAACTCCAGAGAACTCTGCAGCAGAGCTGATGTGCAATCCAAACCCTCAGGGATGTCCCAGCACCAACCTGCCTCCCCCAGGGCTGCTTCCAGCAGCTTCCATGGAAGTTATTACCTGGAAGTGTCTCACTCCTTCAGCCTCCAAATCCAAGACTCAGAAGTTTAAGGCATCAAATAAACTGGATACAACTCTCCAGGAAAAAAAAAAATTTGGCTACAGAGAAGAAACTAGGGAATCTCCTGGGAGAAACAGATCTATCCCAAGGATTACTATTCCTCTATCACACCCAGACACAAAAGATTGTACTTCACTTCTCCCGTGCAGTGGCAATCTCAGTTGAGTTTGGCTGCAATCCTGATGGGGACTCCCTGGGGAAGCAGAGAATTTGACAGAGAAATCCCTCAGCTTGCCTGCCACAGGAAGGGGGAGCAGCCAGGACACTCACAGGGCTGGTCAAAAGGCACCAGGGAGCCCCTCTTGGCTCAGGAGAAAGTTTAGTCACTGACACAGCAATCACAACTGGGAAGGGATCCTGAGGGCTCCACCCAGGACAAGCACAGGACATTCCTCAGGCAGATCCACAAAAGGAGCTGAACAACCTGACCATGAGACCAGCACCTCCTGAAAGGGGGAGGACCAGCCAAAGGAACAGTCCCCCTTTATTGCTTGGAATTCCTGATGCACAACACCAATGTGTAAAGGCACTGGGCACATAAATTTAACACTTCCCAAGAATCTAAAAAAGCAGGAACCTCCTTTTCCTGCTGGGGCTGCTCTGTGTTTAATTAAAGATGAGGCATGGCATGATTTGCCCCAATTCCAGGATACCCAGTGAGCTTTTCTACAGCACCCACCAGGCCTGGGAAAGGGCTCAGGACAACATAATAAAATTAAAAGCCCACAAACAAACTCTGCTCCTCTAAGTCATCCATAATGGCAAAACAGGGATCTGGGAATCCTCCTGAGCAGGATAAAACTTTCTCAACTAGACAGAGTGAGCAATATCAGGAAGATAAAAAGAAATTGATAGTGCCCTTCCACGGAGCTCTTGTGCTCCTGAGCATCCCCAGGCCAAACTCCGTGCAGGAGATTGATCACTGCAAAATGAAACAAGGATTTGGCTGCTGCATCCCAGAGAAGCTGCCCTCCAACACCCCACAGCACCCCTGCCTGAAGCCCTTCTGTTCTTGTCCTACAGCATCCCAAAGAGACAACGAGGAATTATGGAAGACGTACAAGTGAGTCTCCTTTCCTTCATTTTTTTGCCTACTAAGGAAGAGAAAGGCCAAAAATACACCAGGCTTGGGTGAGCTAAATTTCTTAAATGCAAATTATTTGGTGGTGAAGCCAGGAAAACCAGATATTCCCTTGTTTCTAGGTCCCTCCACTCCTGCAGCTGAGATGGGTTTCTTTTCTTAGACTACTCGGGAGAAGGGACGACTTGAAAAGGGCCAAATACATTTAACCACAAGGTATAAAACAAACTCCCACTTGGTGCTGAGAAGGAGCCACTTCTCAAAGCCTCGTTACTAATTCCTATAATCCGAGTCAGAGGGATCAGTAGGACTCAGGAAGGCTCCATCAGCAGTGCCCCTGGAAGGGCTTCCCACCCTCCTGAGCTACAGCAATTTCTTCAATTACTTCAGGGGCTTCACTTCTCCTGTGCTCCTCGCCAGAAGATGGGTCACATGGAAGAACTTGTGGAGAGGCAGAGTGGAAAGAAACATGCTCTTTAAAAAGATTTTTTTTTTTAACCCAGGCCTCAGAACAAATTAAATCTTTGTAATCAGGGTCCAAAAGGCAAAAAGGAAGGAAAAGGAAAGAAAAAGCAACAACCCACAACTACTCCCATTAGGTGGTCAGAACTAGAATCACTTCATATTTTGGGTGACAATTTGTACCCACGATCCGAAGGCCTTATTTCAAGGGGCTCATAACAAAGCTGTTCTCATTGCTGGGAGCAAAAATAACTCAGTTCTACACACAGCTCACTCCTCTGGCCAATCCAGCTGCAGCTCCCAGCAATGATTTAGCCAGTGGCTAAAGAAAAAACTAAAAGCTCACTCACTTCCTACTGGTTAGAACAAAAGTTACCAGCAAAATTGGAACTCAGCAGCTCCAAACTTTTCTTCTGAGCCAGAGGCACAGACCAACTTGTGCAAGCTAACCTAAACTTTCAACCCTTCTCTGTTTTCCTGATGTTTTAACACAAAATTAAACTACTCTGGCCCCAAACCTGCTGGAACACTGGGCACTAAGCTCATCCCCAACTGGTGACTGCACATTCAGATTTAGGACGCCAAAGAAAATATAATTCTCCATTTAGTGAGGAAGGAGCTGCATGGGCCAGATCTTCCTCATCCAGACCCCAACCCATTTGTCTTTTTCACCAACTGTTCAGTCAGACTGGACCAGAGGAGCTTAAATCAGCAGCAGAAGGATCCAATGGGCCACAAAGGCAGTGGTGCTCCAGGGCCAGCCACCAGTGCCACAGTGGGCCAAGGAACAGGGAAATAAGTCAGAAACGAGGATTTTCCCTGGAGGCAGGGCCTAGTCTGACAGCAGCCAGGTACCTCAGACACTGCACACAGAGAGCTCACAGAATTAACTGCTTTAGGCAGAACCTGCAGACCAGAGCACTCAGGGTTAAACTCCCCTCTCAAATCCATTACTTTTGTAAATTACATTCAGTCTCCAGTGGGAAGCCAGAAGCTAATGACTTGGTAAAAAGCACAGGCAGCCTCCATCATTCCCATTTCCAGGTGGAATAGCACCAGTGCTGGTTTCTCCTGCTGTGCTCCTGATTGCCCTCGGCCCAGGCCCCACTCACCGGCAGGCTGGAAGGTCTGGACTGAAGATTCAAGTTCATGTCTTCTTGCCCTTTACTGGAAGCCATTGAGGGAGCAGAGGATGCCTGGGACCCAAACGAGTCTTGAGATAACTCCTGAAACACCAAGAAACACACGGATCAGAAGTCACGAATGGGAATGCAATAAAGCCTCTGCTGGAATCACTCTGGGACATTGTGATTCTCACATTATGACAGATTTATGTCCCCTTGGTGACGTTTGCCCAAAACTGGAGGTGAGAGGCAGGACAGAAAGCCAGGGCACACAGACACTGCCCAATAGCTGCTCAGAGCTGGGAGCACAGGTCTAGGCCATGACAGAAGAGGCAGGCTCCAGCTTTGCCCCACGGCAGATCCTGGAGACCACAGTCTGCCCTGGCTCTGCCCCTCTGCCTCTTCACCTTCCCCATGCCACCCTCGCTCCAAGCTCCTCACCACACAAACAAGGCACATCCATTAAACCTTCCCTGGACGCCTCCAGTGTTTGCTGAAAGGTCCCACCTTTGTCCCTCCTCCCCAAAGCCAACTTTTCCTTCTGCCACTTTCCACCAGGACAAACCCCCGGCTCTGCCCATTTCATCCCACCAGCTCTCTGCGTGCACCAACCACATGCACAGGGCACAGAGCAGCAGGTTGCCCCCGACAGTGCCCCACACCAGGGCAGGCAGCGGGGTGCCGGGACACCTACCTGAGGCGGGGGGAAGCGCTGCTGGGCGTAGGCAGAGGGCTGCTGCGGCGGCTGCGCCGGCGGGTACGCCGAGGAGGGCTGGGGCAGCGCCGAGCCCGCGGGCTGCTGCGCCTGCTGCTGCTGGTACGGAGACTGCTGCTGCTGCTGCGGGTACGGGGGCTGGCCCTGGGCGTGCTGCGGGGCCGGGGGCTGCTGCGGGTACGGGCTGGGGGGCTGAGCGTGGGCCGCCTGCGACGGCTGCTGCGCGTAGGGCGGCTGCGCCGCGGGCTGAGCCTGAGCCTGCTGCTGCCCCTGCTGCGGGTACGAGGGCTGCGAGTGAGCGGGCTGCGACGGAGGCTGCTGAGAGTAGGGAGGCTGCTGCTGCTGCGGGTGAGGGCTCTGCTGGTTGTAGTAGGGGGTCTGGCTCTGCTGCCCGTAGGCGCCGGGGCCCTGCTGCCCGTACGGAGGCATCTGCACGGGGAGAGAGGGAGAGGCATCGGTCACAGGGTAATTCTCACAGGGGCACTTCTCACACGTGCACAGATTCTGCTCCAAAAGCAGAGATTCAGAAGCCTGTGCAGAGCACCGATGCGCTGGAAATGTCACTACTCAGATACGTCCCAGACAACGGCAGAAGTCACCCGTGTGTGGCGTTGCTCTTGGCAGTAGCCAAGTTTTTACAGGCATCGTAGCTGAGTTTTTAGGGATCCCTATCTGACCACCCTTCAACAAAAGTAACATTGAAAGGAAAAGACTGCTTGCTCCAACGACAAAACAAAATAAATTGCCTTTTGAATCCTGCAAACAGTCCAGCAGGCGCCACTTGGATCATGTAATGAGCCAAAACTGACCTGGAGTCATTTCTTGTGCAAAGAACAGCTGTGTCTCTAACACAGCACAGCAGAAAGAGGATCTCCCTCCCCTGCTATTTATTTTTCCCCTCGCTGGATTCAGGAAAGGATTCCCCAGGGAACGGATCCCACCTGGAGCAATGCCCCTTTCCCCCAGGGACCGGTCCAGCCTGGCTGGGGGGTCACGGCTCTCTGCCTGCCCGGCTGTGCCCGGCTGTGGGGGTTTGGGGCTGTACCTGCTGTGCATAGGAGATGCTGCCCATGGTGCTGGGCGTCCTGCCCTGCATGGCCATGGGGTATCTCTGCGGGGCCTGGGGCCCGTAGGGCTGCCCGGGGTAGCCATGGCCCTGCTGCGGCCCCGCCTGCGGCCCCTGCTGCTGTGTGTAGGGGTTGTTCCCTCCGTAGGGCTGAGGCCTCATCTTCCCCATCTGATCCATCGGGCTCGACGGCTGCAAGGCAACGAGGGACACGTCAGGAACCGCTCCTCGGGACGTCACAGCCTCCCAAAATCCCCGGCAGGGAACCGGGACAGGGCGGCGCCGAGGAGGAGCTGGTCTGCCTCTCCCCAGGTGCTAAACCCCAAAGGTACTGCTGGAATTGCTCCTGCTGCCCTTCCAAACCCACCACCCCACCAAGAGCAAGCCCAGCGAGAAGTCATTTAATGCTGACATCTCTCCCGTGGCCAGACACGGAAGAAGGGGGGAAGGATCATCAAGAAAAATCAATTAACAGTGTAAGTGGCTTTTCCCCACTGTAGGTAGTAGTTTAATGTCCAGATATTCCACAACAAGGTAAATTTAGGCTGAAAATTTAAATATTCAGAAGAAACACTGCTTCTTTCACGTATAACAAGGTCTCCCAAAACACTACAGGCTGTTAATTTACACTTATGCATTTTAATTAATGCACATTGATGTAGTAACACTGGGCAGTGCTGCTGACATCCAGCCTTCAAGACTGCAGGTTCATTTTTGAGTATTTTTTTTACATGTGCTTTATGTCTGCTGCCTTTTGGAGAATAAAGAGTTTCTAAATCAAATTTATTCAGATGCACGTAAAAAAAAAAAATTGTCAGCCTCAAAAGTCAGGTCCCTGAGCTTTAGAGCAAAGACAATGAGATGAGTGAAGAAATGCAACTTTCCTTGGACTTACTCATCTGTGCTACCCCTGCCTGGAGCCAAGGTTTAGGAACAGTCAATCGAATTTCCTGAAAACATTATAAACCTCAACACTATAAAACCTCAAAACAGAGCTTTTTCACCTTGGCAGCGATTCCCCACTAAAGCAAGAGCTGTTCTGGTGTGGTGACCTCTAAATGAATCCCAGCACAGTCCTTAACCTCCATTCCTTGGATCTGAATGGGAATCCTTCCCTGAGCTCCTGGTGACCTAACTAATCCCAGCGAGATGTTTTCCCCAGATCACCATGACAATGGAGTCTCTATTACACCATCCCTTCCTGCCACCCCTGCGGTGGTGTTTGTACAGATCCACCCTCCCTCGCTGAGCTCAGGTGCTTGAGGAGTGGCCCTACAGGTCTGCACAGGCAAACCTCACACACAGCTCAGAAACTCCTCACAATCCCCGAGACCAGGATTTCAGTGATCTCTGCAGAATCCACCCTCTCAGGGGGGAAAAGGAGTTCTTGCAGTATGCTGCACTTGAGGAAAGCCTTCCCCAGCAGCCAGCACACACTGGTGTGCCCAGCTGTCTGTGCAGTGTGCTGCCAGGGAGGCTCAGCACTGGGACAGCCCAGGGACAGCCCAGGGACAGCTCATGGGGCTCTGCTCAGTGGGGATGGCAGGAACACCCCACTGCTGGAACAGGGAGAGGCTGCTGCCTCCGAGGAAATCTGTGCACAAATCGATGGAGAGCAAAGTGCAGCTGCCCTGTTCTACCTCAGCTCAGGGTTTCCACCCACAGGATTTGCCAAGCTGCAGAGGACCCACAAGGGTCCCCCCTCAGCCCTGCACAGGACACCCCAGAGTGACATCCCGTGCCTGAGAGCGTCTCCCAGATGCTCCTGGAGCTCTGGCAGGCTCAGGAAAGCCAGCCCCTCAGTGAGCAGGGCATGTGCCACCCTGGGGAGGCTGTTCCCAGCTGTCCCCTGCACTCCCTGCAGGGACTCTCCCTGCATTTTGGATTTTGGATGTCCTCCCGTGCTCAGCTGTGCTGGATGTTCCCATTCTCAGCCATACTCGCACCAAAACAACCCCGAACAAGTTTCAGTCCATGTTTCATGTTCAAGCCATCAGAGATGCTGCTGGGGAGGAAGATGGGCAGAGGCTGCAGGCTCCAGGC
Source organism: Sylvia atricapilla (assembly GCF_009819655.1). Lineage (NCBI taxonomy): Eukaryota > Metazoa > Chordata > Aves > Passeriformes > Sylviidae > Sylvia > Sylvia atricapilla. Next base: position 555,552 of record NC_089163.1, read on the forward strand.
AGCCCCAGATCCCTGCCCTGGGAACACCCTGGGGCCAGGCCAGGCACCCACAGGGTCTGTGCCAGCTGGGAAAAGGAGCTTCCATTCACAGGGGCAGAAAAAAAGAGGTCTTTGAAGGCTCTGGTGGAAGCCTCAGAGCTGCAGGGCCTCAGCCCTGAATGGAGCACCCATGTGGAGCTCCCATATTCCCTAAAAGATGCAAATTGTGTTTACATCTGCCCAGCAATGGTCCCTGCTGCTTCCCAAGCCTTGCCTTGTGCCATCCCCTTGCATTACTGACATCTTCTCCCTGCCCACATTATCTTCTTTGGAATGTAAAATCGGGGCCACCAGGAGCTTTCCCAGCCCCTGGCTTTTGACTGCAGCCTGCTCTCACCACCCCCAGGCACTCACATCCTTCCTTCCACCTCACAAAGTGCAACTTTGGGGTTACTGACTAAATATTTCAGCATCTTTTCCGTTCGTTACTTGCTTCCTCCTGGTTGTAACTCACCTTTGCAGCCCTCTACCAAGAGCAGCTTTTTGGGCTTTTTTTAAACTTTTTTTTTATTTTTTTTTCCCCCAAATACACTCACACCACCTGCTGCCACCCCTGCACTGATTTTCTTGTCTGTGGTCACCCACAAGACCAACCATCTCTTCAGGGAGGAGAAAACAAGGTGAAGATTCACTTTTCCATGACTCCTACAGGAAGCATGACAACTACTAAAAAACTTCCCAGAAACATTTGGAACTGTTTATGCAGCCATTAGGGAGAAAAAAAAATGATAGAAAAAAGCAAAAACCCAAAACACAAACCCCAAACATCTTTCCAGGATGTGACCAAGTCGTCACCTCGACTGCTCAGCGTAGGAGGACACGACATGCCTCAAGCTGCCACCCTTCCACCAGGCCCTAGCACAGAGAGGTGCTAAAAACAAACACTGAGAGCATCCAGACTGCAGCCTTACGGATAAAATTCCATCACCAGGAGGAAGGTAAACGCCAATTAATCCCTAATGAAGGAATTATTTCATACACACACTCCTGACTCGTAGCAAGGCTAATTTGTGCTCCCCAGGGCTGCCCTGTACGTCTCAAATGCTGCCATGTGTTGTTTCTTCCTTCAAAATAGCCCATTAATTCAGAATATCCCACACATCTCTGCTGCTGATGGGGCTTCAATTGCTTTGGCCTCGGTACTGCTGCTCAGCCATCAGGAACCTGCTGCCCCAAACCCCTTTTAGGGATCTGAACTGCCCGTGCCTCCAGAAGAGAGGCAAGGAGAAACGCAGGGATTGCTCCCAGGAGGAGCAGAGGCTGCCCAGCCCCTCTGCACAGCCACTGTGTGCCCCAGGAGCTGGGGGAAGCCAGAACACGTCACGGGAAACACGGAAACACCAAACCCCGATTGCAAAAGGCTGGAAATCCTTCTCCGGGCTGATACATGGGAAATCCTTTCAATAGGAAACCACAGGAGTAGATTACTGTGATTACACTTCAAAAGCAAAGGCCCTGCCACAGAGAGACATAATTGAGAGAAAGTGTTGCTCCTTGATCACTGAAGTCCAGACCCCCTGCTTACACCTCCCTGCATTCATAGAAATTGCTTCCATTCTCCCTCAAGCCCACTGTCCCTGCTGTTGTGTAACACCAGTGAGGACCAAAACTCGACAAAACATTGTCCTGCCACCAGCCAAACTTCCAAATCCAAAGTTGTGTGGTTTGGTGTGTAAAGAGAGTGGCCATAAGCCGTGCTCCAGAGAAACTGCAGAGCTTTTTGGGGTAATTTAAGATATTTCTAAACCAAGAGTTTGCAACAGCAAGCCCAGAGTGAGCTTAAAATTGCTGAGTTCAAAAGCCCTTCAAATCACTTTGTGTGATGTGAAGGGTGTCAGGCCCCTATAATGAGGCAGTGCAGTGAAACCAGCTCTTCCTCCAAACAACACCGGCCTTCTCCGGGAGAAGCGACAAAAGCTTTCAGCAGACAAGAGGATTCCATGAACAATTCTTTTCAGATTCTGTCCGGTGGAAGAGAAATTTGGCCTCTTGAATGAATAGCTTGGTTAAACTGGAGAGGACTTGCTCTTGGTCCTGTCAGGAAAATGAGTAAAGGGGAGAGGCAATTCCCACTTTGGAAGCAAGAGCCAAACCCTCCACAGCTGCACAGAAAAATGGAATTCTGACTTTCCCCATTACCTTATTACGTTTTTATATTTTATTGGGCCAGAGGAAGAAAAGGAGGGAGAGTCATTTACTGAACTCTCCAGTTTCAAATCAGCATCATTCAGTTATTGGCAAACGTGTTGTGTGTTGGTGTTGGCCACAAGTGATTCCTTCAGCTGCCCCCCAACCTCCTCCCCAAAAAATAAGGCGGCTGAGAAAGTAAGAAAAAAGCCCAAAGCTCTCAGGTTGGCTTTGAAATCTTCCCCTGACCAGCTTTGTTGTCCGTTTTTTTGTGATAAAAAAATAATAAAAAGCATTCCTGGCTGTTTAACCGAGAGAAGCCCTAATTGATTCCCACAGTCATTAACCTGCATTTTACCTCGGAGAGTGGTAGTTAAGGAAGTCGGCACTGCTATTTATAACTCATCTCAAATTGAGGGCAGACTGCCTAAAATCTAACACATCCCAGCTGTACTCCTGTTTGAACTGGGGCCAAGGGAATTTTTTAAAGCAATCTTGGCACGGAATGAATGACACCCGGAGCAGGAGCGCGTGTGCTGTGTTGTGGTGACGCAGCGCTGGGGGTGGAAGGGGCCGGGGGGGCCGCTCTAATCCTCTCCCCAGCCCGAGCCGGGGCCGCCCACCCACAACCAAACACAGAGCACAGGAAAGGGCTTTTCCTCCGCGACGCCTTCCAGCGAGCAGCACACGGCTCATCTGCATAAAAGCAAAGGCACGGCGCTCCCGCCGGGAAGGTTGTGCTCCCGGAATCCCCCGGCCGCGGAGCCGCCGCCTGCCAGCGCCGGGAGCCCCGGGAAGGGCCGGGGACAGATGGGGACCCGGCAGCGCCGGCATCGTCTGTCTGCCGGGACACGGTACCGAGAGCAGCCGCAGAAGGCACAGCGACGGGCCGGCGGCACCCGGCCACCCCGGGAACGGGGGATGCTGAGCGGCACCGGGGATGGGTAACATCAGGGATGGGTAACATCAGGGATGGTCAGCACCGGGGATGGCAAACACCGGGGATGGCAAACACCGGGGAAACACCAGGAATGGTCAACACTGGGGATGGGCGACACCACTGGGGATGGCAAACACCGGGGATGGCAAACACCGGGGATGGCAAACACCGGGGATGGCAAACACCGGGGAAACACCAGGAATGGTCAACACTGGGGATGGTCAGCACCGGGGATGGGCGACACCACTGGGGATGGCAAACACCAGGGATGGGTAACATCAGGGATGGTCAGCACCGGGGGAACACCAGGGATGGTCAGCACCACCGGGGATGGCCAACACATCCCACAGCCTGGGGACAAAGTCCCCTCCCCAGCCGGCATCCCCAGGACATCGCACTGCAGTGAAGCAAGTGTAGAAGAGGCATGAGGGATTCCACCTCGCACCTTTAAACCCTCAAGCTGCCCTTTCTCCACGTTCCAAGGGCACTGCAGGAGCACCCAAGCCCTGAGCAAGACAAAGGCCACTGCCCGGGTGTATGGCACCAGCTCACCCCGCACAGGGCTCAGAACAGTGTGACACACAGCGAGGCATTGCCCAAAGCTGCACAAAGCCCTGGGGATGCACCAAAAGCAGCCCGGCCCTGGTGATCCCACAGCTGACAGCAGCAGCTCCTCTCCTGCCAAATCACAACCGTGGTGATCCACAGCATCACCAAACCAGAACCAACGGGGATGGGGACACAAACAGCACCCAAGGGACAGCACAGGAGGCTCCAGCAAACCCCAGTCTGAGCTGGTCACTGGTGTTTGCACATCAGCCACTCTCACACCCATCTGTGCCTTCCAAACCCCCCAAAGGCCACTCCAGCTCCTGCACAACCGGAGGAACGATCACAAACCAACAACCGTCCTCATTCAGGAGCAAACACAGCTCACCTTCCAGTGGGGAACTCTCCTCTGCTCTATTTAAGGTACAACTGCCTGGCTGAGGTCAGCACCCCGGCCTGAACTCGCTGCCTTTTATAGCCCGGGTCACGCTCCCAGGGCACTCTGCTTTCAACAGGGACAGGAGGGGCTCAGGGAAGCTGGAGTTAAAATAAAGATCCTCCAGCAGGACGTGAAGATGCCCCCAAAAGAACACATCTAGAAACCCCACGGTAATAAACACTCCACGAGGTGTATCCACCACCCCACTGGCACAGCTTAAACACGGAGCCCGTCTCTGCGAGAATTATCGTCACAGAAACACACAGTTCCTTTTTCTGCTTTTCCTCTCCCTTTTTAAACCTGAGAAATCCACCAGCTTCCCTCGGTCCCTCAGCACAGGCAGGAGCCCTGCTCCTCCCAGCAGAGAGTCTCTTTGCCCTCCCCAGGGCAGCCCCAGCACTTTGGGAGCCCCACGCTGCCCAGGAGCAGGTGGGATGCTCTGACTCACACCCATGGGCCTGGAGTGCCAAAACCTGACTTCTGCAACACAGCACAGGGTTACAAATGCTCTTCCCTTGGAAACGTGCAGGACAAACCCATTTTTACATAAGCTACTGAAAAATAAAACTCCTCCCTCGCCCCCACAAATCCCAGAATGTAACTTGGATCTGGACACAACCAGGAGGGGATGGATCATCATCTCATTATCAATGGCCAATGCAGATTAAAGTTTGGCTGTCAAAACAAATAACCTCTGCTCCACAGTTTCAGTTCTGCAACCAGAAAGAGCCTGGTTTTTCTTCTGACTTTTCCCAGTAGGTCAGAGTTTGACCCAAGACACTTTCTATTCCTCTAAACCTCTGCTAACACCCCGACCTCAGGACAAGCTCATGACACCAGCACAGAAGGCGAACAGGACTCCTGCATTACTTCAGCCACCTGCTTCTATCTGGAGCTCCTGCAAACCTAAAATCTGCCCTGTTCAATGTTTATCCTACCCCTGACCGTTTATCCTACCCCTGTCTTTGGGGAGATGGGCTGAAAATCCAGATCCTGAGTTGTTCCAGTGGAAGGAAGATGAGTGAGTTTCTCCCAGCAGCCATCCTGTGACCTGTATCTCCCTGCTAAACACAATCCAGTAATTACCCATTAACATTTCTCAGCAAGAGCCCAGTCCACACATCTCAGAGGACTTTCCAAAGCACAGCTCTTACTAATATTCTTCTAATTGATTAAAACTGACCAGAGTTTTGATTACAGGATGTATCACTATGGAACATCTCATTCCTGAAAGAAGTCAACCAGCAGAAGGTGATGTGGTGGGGAAGTGAAATGAGAGTCACCCCTCAAAGCCTCACTGGAAATAACCCAGTGCTCCCGCCCAAGTACCAGCAGAGTTGTGTCATTTTTGATTTTATTAAGAAATAGAGGGTGGGAGGGTGCCAAGCCTGCAACAAGCACCAGGATGGCTCCTCACAGAGACCTCTCCTGTGTGCTCAGAGCACATCCCTGTGGAACAGCACAAGGGATCCCCCACGCCTGAGCAACAGCCAGAGCACTTTCCCTTTCCCTCCACCTCACCTGCCTACACCACGGCAGGACACTCTGACAAACACCATTTACTGATTTAAAAGCAGCCAAAATTAACAAAGGATAACGATTACTGTACAGTAGCTGATGACCAATGAAAATTTCAGGCATTTCCCAGGCAGTGGGGGTCAGGTGATGCAGTCTGTTACCCAGACTGTGTGATCCCTATCCAATTTCTCTATCGTTTCCCCAATAATTTTAACTTCTGTCCAAAGAACTAGGTAACGAGCTGTCTATCCCTCACTGTCAGCCTTCAATCCACTTTATAAGCACATTATTCAACCAGCTCGCCCCAGGATTCCCCAAGTGCCGCTGCTGACTCCACCCAAAACTCCAAGCAACACCAAGATGTAAAGAAAACTGTGCCTGAGCTCCATGGGAGATGATCCCAAGGAACATGTGATCCTTGTAATGAGGTGCTGCTCCTTTTAAGATGGAAAGAAACTTCCTTCCTGAATATTAAATCAGGCTTTAAGTTCAGCCAACCTCCTACTTCTGCTCTAATGAACTGGAGGCAAGTCAACAAAAAGACTTTAGCTCCAGTGTCTCATTACAGCCTGGCTTCCAGAGGAACCCAGCTCCTGCTGCACCACAGCAACGGGCCCTGGGCAGCAGCAGGAAAAGTGAAGAAAGCAGCAGGAGGAAGGGCTGGGGTGGGAGAGCAGAATTACACTCCGTGTCACCACTGCTCAAGTGATCTCACTCCAAGGAGCACGAGAGCAGCCGCTCCCCATCACCAGCCAGCCCCAAAATATTTGCTCCAAACGCTGCTGAAAACCTGAAAGGGCTCCAGATGCCCCGTAAATACACTCAGACACTGCAACCTGTGGCAGACTTCAGTCCCCCAGCTAATTCCCTGTAACCCCTGTTTCCCTTAAACCAGCCCCTGCTGATCTCATGGACAGATGCCTTTTGCTACTGAACACGAGGGATGTTTTCCAAAGCTGAAGGAAGAGCCAAGGCAAGGGCTCACTGGAGCTGACTTTCTAGAATAAAGGTAGTTTTATCAATCCACTAAAAGCTTTTTCTGCACAGAAATCTGAGGGTGCTGGTGCACACTGGATTTGATAAGACACCTCCAGCACAGCCTCCTGGGTTCCTCTCTAAGAACACTTTCCTGATAAATCTTCATCTGTAAAATGCAGCAGCACAGGTTTCTACACACTTGTGTGTCTGAAAGCTCCATCTGTATTTGAATATCTCATCACTTTGCAAATTCATCTCATTTTACACAGAATAAGCAGTGGCTGAACAGACTGAACTGGACAGGCAGACACTCCCATGACCCCTTCCCACGCCGGGATGGGCATTCCTGGGAGCCTCCAGGAGCAGCTCAGGGCTCTGAACAAGCCCAGGTCTCACACCCCACCTCTCCCAGCACACACAGCACCTCCAGGGAGGAGGACACAGCCACGCTGATCCCTGGAGAGCTGCAGCTCCTGGAGGTGCCTCATCTTATCCACAGCTTCCCCAGGAGCTGCTCCAAGCCACGGCTCAGCCTCTGCCCTGCTCCTGCAGGATGACTGAATCCACCCAAAAGCACGTGTTATGGAAGGCCAAAGTCATCCAAGAAGTCTGAGGGATGACTCTGTGGAAGGCAGGCAGCCCCAGCCTGTGCCAACACACTCCAGCACTCTCCTGTCCCAGCCCCTGGAGGGACACTGGGGCTCACAGGGACATCGCCTGCGATGGGGTAACAGGGCCCAGGCAGCTCCAGGGCACAGCCCTGCCCCAGGAAACCAGGATCAGCATCACCATGGGCCCAGGAGTGCCTCACACACACCCTGGGTACAGGAGCTGTCACCAGGAGTGTCACCACACTGTGCCTGGCACTGCCACCAGCCGCTGTCCCCTCCTCAGGAGGCAGCTGGGGAAAGCCCAAAGCCCCGCCACCACTCCTGACCCTGGTCTTTTGTATCCAACACGAAACAAGGTAGCAAAGCTTTGTTTTGCTAATAGGAAACAGGAGAGTTACTGTATTTCCCTTGTCATTACAGCAGCTGACAAATTTGGGCGCTATTTTTGTGGATTTTAGCGAGCCTTCTCTTATTTTAGCCTTAAAATTCAACCTTCAAGCCTCCACTTCAAGTTCCACGGAACCAAAAATATTTCAAATTGCAGTAATGACAAGTTACCATCTGCATTTACTGAGGATGGGCTCGGTAACTTCACAGCAGAGCCACAACCAATCTCCAGTATTTACACCCAGAGGAGCTATTTGCATCCAGCAGAGCTGGGCTGTCGTGCCTGCCTGGGGGAGAGGGGATGGGGGAGATGGAAAGTCTACGTGGGCAAGAAACTTGGCAGCTCCAGACAGTGGGGAAGACACTCCTGGAGCCTTCACCAAGCCAAGGCTGCCGTCACGAGTGACACAAGGTCCTTTGCTACTCAAAAATACTCATCTTTTGGGGTTTTTTAAAGGCCCACCAGGCCTTGCTCACATTGATTTTTGAAGCCTGGCTCTGTTGCCCCACGCTCACTGCTGTGCTTGGGCTTTTATTTCATCTCTATCCAGGAAAATCCAGATTTCCAGGCAGCATGAACAAGGTGGGGAGTTGCTCAGCGAGTTGAGAGCAGCGTGTGCTGGCAGCTGGGGAGAGGACACAGGAATTCCCACTGTGCCAATGCCATGGGGGCAGGAGGAACAGCCAACGCTGCAAAGTCTCCACTGGTTCCAGGAACAGGTAGAACAAGAAACTGTGAGACAGCTCATATGGGGAAAGGAGGATGAGACACGAGTGTGCCTTGACAGCAGGGACACCTCTGAACAGTTTATTGCCGTTTGCAGAGCGATCGGTACAAAGCTCTCCCTAATTCCTGCCCCTCGCTCCGTGGCCTTGGCACAGAGCACTCCCAGCACACTCAGAGCCACCCACAGCCAGGGGATCCATGCTCTGGGCTCAGCAGCACATCTCACCTGCCTCTGCTGCCTTCCCACCCCTGCCCGAGTCCCTCACCTGGGCAGGGGCAGCAGATTTGGCCCCTGCTCCAAGGAGGAGGCAGGGAAGGGTTAAGGGCCAGAGCACAGCTGAAAACCAAGGAGCACTCCACTGCTCTGGGATGTTTCATACAACACTAATCACTTCATCTGATTTTAATTCCTGACACCAAATCAGCATATAGCTTTTCAAAGGAAATCTTGTCCCAGATTGCAAGGTAATCAATCACAATTAACGTGGAAAGCAGCTTTTGCAACGCCATCGTGGCCTGTGAACCGAGCAGCAAGGCCAGGGAAGGGGCTCAGGAACATCTTCCAAGCACAGGCAGCCAGGATAATTTGGGATAGGATTGGTCTGCCAGTGTCCTCTGCAGGTTCCATGCCAACCCCCTCTGTCCCCAGCAGTGTGCCCTGTGCCAGGGCAGCCACCTTCTGCCCACACCCTGCTGCAAACCACAGGGCCACCAAAGGGACTCTTCCTAAACCAGAGACAATGGCCAAGAGGACAGTGACAGGACAAAGAGCCACGGCCATAAAACAAAACACAAGTTCCACCTCAGCACGAGGAAGAACTTTCCATAAGGCCCAGGGAGGGCTGGAGTGTCCCCACGTGGGGACATCCCGAACCCACCCGAGGTGTTCCTGTGTCCCCTGCCCCGGTGACCCTGGCCTGGGACATCCCCAGAGGTCCCTTCCAAGCTGTGACCCTGTGAAAACTGTTCCAGGTGTAGCCCCATGCCCAGAGAGCAGCTGTGATGCAGCACTGAGGGCATCCAGCTGGAGCTATGGCTTAGAGCAGCTCCCTGCCACCTGCAGGGTCAGAGCCAGGGAAAGGCCCCAAACTGTGGAAAACTCCTCTGCCACAATAACCTGAAAGATACTTTGATACTTAAGTGCCTCCTATCAAAGCACTGTCCAATTATCCACATATAATTAAAAAAAAAATTAATGTTCAACTTGGCCATATGCAGCAGCTGCCCCAAGTCCTTCCCAGGTGATCCAAAGCACTGCAGTCACCACAAGTGCCCCACAGAACAGTCAGTAAATGAGTTTGGGGTTTTTTACAATAAAATAATAACTCCCCCACCCACGCAGGGCGAGGGGCAGGGCTGCAGAGGCACCACGTGCAGCCACAGCACATAAAAAAGGCAGTTTCTGGACACGTGATCACACTCAGCAAACTGGCCTTGAATGGGAAGTCTTTTCCTTGATCAGCCATGCACACCCCAAAGCCAAAGATAATTGAAAGAGGAAAGAAAATCAAGTTTTCACTAATCCCAGCACTTCCACCGTTCCACTGGCTCTCCTGCACACAGGTAAGAAGTTTTGCTGAAAGCCTCTCACAAGGAGCAGGGTGGAGGGGAGACCACCTCCAGCCTGGCACTGGTTTAATTATTTACACAGAGTTAATGAGTACCAGACTCTCCTCCTAAACTCGCACAGGGTGCATAGTCCTGCAGTCATTTGGACTTTAAATCCACCCTCGGACTGTTATGAAGTACAAAACTCCAAAGCAGCCTCCAGGAAGGATCCCACAGAGAGCAGAGGGAGCCCAGGACCCTGGCAGAGTTCAGGTGGCAAAGCAGGACAGTCCAACCCCTCCAACACAATCCCCACAGCGACCTAGAAGCAAAGGGAGACATTTTGCAACAGAACCAGAGTTTCCCACAAGGGAACGGGGACAGGCACAAAGCCACAGTTTCAGGGCAGGTTCCTGTGCACTTTTGCCTCTGCTCTCCACACCTGGAGAGCCCAGCACAGGAGACACTCAATTCAGGTGATTTGGGCTGGAAGATTTTCCCCAATGTCCACTGAGACACGCAGGGCTGTGCTCAGTGTGGCTGATCCTGCCCTGGAGCAGGACAGGGGGTTGGTGACCTTCCCAATTCCTCCCCTGTGCTCAACAGAGAGAACATCACCACCAAACAGACAAGGAACCATCAGTGAGAGCACAGCCCACAGTGTGATCAGTTCTCCTCACCAAAATGACCCCCTGAGCCCTGAACCCCACCCCAGGATGCCATTTCCAGAGAGCCCAGCCTGTCCTGGTGCCCCCAGGGCTGAGGCTCTGCCTGCCCAGGGGACAGCCCAGCCCTGAGCAGGGGCAGCAGGGCCCAGGTTCCCCAACCCTGCTGCTCACAGGGGGCTGCCAGCACTGCTGACACCAGGAGGGAAGGAAAGGGCCATTCTCTGGCCTTCTCTCAGCCAAACCTGAAGGAAACTTCACAAGTGAGTGGAGGGGAGGAAAGGACTTCTTTTACCCATTCATCCTCCCCGGGGTGGAAGAGCCCTCCCAACTTCAAGAGTTTTTCTTTGAGAAGCCACAGGATGTCTAAGGAGGGAAAGTCTTTAAGTGGCAGAAAGTCAGGGCCACCTTTGGCCTCAGCCCAATCCCAGACATCCCCATCACATCCCACCAAAACAAAGTCCCCTCTGGTCCCCTCTGGCTCCACACAGGGCCAGGCACCCACAAAACCAGGACAAGGAGCAGGCTCTGCTCCCCCAGCTGCATCAGGGCTCCCAAAAACTACTGCCCACATCTAACCCTGAGCTTCCTGCAGCAATTTAGGCTTAATGTTAATTATCCAGGAGAGAGAAGTTGTTAAAAAAAAAATTTAAAAAAAAAGAGAAAAAGAAAGCAAGTTAATAGCAATTGAATTTGTCCTTGAAAGAGTTTCAATTACCAGAGCTGGCTTAAGGAAATAATGACATGCTGGTTATCACATGAAATGCCAATAACTGTAATGGAGCAGCAGGTTTTTTGGAGTTATTTACACAAACTGATTTTTCATGGGAATTTCATAGGAATTAAGACACCCAATCTATCTCCAGTCCTTCAAAGATGTTTCTTTTCCCTATTAACAGAATTAACCAACCCCCTTATTTGATCCTACACACTTTCGCCCCTTTTTCCTCCCAGTAAGAAACGAAAAGAACATGATTAGAAATTAGACTCCAGCTACATTTTACTCTTAACACCTAAAGCAACAAGAAATATTTGCTAAGAAATTCTGAAGCAGCTTTTATTAAGTTTACCTGTCATCATGCATCATCCTCTACGTCTCACTACAGAGAACTCATTGCCCACGTTGTGTAAATACTCACTGAGCTGTCACTTAAAACGCAGAAACACTCCAGAAAGACCCTGGCAAAGCTGGAGATGCTCCTCTGGAGGCAGGGCAAGACCCTGAGGAGTGCTGCAGGACTGAGCTGCTGGGTTACAACACTGGAGCTCAGGAGGGAAGAGGCAGGGGTGGGAGCCCCTCCCTCAGCCCTGTGTTAATACATGATTAATCCATCCCTGATTAGGACATGGAACTGTAAAATCTGCACAGGAGCTGAGTTCTGGGAGAAGCAGCTGCCCCTGCTGCAGCCCTGGGTGCTGCTTCAAGCACAGAGCTCCATTAAAAGGGTCTCAATGTGTTCAGCTCGTGCCAGGGAGGGGAGCTGGGCTCACACTCACAGCACAGGATGAGATTCAGAGGATCCATATTCCCCTCCCCAGCCCTTCCCCTGGTGCCTCAGCTCTTCCCAAAGTTCCCCCAGCTGCTGAGGAACAGGCACAGTGGGAATCCAGACCCCACATTCCACCCCTGCCTAAAGGGGAGAAACAAAAGGCTGCCTGAGCCCCAGCTCCTGCAGAACTCCAGCCCTAAAGCACCAGAAGCAGCCTCTCCAGACAGACAGACAGACAGACAGCAGAGAGGATGTTAAATTTGGGACTGGCATTTTCCTGGGCTCGACTGCTGGGCACAGCGTGGTGCCCCAAAAGGACACGAGGTTTATCTCCAGGTGAGGACTCCCCTTTCCCAGGGAAACCAAGAAGCAGCTCCTCTGGTGCCCCCAGGAGCAGGAGGGACCCGGGCACAGCCCAAGCAGTTCTGTTCCAATCTGCCAAAACACAACTTTTTTCCTTCCCATCCCACTTGCCACTTCCAGCTGGAGATTTATGGCTCTGGCTAACAGACATCCAGTCCAGTTTTCCTCCTGCCCGTGCATAAATTAAAGGTTGAACTTCTTGCAGTCAGTACACAACAGAAAAAAAACTTTTGTAGGACTTCTACAGAACATTTTTTCCCAGCAGGAAGGCATCCCTTCCTTTCTGTCCCACCAGAACAAAAGGGGAAATGTTGTTTTCCACCCTTGCTGATGGTTTAAGGACCATTCCAGAGGGAAAAAAGCAAGTGGCTAAATATTGACAGGATTACTTTTCCATCCCCCCAACCACGTTTGCTGCCTTCGGTTTCTGTTTTGCTGCTGCTGCTCCCTGAGTTTCCAGCATTCCTGGCAGGAATCAGGCAGTGGCATTGCTGAGGAGCTGCTCCCCAGCAATCCATCACACAGCACTGCGATTCAAAGAGGAAGTCAGACCCACTAGCCAGAGAATTTAAAACACACAGAGCAAGAACTGGAAAGGGCATTTTCTCCCCTCGTATTTGAATTACCCAGAGCACAGATGCAGAGGGTAAAAGCTGGATTTCCAGTTGGTGGCGTTCCTTTGAAAAGAGCAAGGGAGAAAAGTGGTGGAAAAGTCGTGTATGAAGTAACAGATAAAACCAACAGCTGCACTATTAAGCCTAATTTTAGACATTATTTTCTCTCTGAAGGAAAGCTGCTGGGATTTTTAGCACAGCTCTCACGGAACGTGTGACAGGCCTGTAACACAGGAACCACTGACCAGAGTTCTCAAATGAGACAACAGAAAAAACCCAGAGCATTATGAATACACCAAGCTCCTGAGAACAGTCAGGCTCAGCTTTGGAACAGAACATTTGACTGTCCATCTCCCCCCAGCCCAGTTTCTAATATTATTTAAGAGCAGAGAAGCAGTTCTGCCTGCTTGTTGAGGGAAAACAGGAAGTTTTCCTGCTTTCAGAAACAGGAAACAGAAGTTGTAACAGGTAAAAGGAATAAAACTGGGCAGTCTCAGGAAACCACTAAGTAATCTAGCTGCCCCCTAAAAGGCCTGAAAGTCAAACATAAAACCTTTCAGAAACCAAATCTCTGCCTTGCAACCAACAACATCATTACAAGAGAGAGACACCATAGGGAGAAACCCTCCCCTAGCCCAGATAATAAATAAGGATTCACAGGGCAACTCAATTAAACTCCATAAAAAGCAGTAGGCAAGCCTTGCTAACCCCATTTCACCACAACACTCCAGTGGTTTGTCCCGGGTTCCCCAGTAAACTGGTGCTGACGAGGGCAGGGAGAAATAAAAGCTCCAGCTGAGAGTGAGGATTGAGTTTTTCTGTCCTTATTCCCACACACGTCCAGCCTGGGAATACTGGACACCTCCAAGGTGGGCATCAGGGAGATGCTACTGCAGAAAATGAGAGGTTTTAAGAGAATCACACAACTCCTGGTCGACTTCAGACTGTTTAAAAAAGATAAAGCAGCAAAACCTCCTGTGTCCACACCAGGATGAACAAGACTTTACCAACAAAACCAAAGTAGCACAATTTCCCTGCTTTTTCCGAAGCGGCCAAGCCCTAAAATTGCTCATTCACAGAAAAGGAGATGCTCCACTCTCCTTTTTGCTGGAAAGCTCCAGTGCACAGCACACAACTCCAGGGCTCCTGACATTCCAATGCAAAGCAAGGAAAAAGCACGAGCCAAGAGGAGCCAGGTCCCAGTTTCCCATTCCAAGACATCGCAGCTCACTGGCAGCACGGAGCCTCTTGGTGCCAATTTCATTTGAAACCATATTTCCAACAACGTCTTTCGTGCCTCACTCACTACTAAAGGCGGAATCAAAGTCAACAAAAAATAGCTATTGTATGGCAAGAGGCCCAAAGGCTTTTTTTTTAATTAACATAAGATTTTTTAACTGCTTTCACTGAACTAATATCAGAGGCCTTGAGATGCCAGGGCACCCGCGGGGAGGTTATCCAAGGTGTCAGTGTTTAATGGGAGCCAAAGAGTTCCCCAATACAGGAGACACTTTGTTGTAGCCAAAGCCTGAGAAATGCCCATCTATTTATTGAAGGCAGGGAAGTCCTTTCTCTCAAGCAGTTTCCTTTAAACCCCAAGCCCCTGGGAAAACTGGCGTATTACTAAGAGCTGCTCCATGCTCTGAGGAGGAGCAGGTGGAAACAGATCCACAGGAGAGCTGGAGAAGCAGAAAACCAGGACCCATGGCCTGGCTTCTTACAAGTCATTCCCACAGCAAACCAAGGAGTTTTCATCCTGCAAATCAGCCCCCCTGATCCTGTTTCGTGCTCCCCAGGCAGAAAGATCCTCTGGAAAAAACAGCAAAAAAACCAAAACCACGGAGCACCCTCGTGTTCCTGGGCTCCACTCAGCACCTCCTCCCTGGCTGTGGTGAGTGTCCCTCAGGGTTACACACAGGAGCCACCTCTGTGTAAGTCTGCTGTGCCCACACTGCTCCTCTCACTGCGGGGACATTCACCCAACAACTTTCACACCAGAAATTACTGGGCCTCTCCTGACGGGCAGAGTGACATGGCATCACCTGGAATTCCTGAAGAGTACCTGAGGAGGGATTAAAGGCAGCACCCTGCTCCTCATCCCAAACCCGGGTCTGTGGCCCCCAGCAGACGCTCCCTGGGAGGTTTCTGGCACCCTCTGCTCTGCTCTCCTTAAATTCTCCTGATCCAGGGAACTGAGGAGTGCACAGCACAGGAGGCTGTGATTCAGGGCTGGAGTATTATTATTAATGAACCTTCTCTTGTGGGCAGCACAGAGGACACGTGGAAGCTGCTCTCATTAGATATGTCTGCTCTTTGCTTTTTCCAGCAGGAAAAAAGGAATTCTCAGTTAAAGCCCAATAATCCTTGGCACAAAAAGGATTGGGAGGGGAAAGTCATTCAGTTTTTGAGATGAGGGGGTTGCTGGTTTACCTTTTACATTCACTATTTGCCCTTCCTCAAGTCCAACCATTTCTCAGAACAACTATTCATTAATAATTCCAGCTGATGGGACTACTTCCTCAGGTATTCCCAACTCACTGCGTCAGCACCTCGTGGAATTAAGTGAAATTCATTTGCCAAGACAAAACAAGCTCCTTTTACAAATGTGTACCAGAGCACTGACAGAAGTGAACTGCAGGGAAACACCGGAGAAGTTCCATGTTTTAGGACACATTTTATCTAAATCGAGAATGTTCAGGATTTACAATGTAAGCACTTTGTTCTTGCACCCATGGAACACACGACCATATTCCTGAGCAGCTGAAACCCTCCCTGAGATGCTCCAACACTCTCGACCAGTCACTGGAGGTTGGATGGCCCCAGCAGAGATCTGCCCTCTGGGAGAGCAGAATTCCAGCCTGAAAGAAAAGCCAACCCAGTCACCCAGGGCACTGCAGCAGAGGGTGCCTTTGGTAATCAAGGAACAAACAACTGAGTTCTCAGATCAGTGCAGGAGGAGTCCTGAGCAAGGAGGGAAGCTCTGGAGGCTGCAGGTCACCCTGTGTGGTATCAGATGTCCCCAACCCGGCCTGAAGCTGGAGCAGAGCACACGGAATGAAAAGGGAAGTTCAGTCCTGCACGAGGCCACCACAGGCCTGGGGGATGCAGGTCTGAGCACAGAAAGGAACCTGCCTTGATTAAAGGCTTTCAGATAGAGAGAGCAGCACCTCTTTTCCCCATATCTAAAATGTCTGATGCTGTACTGCCTTCTCTGCACGTTCCCTGGCCATTCCTACTCCAGCTCAGAGGGAATTCTGCACATACAACAATGAAGATAACCCTCAGGCCTTCTTTTCCTGGTTCCACTCCTCAGAAGACTGGTGACACTGCTGAGCCTGGCCACAACCAGCACCTGAAGTCTTTAGGAAGTGCCTGTATTCATGGGGGGAAGGAGAGACATCAGTCCTCACCCAACATAGGTCAAAATGTGCCCTAGGACACCGAGCTAAAGACTCCTATCCTGTATCACGGTTCTGTGGAATATAAATTGATAATTCTTGGTGACCGACCAATTTCAGCATTTTGGCCACAAGTTTGGTCCTGATTGTTCGGGGATTTTATTCTTCTCCTTCTTTAGGCTGTAACACACCCCAGAATCCCCCAACATGCTCCCATCAAATAAAGAACCCAAACAGCCCCAGTTTTGAAATGGCCCAAAACCAGGCAGGAACAAACGCATCCTCAGACCCATCAAAGAAATCATTTATACCAAGGGGAAAGTCACATAACCAAAATAAACAGCAAGCCCATTGTGCGGAGCAGCCCCGCCACCCGTTCCGACAACACAGACTCTATTCCAGGCTGAACCCAACATCACAAGGAAAATAAAGCCAAGGTACAAACAACGTTGGCTCCGGGGCAGGGGGAGAAGGATGCGGGGCTCAAGGTCAGGCCGGGGATGCGCAGAGGGGCGCGGGGCTGCCCCGTCCCGGGGCTGCCGGAGGAGGCGAGCGGGGAACTTTATGAGCTCATCAGGATGGTTGTACCATTACATCAGAGGCAATTATAAATGGCCAAGAGCAGGGGATGGGGAGCCAATCAGATCACAGATGGGATGTCAACCTAAGACCAACTGTCTCCTGGCTTTGACAGAAGGATTTTACCTCCATAATTCAAATCCCAAACCCAAGCGATCCGCACTCGCTGCTCCCGTCGCCCAGCTCCCCGGCAGCGCTCCCGCCCCGGCCCGCGGCCCCTCCGCCCTTCCCGCGGGCCCCGCGGCCCCGCCGGCCCCCGGCGGCCCTGCCCGCCCGTCCGGACCGCTCCGGACCGCTCCGGACCGCTCGGCACCCCGCGGGACCCGCCGGGGCCGTGCCGGGGCCGTGCCGGGGGTGGCGGGGCCGCGGGAAGGCGGCGGCGCTTCGGGGCCACGCGTTCTCCCGGGCGCGCCCTTGGCCGCCCCGAGCCCCCGGCCCGGCCCCGGCACGGCCCCGGCACGGCCCCGGCACTGCCCCCCCGGGCCGGCGGGGAGCCGGGCGGCGGCGGGCCCCGCAGCCCCGCACAAAGGCCGGGGAGGAGGAGGAAGGGAAGGCGGCGAGGCAGCCATTTTAGAGCGAGCGAGCAGCACAGACAATGGCAGCGCCCCGGCAGCGCCGGGCCCGGCGGGGGGAAAGCCGCGGGAGAAGCGCCGCCGCCAGCCCGAGCCCCCCGAGCCCCGCGCCCCCCGCCCGGCCCCGAGCCCGGCCGCTCTTTGCCCCCCCAGCCCGGCCCGGCCGGTACCTGCTGGCTCCTGCCGAGGCTCTGTCCCCCGCCGCCGCTGCTCCCGGGGCTCATGGGCGCGTGGTGGCTCCTCGGCGGGGCCCCGCCGGCCGCTGCCCAGCCCTGGCCGCTGCCGCCGCCGTACTGCGAGACCATGTCGGCGGCGCCCTTGGCGGCGGCCGCCCCGTCCTGCGGCCCGGCGCTATAGTCGCCCCCGGGGTAGCCCTGGTAGGCGCGGGCGGAGCTGGGGGAGGTGAGGAGCTGGTTGAGGGTGGGGGTGGCCGTGGGCTGCGGGGTGCTGCCCCCTCCTCCCGCGCCGCCGGCGGCCGAGGGACCCATGACCCCGAAGCGCTGCTGCTGCTGCTGGAAGGCGGCGGCGGCGGCGGCGGCCGCGGGGGACTTGGCGGCCGGCGGCGCGGAGCCCCGGGGGGAGCTCAGGGCGTAGGCCTGGGGGGGAGGCGGGTAGGAGCCGGCGCCGCGCCCGGCCGCGTAGTAGGAGTTGTACTGGTGGTTGGGGAAGCCGTGCTCGGCCCCGGCGCCGTGCGAGTTCTGCGGAGGGGGCGGCCCCGCGGGGGCTCCCGCCGGCCCCGGGTAGTTCTGCTCCAGGCCCCCGCTCTGCAGCGCTGCCATGCCAGGGCTTTGTTGTCCGCCATGTTGGTGGAAGGCAGCGGCGGCGCCCCGGCCGTAGGGCTGCCCGAAGCCGTAGGCCGGCGGGGCCAAGGCGGCCGGGTGGGAAGGGGGCGGCTGCTGCTGCTGCTGCGGCGGCGGCTGCGGCGCCCCCACCCCGTCGTTGCTGCCGCCGCCGCCGCCGCCGCCGCCGGGCGGCTCCGGGAGGTTATTGTTCAGGGTGGCGGCGGCGGCGGGCCTGGGGCCCGGGTTCCCGTTCGAGCTCTTCAGGTCGGACTCGGCCCCTGCGCCCCCTCCGTTGCTCTCGGCCCCGTCCTGCAGCTCCTTCCCCGACGGGCCCTCGCTCTCCGCCTGCTTCTCGCCGCGCTCCGCCGCCGCCGCCTCACCCCCCGCCTCCTCCGGGGGACAATCCCGCTGCTGCGCCTCCGCTTTCTTCAGCTCGGCTGGAGCCGGGGCGCCCAGGCTGCTGGCGGCGGCGGGGGCGACCTGAGCGGCCATGATCCCCCCCCTCCCCGCCCGGCCTCCCCCCCGGCGCGGTCCCCCCGAGCTGCTCCCTGCCTGGCCGGCCGGCGTGAGGCCTCGCTGCTCTGCTCTCCGCGCTCAGGCGGCGGCGGGCGGCTCTTCAGGGCAGCGGGGGCTCATTCCCCCCCGGCCTGCTCGGCGAGGCGGGGAGGGCTCCGCTGGGCTGGGCTTCCCGGGGCCTGGCCCCGCTGTACCTCCTCGGTTGCAGCCGGCGGAGAAAGGGGAGGAGGAGGGAGCGGGGGGGAAGGAGGAGGAAAGGGGGGGTGGGGGGGGGACCCGGGACGGGGCTCCCGGTGCCGGGAGAGGCGGGAGGGAGGGGGGGGGGGACACGGCGGGCGGGCGGGCGCCGTCCCCGGAGCCGGGGCCGAGCGGCGGCGGGGCCGGGCTGGGCGAGCTCCGACTCTGCTCGGCCGAGCGGGCTCAGTCCGACACGAGGCTCGGCGCTGCCATTTTACCCAGCGCCGCGGCCGCCTGCCAAACCCGGAGCGGAGCGCAGCCCGGCCCGGAGCGGAGCCTCCCCCCCGTCACAAAGGAGGAGCGGGCCGGCCCCGGCCGCCGCCGGCGCGGAGCTGCCGCCCGCAAAACCCGCGGCGGATCGGCGGAGCCGGGGGCCGGGGGGCAGCGCTGCCCCCGCCGCACCGGAGCCGCCCGGGCCGCTCCCCGGGGCCGCCGGCCGATGCCCCGCGGCCGGAGCGCTCCGGGGCCGCGCCGGCCGCTCGGCGGCCGCCGGCCCTGGGGTTTGCGCCCGTGGGTTACCGAAGCGCCTCTTCTTTGTCCCTAGAAATTCCATTTAGAATTAAGCCCTCTGCGAGCTGTTAGCGGTTGTCATTTCCTCTCCGCTTGGCCGTGTCCCTCTGGAAAAGGCGTTGGCGGCGCGCCAGGGCTGTGACTGCACGCGCGGACAATCCAAGAAAGTCCGGCTGCCCTGCCTCTCCTGCCAAGGCGAGGGCGGTGGGCACGGAACCAGGAATTCCCAGATCCAAAACCACCTGAGCGCATCTAGACACAACACGTTGGGCAATGGGACAGGATGTGCTGGCACTCGGAGCCCGACGCCGTGCCGGAGCTCCCCGGCTGTCAAGAGGTGAACTGGGAACTGGGCCATGCTCTTCTGCAACCCTTTCAGACCCAGATTCCCACCTCCTCCATCCCCGAGGCCTTGGCAGAGCGGTGCGAGGGAGGACAGAAATGTACCTGGAGCTCTGTTCTGGACGTAGCCTGGCCTGTGCCAGCGGGGTCTGAACCTGCCTGCTTCACTTCAGGTGGTGCAGGGCTGCAGCAGGGCGTAGGAGGGCCAAAAAGATGAGTTATTTGGGTTATAAACACCAAGCTCTTAGCAATCAGGACATGGATGTCCGGTGAAAATGGCAGGCATGGTGTGTGTTAGGCCTGGGTCCCGTGTATTGGCGTTCCTCTGGAATATGAAAATACTTGGAAAAGTGGAGTTGAAGTAAATACAACTTTAAAATAAGAGAAAACATCTGAAAAGAGTGGGTGGGGAGTCGAAAGAGACTCTGAGGCTGCCATTTTAGAAGATCCCCACAGAACAGGTAACGTGGCAGAAGTGACCCTGTGCAGTGACAACAAACAGGGCTGAGCCCCAGCCCCCGTGGGACACCCCACGGGAATGCCACTGGAGCTGAGCAAAGGCCAGTCCGGCGCAGGAGGCAGAGCCTTGGGCAGCAGGACTGGGCCCTGCAGCACCCTGTGTGTCTGGGGATCGAGTGAAGGTGTCGGTGTCTACTGACAGCAACTCAGCCCTCACACCCATTATAAAACTGATAATATGAAATATTTATCACCTAGAGTGCAGGTGGCGGAACAAAGGGGTTATTCCAAAGCTGGAAAGTGGGATATGGAGATAAATAGAAAAATTCTAGATGTTTTCTAGAGCAACAAACTGCCCCTGAGGCTCCAGATAAAGCACCTTTGCCATTTCTCAGCCTGCACAGTCGACTGTGCACCATGGAGCAGAACCCATCCAGCCAATTGGGTGGCCAGCCTCTCTCCTCAGCTGTAAATAAACTGTTAGGGAAAAATGGGTAATAAATGATGATATTGGTATTGTGATAGTACTCAAGGCCTTGAGGAGGGTTGGAGGCCCAGTACAATGCTGAAATCTCATGTGGGAGGCCCTGTCTATGGACAGGAGAGATGTGTATGGACCACAGAGAAGGAAAAACACCAGGATATTCTTCTTCAGAAGAGTTTGGAAACTGTGGAATGTGCTAGAACAAGAACTGATCTACATCCTCTGTCAGAGCAGTTATTTGATGAAATCTTGGGTTCTGGAAAGACAAAGGAGAAGAGAGGGAAAACTCCTCCAGTATCAGGCTAGACTCACAAAAGTGAAGCCCAGTGTTCTATTAATGTCCATGTTGTCCCACAGCACCAAAACACTGTTCCTTGGCTGTTTCATTTGCACTAACGTTTAAAAAGCAGGAACTGAAGAGAATTCTGCCATTTAATCCCAGAACCATCTCAAGCACCCACCTTCCCAGCCCCAAAGATACATCTACTTCAGGGGGCAAAGGCCCACCATGTCACCGAGCATCCCCAAAAGTTTAACCACTTCACTTCAGGCGCCTGGGAGGCAGCTCGGGTGCGTCCAGGCAAAGATCCCGAGCTCACACCTCTCTACCTGTGTCCCTCTCTTGGAAGCCCCTCCAAGGAGCTCTGTGTCAGACTATGAAACCCGGTGTTGATAGTAATGTGAAAAGCAGCCTGGATTCCCCAGCCACCCACACAATGAGGAGACACTCACTTTACCAAATGTTTGTGAAAGCTGCAGCAGATTTTGGAACACGCCTCATCAATGAGGCCCTGGCACTTTACTCGATACTGAGGCATTCAGTGAGTTCCCAGCCATGAGGACTGGGAAGCAGATGACAGCACAGTTCTCAACAACATTGCCACCTAAGAGCCGGGAATCCTGCCGCCGGTCCCGCTGTCCCGGGATGTCGCGACCATCCATCGGCCCGGCAGCGACTTTTCCCTGCGGCACCTCCTCACTTCTCCCAGGCGGAGCCGTCCCCGCTCCAGCGGCGGCCGGGTTCCCTTCCCCGTGTCCCCGAGAGCCGAGCACGCGTCCCCGAGCCCGGCCCGGCTCCTGGCGCTCAGATAGGCTGGGAATGTGCGCTCACATGGCACTGCGGGCCACCGCCACCGCGCTGCCTCCTCCTCACTGGAAGTCTCCTTCATGAAGGTGGCCGTGCCATTTAACCCAGCACTAAGGCAGTTTAGGAAACCTGGTCTAGATTAGAGTACTAGAAACAGGAGTAGTGTCTCCCCCCTCCACGAAAAAAAAAAAAAATCGGGCTCTGCCAACTGTGTGATGGCAAATATGGACTGAATCGTTGACATGGAAACCGGACTAAAGTCAGCGCTGCCTCGGCTCAGCTCGCACACACAAGTTATCATTATCCAGCCTTTCCCTGGCTACAAACACGGACTGGATCCGGCTGCCGGAGCCGGCTGCAGCTCCCGTGCTAAAGTCTGGGCGGGCAGGAATGGCCGGAGCGGTGTGGGGAAGGATGCTCTTCCCCTGCACCGAGGGGCACGGCGAGCGGGGATGTGCACGCTGCACCCGAGAACAAGAGACCCGTCTATTATAATCCATGGGGCGCCCTGCAAAAGACGGGATGGAGCCGGGAGGGTTATTTGCTGTATATGGCTTCTCTTATAGGGTTTTTCCTAAAGAAAATCACATTTCCTGTCAGTGTTTATGTTCGCCCAGCCTATTCCTTGCAGTGTTTGAGCTGCTGTTGTGTCTGGGTTAAGCACTCTCCTTGTGGCTCCATCACCACTACGACTGATATTATTTGAATTGTTTGTTTGCTGGGCATCGTGTGAGACAAGGCTCACTTATCCACTTCAACATAATGCTAAAATATCGTATAATCTCGCTTTCTGGGGAGACACAATGGCTCTGCGCTGCGAGTGCCATTGTAACTGTCCCTTCGCTGAATGCAGCAGCTCGGCAGAGGCAGGCGTGGATTTTCCAGGGGTTTTGCAGCTTCCCACGCCGGGTTCCCCCGGGCAGGGAGCGAGCCCCGGCTCGGCCGCCCCGCGAGAGCCCGCTGGTGACATCTGACAGCGAGCTGCGAAACTTTGGATGCATTTTAAGGCAGGAAAGTGGACTCGGCCTGACTCGAGGAAATGCATTATTTTAGCAGCGCTGGCGAGGAGGAGGAAAAAGCGAAGCGGAGTTCGCGGAGGGGAAGGGACGCGGGAGCGCAGCCCCCGGGGCCGGTGCCACGCGTGTCCCGCAGCCCGGCCACCCCACGGGGGATAAACGGCACAGCGCAGGGTTTGGGGGCACACGTGTGCGGGGTCGGGGCTGAGCGAGGAGAACAGCGCTCACCCTGCAGTGGAAGTAAGGGTGGGGGTGGAATTTAGTAATTCCAGGGAAAATGGGGGATATTGGGAAGGGGAGGAAAACAAGGATGAAGTGCGGGGAAAGGGGAACCCCCTTGATTCGACACCCGGGGGTGCAGCCCGGCCGCCCTCAGCCAGCAGCGCTCCGGTGCGCTCGGGGAAGGAAGAGTAAATCTGCTTAAAAAAAAAAAAAAAAAAAAAAAAAAAAGGGCAAAAAAGAAAATCAAAACACGGACCGGAGTTTGCAAAAACCCCTGCACTGGATCCGGAGCCAACCGTCTGTTTTCCCTGAATCCCACCAGATTTGGGAGCTCTCGGGTGGGTTGGCAGAGCGACCGCGTTCTGCTGCGAACCCCACTGTGAAGAGTTAAAAAAGGGGGAAAAAAAAGGCTTTTAAACCTGCGGAAAGAGAGAAAGATCTGAACTCTGGGCCTGGATTTTCCCACTGAAGGGAAACTTATTGTGTTCCAAATCCTTGGGACCTGGCGAAGCCGTGCGGGAGGGGTCAGCAGCAGGTTCTCCTGTCTGGAAAAAGCTGTCCCTCGGCCTTTCCCCCACCTCGGCGCCCCTTTGCAGTGGGCTGTAAAAAACACATCCCCTCGCGTGAAAACCTACCCTCCTAAAGTGTATTTTTAGAGAACTTTGAGTTCAGGCGTCACGACTGGGGACGGGGAGTGCTGCGGGAGAGGCGGGAGCTGAGAAAGAAGGGTTTTTCCCCCCTTTTCATCAAGCTCTTGCACTGCCATTTTCCCGAGACAGGGAGGGAGCGAGGGAGGGAGCGCGGAGCGACAGACAGCGCTGGCGAGGAAGTTTCTCACGGCAACTGCGGGCTGGATCGGGAACGGAGCCTTTTGTTCCCGGCAAGTTCAGCGGGAGAGAGAGTTGGAGCCTGCTGGAGAGAAAAACCAGCGGAGAAATAAAATGGAGGGAAGTAGGAAGAGAGGAGAAAGAGCCGGTGCTGGGCTGAGATTAACTGCAGAGCGCGGCGCTCGGGTGTGCGCGGCATTTATTTAGAAAGTTGCTGTGGTAGCCCGAGGCAGAAATCCCTCGTTAAGTGCATGGGAATGAGTGAGAGACCCAAGGACACGCAGCGCTGGGCAGGAAGTGGAATTTTCCAAGGGGTTCACATCCTTCGGTGCTCCTTTTGCCAAGATTTGCTCTCCTCGCTCGATGAAGGCTGCCTCCTAGAGACACCAGGGAAAAGGCCTGAAAAATGTGGCGTGCTCTAGGCCTGTTTAAACTGAATAATTCAAGGCTGAGGACAGCCGCCCTTGGAGGCTGCAGCGCGGTCTGAAGCCCAGACGCAATGTGGGGTTCTGCCCTGCCTCCCCTCTGCGTCCCTTCCTCCCTGTGAGTGTTGAAACACGGTGCATGGTGACCATGATCTCGGAATGGGGTGAAAAGTCACCTAAAACCCAGCCCCCCCTCGATTTAATGCTTAGACACACATGCAGTTCATCCCATATCCATATCCACAACTGGTTTTGTCCCCCTGCACACGCAGCTAATCCTTCACCCCGAACCACGCGTGCTCCTGGCGTGTGTGCAGACCCTGAATGTGGAATAAACTTGTCTGAACTAACCCCCGAATCGCTGACAAACATCCATCCCTTTAGCACACACCCAGGAAGGGGGAGCAGAACTTTAATCCCCTCATTATTTGTACGCTCGGTCCAGCTGGAATTAAAAAGCAAGAGCCTGATCTCGAGGAGAGCGAATTTTTCAGCACAAGTTTGGGGTTTAGTGAGGGGTCCCGAAAATACCGTCTGATTAAAAATGTTCATCACCTTGTGCCCTCCCGGCCGGGCAGAAGCTCGGTGCCCTGTGAGAGCGCGGCGTGGCTGTGACAGAGAGACACCACGTGGGAAAGCCGAGTTCGGGATTTAAACGTGCTTTTCCACTCCGGCCATGAGGGAGGGAGAGCCTGAGTTGGGGAAAATAAATAAATAACTCATGGAAAAAAGGCTCCGCGTGGAGCTCAGAAGCGACCTCTGTGGCTGCCGGGGACTGAAGTTCAAGAGCCCCGGGCTGGCAGCGCCGAGCAGATGCGGCTCGGGAAAATCCAGCAGCAGCAGGAATGGAAAAGGGGGCTCGGGGCTGGTCTCCCCGGGAAGCGCCGTCCTGGCCGGGTGGGAGCGGTCCCAGTCCCCAGCGGAGCTGGCTCCGTGTGGGAGCGCCCTGAGCTCCGCGGGGACTCGGTGCCCGAGCCGTGCCCTGTCCCGGTGCCCCCCGGTCCCGGTGATCCCGGTCCTGCCCGGTGCCCGCCCTGCCCGGTGATCCCCGCCCTGCCCGGTGCCCATCCTGCCCGGTGATCCCCGCCCTGCCCGGTGATCCCGGTCCTGCCCCGTGATCCCGGTCCTGCCCCGTGATCCCGGTCCTGCCCGGTGCCCATCCTGCCCGGTGATCCCCGCCCTGCCCCGTGCCCGTCCTGCCCGGTGATCCCGGTCCTGCCCGGTGATCCCCGCCCTGCCCGGTGCCCATCCTGCCCGGTGATCCCCGCCCTGCCCGGTGATCCCCGCCCTGCCCGGTGCCCATCCTGCCCGGTGATCCCCGCCCTGCCCGGTGATGCCCGTCCTGCCCGGTGATCCCCGCCCTGCCCCGTGATCCCGGTCCTGCCCGGTGATGCCCGCCCTGCCCGGTGCCCGCCCTGCCCGGTGATCCCCGCCCTGCCCGGTGCCCGTCCTGCCCGGTGATGCCCGTCCTGCCTGGTGATCCCCGCCCTGCCCCGTGATCCCGGTCCTGCCCCGTGCCCGGCGGGTCCCCGGGAGCCGCCCCGCGCCGGGACCTCTGCGGACCTGGGAAAGTTTAACAGGGAAACGTCAGGAAGCATCGGGCAGGAATTTCAGCGCATCCCGTGTTTTATGGTAGCGTTAACTTTTACATATTGGGAGCAATTAGCGGCGAGGCTGTTAAAAGCCGATTTAAATAACCACTCCCCTCCCCCCTTTCTGTCCTTTCCCAAAATGGTCCAAATCCGGTTTACCTCTGACTCGACCCCCACCGGGGCAGAGGTGAGAGCACAAACCCCACAGTTCGCCCATGTAGGCAGGAAAACACATTAAAACCCGCATAGTAATTAACAGGTCAATTAAAATAAAAATATTTTTGCAATGGTTATTTTGGGTTCTGCCCCCCATCTGCCCCCCAACTTTGTTTTAGTAAAGTGGGGAAACATATACAGAAACCTTCCTTGCAGTAGATGCTTTTTTTTTTTTTTTTTTTTCAAACGGAGCCCAGATGCTGGTCAGGATTAAGGTTACACCAAACACATTCTACATTGCCATTTTCCAAACAGAATAAAGCAGATGGAAAAGATGGAAGAGGATAAAGCAGGAACGGAGCAGCAGTGAAAACTGCAAGCCCTGCACTAACGCTGAGAGGAGTGAGCTGGGATGCCAGGAGAGGCAGAAAGAAAGAAAGCAGGCGTAGCGCCGCTGCATATCACATTCCTCACAGTTAAAACGGGTATCTTTAATTAAACAGCTGTCAGAATTTGGGCTTTAAACCTTGTATTTAAAACGGGAGAAGGAAATTGAGCTGCAGCTGATCACTGCGTCTCCTCAGGGCTCGGTCCTAGGAGATGTGAAAGCCACTGGCCGGGGGCCATCAGAGTACTTAAGTCTCCGCGTAATTTTAAACATCAGCAGCCCCGGTGATTTTAAGGATCTACTCCCTTAAAGTTAGCCGAGCACTCAGCACTTTGCGAGATCCGCCCAGCACACTGAGAGCAGCTCTGAGCTCCAGAACATGAGTATCTGCACATCTGAGAAACAAAGAAATCCTCTTTTCAATAGGCCAAGCATTTCTCCTTTATTTCTAAAAGACACCAGTTTGTCCGTACTGGGAAATTGGATCAGACTGGAATAAAATCTCACGGGGAAGTTAGCAGAATCTGTGCTTAATTGTAAAACACCACCGTTTGGCAAATTCAGATTTTAGGTGAGATTCTACAATAGTGGTTTACTCAGCACTGTGACTCAGTTCCATGATGTGCTTTGAAAATCTCCTCCAAAAACTGACTTCAAGAGATTTTGTTGGTATTATATAGGCACACACATGACACAGAGAAGGAATACACAAACTATTAAATATTCATGCTATGGGGAGAACACTTAGTAACGTCCCTTCATTCCAGCTGTACAAAAGCAGGCACAAATAACGGCTGAAAAAATGAATGACCCAAAACAAGCCAAATATTCCACATAAACACGGCGTTGAGCAGCTTGCAAACATTGGCCAAGAAAGGGTCAAACAGAAATTGTCCTTATCTACCTTTCAGCAGTCTCACATAAACACGTAATTCCAATCTGAATTCTGTAATCAGCCCCCCCGGGAGTGTTGGCACTTCCCACATATTCAGGGTCTCTGTGTGGGGCTGGGACTGATTTTCTGCTCCAGGCCTCCACCCCACCGAGCCCAAACACCTTCTGAGCAGCACAGGTAGGGCCCACAGTGACATTTTCTCACAAACAAAAATTCAAACACATTCTGACCAGCTTTGCTGGAACTTTCAGAGTTCAGCTGTGGGACTGTGAAATGAGGTCATTTTTATCTATCAGTTATCTCTGCCTTGAGAAAGGCCCGTGATCACACCTCAGCAGCAGCACTGCTGGTAGGGGCTGGGATATCACACACATGTTCACTAAAACAAAGGCACTGGCCAGAGCTTCCTCTGTAAAACTGAGCTCCAGACAAACTGAAGAATCGTAAAAGAGACATAATTTTCAAATATTTATAAAAGTACTGAGTATATCTGGCAAAACAAAAAAGAAAAAAACCCCACTCCACATCCAAACATGTAATGGTTGTTGCTTGCATCCCAAGCTTTAGAACTAGATCCTGAGTGAAAGGTGAACACAGAGAGTCATAGTCCTTAGGGCTGTCAGAAAAAGGTACAACTGATGGTATTAGGAAACAAAGTAATTTAAAATATTACTTTTCCCGGCTTCAGGAAACATAGTTACTGACCTGGGGTGTTCCTGTGCCGGGTTCAGGCAGTCAGGGCACTGCAGCAATCCCGACCCTCTGCAATCGCTGCCTTCCTGTTGTTTCACCCACCTGGTCTGTTCTTAGAGAGGATCCTGTGCCTCATACACGTGTGCAGCGAGCCCAGCTTCATGTTCTGCTTAAACACGGGCCCGAGAGCAGTAAATAATGCTGAGGCAGCACGAGGAGCAGAACTTGTGCAGGGCAGTGATGAGCCACGGGCTGCAACCAGCCCCTGGCACTTATCAGCATCCCACAGGATAACGGAGCCCTGGCTCCAGCTGCCACTGCTCCAGAAACTGCTCATTATCATTATGCTTTAAAAAACTTTGCAAATACTTCAAAATTAATTTTTTAAAACCTGTTTAATAGCCACAGCATAGCAACTTCCTTTAAAAACCCAAACCAAAACACCCACCAACAAACAAAACCCAACCAAAACATGAAGCATTGCAGCTGAGTTGTGATGCAAATGAGTGGATTGATTTCCACCACTTCTAGAGGTATAAAAATAATCTAAATTTGACATCCTATTATGGGGAGAAAGGGCAAACCCCACCTCAAAATCAAGGCAAAGATAGTGAAAGCAATGTCCAGAAAATGAGGGACTAATTATCCTGACCACAGTGAGATGCGAAAGTTAAATTATTTTTCCTCAGGAGGGGAAAAAGATGTAGAGGAAAGTAAAGAGATGAAATACAAGAAAGGCTGCAATCATGCCAGACAAAGCTGATGTCTTTGAGAGTGCAGCAAATTTCTCTGGGTAGAGGAAGACACCCTCACCCATCCCCAAATCAATGAAGTGTTTTGTCTGGTGCATCACATAAAAATACCAGTTAAACTGGAAAATATGAAGGTCAGTGCAAGAGAAGTTTTCTGGGTAAAAAAATGACTAAAAATCCAGTGCTGGATTGTGCTGAAATGGGAAGTTTTGGGCCAGAGAGTGAGTGCTTTGAAAGCTCCTGCAGCTTTGGCCTCAGAACTGGTGTTATTGATGGGCTTTAAGTGACACGAGCACAAGGAACTGAAAAAGAGTGTAAATACAGGTGGTTACTGACAACATCCAAAGGCTTCAGTGCAGGAGACTGGAATATCCTAAATGAAGAACTGGATGAGGTTCTGGAACAACACAGGAATCCTGAGGAATGGGCTGGTGGAATGCAATAATAAGATTAATGCAAATCACAAGGCTGTTCACACGGGGACTGACAGCCAAAACTCCTGTAAACTGGGAATTCACCACAGTTTCAGGGAAGGATGAAGACCCAGAAGTGTTATTTAGTCACAGAAAGGAAGATGACAAATGGGATCTAAAGACCAGGTAAGGCACATCCAGATGTTATGGCAACAGCTCTCTTACAGAATTTTGGGTACAGTTTCTGTTCAAGAATGACACATGGAGACTGGAATAATCACAGAAAAGCTCCCTGAGCTGGTTACAAGAGCAAGGAATCTGTCAGGAGAGAAGAGTGAAGCTTCCTTTCAGCAAACTCCAACAAAGAGAGGGGTGATCAGGTGAGTTTGTATACACAGACTACGGCTCCAAGACAGTGTTTGAACTCGAGGGTTGTGTTGGCAACAAACACATATCTAAAGGCCTGAGTACAATTAAAATGATTGCTAGGGTAGGATTATTATTAGAAAAAACAGATTTTAAAGAATCCCTCTTTCCTCAGGGGATCACAGACCCAGTGGAGAACTTCAACTGTTTTGTCATTATTTTCCCCACTTTTAATCAGTGAAATGAGAATAAAATCTCTGCAATATTGTGAAGATGCATTTATGGTGGTTAAAAAGTATTAAGACACTGTAGTGATAAGTGTAACAAAAATCCATTACAATTAGTAATTCTGTATTTACTGCAGCACTTGAATTATGTGCAATAAATAAAATATGGAAGCAAACATCAAATAACCAGGATAAAAGAAAACTCTGAATGAGACAAGAGTTTCAGAAGGCATGTTGTATGATTTGACTTATAATTAGAGTTTGCATCGTGGTGCAAAGAACTGCACTAGGGTGAGCAAAAGTGTGAGAACTGCAGACAGGAGAACTGAACACCCTGCTCAGCTCCCTGGTAAATTCACCCGGGTCACAGGAGCGTGAAGAAGCACGGCACAGAGGGGAATGAATGTGGGCCTGGAGCACACACAGCTCAGCACATTCTCGGTGTCAGACAGTGCTTGGAGGACTCAGCACTGAGCCTTGTGTGGCCGAGCCTGCACACACTGTCACTGTCACCTCCTCTGCTCTGCAGGGGCCTCTTTAAAGACAGAGATCCCCACGGGAACAGCTTCCAAAATCCCAGAGGACTGCAGCTCCCACAAGACCATAAAGGCTCACACCACAGGTCTGGTTTTCCTGAAGCCTTTCTGCTCCCATCATAATGAGCCACCAGGAACACATATCACCCGTTTCTTTCATCTCACATCTCTTCCCCTCTCCACACAAAATGTACCTGCTCCAGCAAAATGGCAACAAACCAGCGCTGCCCTCCTGGGATCTTCTGTCCTAGGTGCCTGCCCACTGGAGATGTTTTCCGTCCCACTGTTGGAGCTTCCTTGGATCTGCCACCTCTTCCCCTTCCTACAAACAATAACACACACAAGCATGGAGCCAAAAAGCATCTTCAGTTCGGGTTTTCCCCTTTTTTCTTTACCTCTTTGTTTTCTCAGTGTTCTCACCAGAGGACACCTCACAGCCCTGAATTGAATCTCCACATCATCAATGTTTTGGGCCAAATGAGAACCCCAGAACTTATTTGTTGGTGTTTTCTTCAAACGCCTTCCAGATTTAATTTTGGCTGGAATATTCTCAGCTGGAATATTCTGTCCTTTTTCAGGTTCCACATTAGAAAATAAAAGCAGATGCAAAGCAACTGGAAAGAGCACAAAGAATGCTGGGAGGCTGAGGAAATCTAACCCTCCAGAACAAACTGGAATGCTGGATTTGCTTAATTAATTGGAAGAAAGAAAAAGAGAAAATTAAAAGGAGAGAACTCATGGTAGAATTGAGAGGGGACAAAATACCAATAGTCCGCTTTATTGGAGGATAGGTCAGCAATCCAAAGTTCATGGGCACTGGAACAGGAGACAGACCACGTTTATTCCTAGAAGCTCCACAACCCTCGGGACTGTACACGAGAAAAACTCCAGGTAACTTCCTAAGCCAAGCACAAAAGGTCATATATATACATTAAAAGAAGATCCCATGACAATATTCTTGACATAAACCCCAGAGTTTTCAGTTAGAAATAATCAGAAATGTGCTCTTCCACAGGTGGCAATGGGCTTCTGCATGCCAAGGGATGTTTGATGGATTTACCACTTTCTTCTTTGTGAACCTTGCAGCCTTTCAGAAAAGAAGTTGCACAGGGAAAAAAAAAAAAAAAAAACCAAACAAAAAACAATGGATGTCAGGAGAAAAGGAGTCGTCTTTTGTCAGGTTGACTCATAGAATCCCCAAATTCCTGAGAATTCCCTGTCAACACACTGTGAAAAATAACATACAGCTGAGTAGCAGAACACCTCTCTGTGGGATAACTGCCCAGAATATCTTGAGAGGTAAATTAATAAAAGAAAGAACCAAGCACTGTGCACCGATTAACAGTGAAAATACCTGAAATCAGCATAACAAAGTGGGGTGAGTGCACTTGTGCTCAGGATGGTTAAACAGCTGTAATTAGATCAAACAAACTAGATTGATGTCTCTTCCCTTTGTAGCTGTGGCCTCAGAAGGCAGGTCAGGAGCTAAGTTCAGTAAAACAGTTTTAGTGCTGCAGCTTTTATCTAACAAGGCACAGCCACACACTCACTCCAAAGTAAATACTACTCAGGAGAACTGCTGAATTCCAAAGAAAGTTTCTAGAGAAGATGCCATTCTTTAATAACAACCTTAACTTTTGTCAGTAATAAAAACTCTCCTAATTAATTCAATAATAGACCCTTTGGATAAACACCGCATAGAATTTTGGTTACAAATTCATTCAAGGCATTTGAAGGTCTTTATTGAGTTGCTCCTCATTCACTTAAAGTGTCTGCACGAAACGGGAGAATTCTAATTTGCTTTGTTCTTTCAGAACCTTTTAATTAAATCTGAAGAAAATCATGTAGAACAACATTTCATGAAATATGGTCACTACATTTCAGAGATGAGCAAAACATAAGGTAGCAGATGGTATGAAGAGGATAAATGTGAAGAAATGTAAATAGCAGGGAACCTCACCAAATCAAAGACACGAGGCAGAACTGAAAGCGCCTGCAGGACCCCAGGGAGAGCTGAGGAGATGATGCAAGCACTGAGCTCAAAGGTACCAGCCTTTCCTCGCTCACAAATGACACAACACCAACAGGAAGCTCTAATCTGGTAGAGGGACCCCTCGTCACTGAGGGAAGTGAGATTGTTGTGAAGGGCCCTGCGAGTGAATACGGGAGGAGTGGAGGGAAACCAGGACAGGTGCCAACAAATGTATTTATCGAACACTCTTGGAATCAAAAAGATACCAACTCTTCAGAATTGTAAGCAATGATGATATTATAAAGGGGCTAATAGTAGGAAATGGCCTTATATTGAACACAAATGAGATGGATTCTTTAAGTCAGGCAGGGGACCAAGCAAAGAGAAGCTTGGTGCCATCAGAAGAGTTGTGAGCAGCAGAAACAGGGTGACTGAGTGGTTGGGAGGGGCTGTAACCTGTGTGTTACCATTTTTTGGTCCAGAACCTGCACTCCAGGTGTCTGAGTTGCTGTGGCTGCACTGATTGCAGCTGGAGCCACCTCGGCCACAACAGAGCCAAAGAAATTAGTGAGTGGATTGTGCTGTGTCTGTGGATCAGAGCAGAGCCTGGTGAAGACCAAGCAACTCTGTCTAACCTTCTGATTAAAAAAAAAAAATATCCATACCAGACCAATACTATCCAAAAGAAGCCACCAAATACTACAGGATGTTTAAGGGTGAAGGGAGACACCCTTGAGGAGCAGGGCCCAGCTGATAACTGCAAATTCAGCTGAAGGAATAGCTGGAAAATGGTGACCATTCTAAACACTTGTATTTCAAATAGCTGGTAAGCACATTCCCACAGCAGAACTCCACAAACCTAAATCACAACTATTTCCATTTTGTATCTTCTTCTGCCCCAAGCTCCATTTGTCTGGGTGATTTATGAAGTGAGCTCTGGCTGTGCAAGGCTTCTCTCCTTCTGAATGGAGGAACAATTCAGATAAGGAACAAATCTCTTCTGAGTGAATAGAGGAAACTGGACTTAACTGCATTGACTGAGGTATTTATTGTACATCTAGGCCAGAGGAAGCTTAGCACTTTTAATACATATAAAACTGCAGAGAGCTGCTAGGAAGAGCAGAAACCAAACAAAACAGATTCACAAGTTCCTTAATAATTTAAATTAAGCCACTAAAGTAACAAGAAAGAAGGAGCAACAGATATTTATCAATTCCAGTGGCTGATTCCAGCCACCCACAAGAACTGAGAAGCAGTTGGCTCTTTGTCCCCTCAGGCACCCTCAGGCTGAGGGACAGCTAAACTGTAATCACATAACCTCCAACGGGCAGTGCTTTCGTGGCTGTTGATTCCATAAATTGTCATGGAAGGCATTGGATATAATTACAGACAAAAAAAATAACTCACAGGCCTGGTCCTGGGCAAGGTGCTTTGGCAACTCAGCAGCTCAGGGGATCTTCAGCTCTTTGGAGGCAGGAGCCCAGTGCTAAGAGATAAACGGCAAGAAATAAATCTCTGTGGTACAGCTCCAACTTACCAGCTCGGAGAAGAGCACATGCAGAACTCCTGAAAGGCAATGAAACTGCAGAATTAAAAATGCTAAGTGTAAACCCCAATATTAAGTCATCCATTTACAATTGTTGGTGGTGAATCCGTCTACTCCAGATGGGAAGAGGTCACACTCTTCTTTTTCCAGGGCAAGTCTATGAATAATTTGAGTGATTAAAGGTCAAATCAGGTGTGAAAACGAAAGACCAGGAAAGCACATGGAAAAGAAACCACACTCACAGAGAGACTGAGCTTTCATTCTGCAATCAGGAAAGGCCCCTTCTATTTCTGTCCTGCCACAAAACACAGGTGAACTCGTACATTTTTTCCTCAAGAGTTGTCACTTTTAAAGGCACATTGAAATCTTATTTTTACTTTTTAGGTCTCCCTTCCTCTATTGGAGATGACCTAAATTTTGAGCTGAAGCACTCACAGCATCCTCGCTTGGAATAGAAAACAACAGCAAAAAAACATCAGGCTGTGAAAAGAGGCAAAATAATAGGAGGGAAAATTACAGTGAAGTCCTCCCTGAATAAGAGGAGGTCACAAATGCTGCAGGAATAGAAGCTGAAGTGGTGCTACCCTGAGCCAGGGGACACGGAGTGGTTGCATTTACAGCCCAGGCAGAGGACAGGTGGGCAGGATGTGAACTGAAGCAAACGGCCGCAGTTCTGGGAATACCCAACAGCTCTCAGCATCCCCCTCCCAACACAGCGCTGCAACAAATGCCACAGACACCAAAATACACCAGCCTCCTGGCACAAAACAACCACCCTGCAAAAACCTGAACGCTTCCTAGGAGTGCTGAAATGGAATTAGACAGCTACACAAATGGGCAGAGCCAAAATTTCGTGTGTTAAATAGAAAAAATGTATGGGAACACATAGAAAGGCCAATAATCTGCAGTAGAGGCTACTGAACATTCATGCAGCTCATCATTAACAAAACAAACCCTGAAATACTGTACTTGCAGATACATTGATTTTGCTTTATTTTATCATCTTAAGCAGCAAACTAAGATTATATAATCTGTGCCTTTTTAAAATTCCATTCAACAGATGTTCATAAACAGACCTGAGCCAAATTTCAGCTCGCCAAAAGGACATTCAGCCCCCAAGAACTTCTACAAATGGATGATAAAGTCCCGCTTTTCCCCTTGTAATCATTGCTTTTCTGAGACACCAAATCTTCTCTTAGCCTCCTTACAAGTTCCCACCAGCATAAAATATAT
Source organism: Sylvia atricapilla (assembly GCF_009819655.1). Lineage (NCBI taxonomy): Eukaryota > Metazoa > Chordata > Aves > Passeriformes > Sylviidae > Sylvia > Sylvia atricapilla. Next base: position 590,772 of record NC_089163.1, read on the forward strand.
TTTTCATTTCCATTTCCTATAGTATTGTTTTCCAAAAATGGCATTTCCCAGCACAAGACAACTCTCCTTCACTCGTTTTTTATGTCACCTCCTCAATACGAAAGGATTGTCTCAGTGACAAGGCTCTGTTCTTCTAAAAAGATGAAAAAAAAAATCCAAGTGGTACTAATAAATATTTACTTAATGTAAAGAAAAGGGAATTCAACAGTTAAGGATGGAAATTACAGGGGGAAAAGGAAGGTGTTTGGAAAGGCAAGGCTGTAAGAAGTTCAGTGCTGTTTATGAGAACGACTGCTCAATGGCTCCTTCCGGGACACAGCGAGATGACTTCTTTAAAAGGATGGTCTAGAAATACCCCCAAATCACTGAAATTATAAGTCACCCGAGTATTTCAGCTGCAATACGAAATTAAGAAATATCAGGACACATAATGAAAATGGTGGAATGAAACCAGCATTGCACTGACTCCTCCATGTTAAAAGGGGAAGGGGGGGGCTGAAGTGAAAGGTTTTATTTTTACTTAATTACTCTCAGTGCTCCCCGGGGACTCCTTCCAAAGCGTATTTTGTATTTGGACCTAAATGCAAGCAGGATTCAGCCTTGATCTTATTCCTTATGACAATACATTTCTTAAATTAGAAGTCCCACAACTGGAATGTTGACACCACTGCTGGCTCCTGCAGCACCTCAGAGTCCCTCCTGTGTTATCAATCCATTAACCTGGGAAGCAGTGAGAACAGGGGAACACAGACTGTTCAAAATTAAAAAAATCCATCCACTAAACAGTACTTTGTAAGCTTACAGCATCTTTCATCCGTTTCTATGCATGTGGAAATGGGAAGTCTCAAAATACTTTAAAAAAACAACAACAACAAAACCAAACCCACCTAACTTGAAGGTATTCTGAAATGATAACATATTAATTGAGTGAGCATCCACCTGTGATGCGATTCAAGACTCTCCTACTGCAGCATTTCACACATATTCAATCCACCTTCTGGTTACAGCGTGCAAGTTTATGGTATGTAGAAGGAACAGCAGAGCTGGTTAAAGATTTTCTCTTGCTTCACATACTCTGCAAGCTTCTCATTAACTCATACATGACTTTAATCAGTGCTGAAGCACACACTTCCTTCAGCATGCAGCAGGACTGGGCTGGGGAAAAAATTCTCAGTAAAATATTATTGTAACCATGAATTAATAAAAGAGAAGGGCAACGTTTTCCTAAAGTGGCTGCTGATTTTCATCTCTAAAGGGTTAAAACGACCTTCGCTGATCCAGAAGAGGCAATAAAATAGAACTTTAAGGACAAAAATGGAGCACTTCAAGAGATTATTATGAAGAGCCACATTCAAGAAGACAAAACCTTATTCTTAAAGCACAGATGCTTCTGAAACAAGAGATCGCACGTTTTTAACAGCACACTGCCAACCGCTCGTAATGAATAAGCAAAACGAGGGGAATCGGGGTGGTTTTTTTCCCTTTTTCCTTGGAGCTCAGAGGGAAGGGGCATTCACGGATGTGGCAGCAGAGCTGGGTCCGCACTTCTGCAGGGCTGTGGAGCTGCTGCTGGTCGGTGTGTGGGGGGAGAAAACAGAGTAAAGCCTGAGAAAAACCCATCAGAGCTCCTGTCCTCCCCTTGCAGCGTTAATGGGAGGGATAGGAGTCCATGGGAGCTGCAGTGGGGGATGGTGCAGGAGGGGGTGGGGAGAGCCGAGCGAGGCCTTACAACCATCAGCGGCTCTTGTTCTCCTTCCTTTCAGCCTTAGCAGGAGGATGTGAAGCTCATGGAGCCGGCAGCGGGATGGGGAGGGAGGGGGGAAGCAGCGCAGGATCATAGTTTAGCTTTTGTCCCCTCTCCACAGGGTTAATAGGAGGACACGAGTGTCACCGGGAGCAGGGCAGGGCCGGGGGGGCACCGCGGCTCCCCTCAGGGCTCCCGGCGGCGTGTGCTGCCTTTTGTGGGGTCCCGGGCCAAGTCCCGACACCGCGGGCGAGGCGTGGGGAGGGCGAAGCGGGGCAAACTTCCCTCAGTGTGGCGGCCCCGCTTATCCCGCACGGCGAGGCCGCGGTGCCCCGCGGGGTGCGCCGAGCCCCGGCCTTATCTGTGGGGCGCAGCGAGCGCGGCTCCGCGGCCGCGGGCGGGGACCGAGCGAGGGAGGGCGAGCCCAGGTGCGCCGGCAGGAGGAAGGGGGGGCACCGGCAGCCGCTCTGAGGGCGCTCCCTGCCCGCAGCGAGGCGCGGCGCCGGCCCCGAACCGGAGGAAAGTTTCCCCAAACTTTGGCGCGGGGGTCCCGTCCCCCCTCGGCGACCCCCTGACGGCGCCCCCGCCTCACACCGCGGCGGCTGTTCCCGCCCCCGCCGCAGGGGAGGGGGGCGCTGTTCCCGGCTCCGCGCCGCGTTTTCCCGCTCACCCCCCGCTCCCCGCGCCTCCTCACTCCTCCGCGCCTCCGGATCCCTCCGCCGCAGCCGGCGCTGGGCCTTTTTCACCTCCCCCACCCCCATCGCTTCATCCCGATTATCCCGCCCGAGGCTGCGGGGAGGATGCGGGAAAGGAAACGCTTCTCCCACCCCGTTCCTGTAACGGGGTCCCGGCTAAGGGGCGGCGGGACGGAGCCTTTTGCCGAGTGAGGGAGAGGAGGCGGTTGGGACTACTTGGCGTTCCTGCCACGGCTTTGGCGGAAGGAGCGCGCTTGAGCGAGAGGCTGTGCGGTGCTGCGGCTCTCCTCAGCGCTTCCTGGAAACTCCCGCTTAGGAGCGAGGGGGGGCGGGAGCGAAAGAGTCCCAGGCCGGGAAGGGGAGGGGGCAGGGCGCAGCCCCCTCCCCGTGCCCGATGCCCCTCGAGCCCGCTGGCACCCTCAGACCGACCCTCACCCCCTCTTCCTGTGCAGATGGGGCAGGGAGGAGTGAGGGATAAACTCTCTCGTAACTGCCCTGCGGGGTGGTGGGGGCTGAACCCCTTTCCCCCTCACAATCCGGAGGGTGAAAGGGCAAACTCTTTTCCCCTCACAACACGGGGGCTGGAAGAGCAGACCCCCTTTTCCCCTCACAACACGGGGGCTGGAAGAGCAGACCTCCTTTTCCTCTCAAAACTGGGATCTGGAAGAGCAGACCCCCTTTTTCCCTCACAACTGAGATCTGGAAGAGCAGACCCCCTTTTTCCCTCATAACTCGGGGTCCGGAAGAACAGACCCCCTTTTCCCCTCACAACTGGGATCTGGAAGAGCAGACCCCCTTTTCCCCTCACAACTCGGGGTGTGAAAGGGAGAACTCCCATTTTCCCCCTCACAAGCCGGGAGCGCCCCTCTACCCTCAAAACAGGAATGGAGCGCAGTGGGGTGGGGAGCAGGAGCCCGGCATGGCCAGGGGACAGGGGGAAGAAGAGGCCGCCCCAAAAGTGCCCCTTTCCCCCGAGTTCCGTGGGACGGGGGCGATCCCTGGAGCCGGGGCTGGGAGCGGGCTGAGGCGGCGCGGGGGAGGGGAGGCCGGGCTAGTAAATGCAAAACGCTGGTACAGAAGCGTTTTAGCACAATCGGGCTGGAAAGCTCCGACTGCAACGGGCTGAGAACAAAAAAAAAAAAAAAAAAAAAACCAAAAAAAAAAAAACCACAAAAAAAAAAACACACCACGTGAAAAGGCTCCTTTGCTGCCCTCTGCCTGCCGAGGCTGCGGGGGAGCCCGGCCGCCTCCAAGGCCGGGGAAAGGCTGACATTGCCTCAGCGAAAAAACGGAGGAATCCGGGCCGGTTCGCACACCTGTGATGCTGCCACAGAATCAATTAGGTTGGAAAAGACCTCTGAGATCATCGAGTCCAACCTTTCCTGGGTCTGGATGCAGTGAGTTATCCTTTTTCCTACGTGTGGATGTGCTCCTCTGTTCATCTCACTTCCAAACAACTTCAGTAGAGGGTAAAACTCCTTCCCATTAGTCTAGGCTGAAGGATTTCTCCAGGCCGAGAGGGTTTGGGGGTCTGCACTTTAATACTTGAATTATTTAATGACACAACAGTACAAATGCCTAACATATGCAGGCCACTGAAACAAAAATTTTTAAAAAGTGGAAAAAACAGGAGAGTAGAGCAAACGTGCTGATAAATGCCTGTAATACACAAACAGGGGCAGTAAATACCGTGTGGTTCATTAGATAGGGGCTGGGGCGATCCTGCCCTGCAGTTAAAGGCCTCTCACTTCCTCTGCCTTCTGCAGAGTGGTGCCTTGTACCAGCTTCTCTCTCCCGCTCTACCCGTTCCCGGTTTGCCACCCTTTAAATGTGGAGCTGGATCCTCTCTGGTGTTACAGTGCAACTCTTTGATGCCACAAGCCCCTTCCTCCACTGAATCCACAAGTTTCGGGGATGCTGGGACTACACAGGAAAGGCAGGCAACACGTAATGAAATTATGTGGAAGAGAAAGATCCATTAGAGCTAGGAGATACCCGTAAATCCTGTTAGCAGCCAAGCATTTCCATAGAAATTTCCTGATTCTAGATGCCCAGCACCTTTCCTACGCTTCCATTTCCTTAACACCATTCCCAAATCCCTGCGTGGCTTCATTTACAAACCTAAACCCCAAATGTAAATTGAGGGGGGAGGATCTCTTTGAAGTCAGTCTCCTTGGATTTTAGCTCTAAATTCTGTAGTTCAGGGTCTACCAGAAAGGGCAGCCTCCAGCTCTTGGACCAGGAATCATTTCTTGGCTTTAGATTCCTCCAGCACCACTCAGTTAAAGATGAGCTGTGTTAATATCTTTTAGTTGCGTGCTCTTTGTTGTACTTTTATTCCTTTGCTCTTTGTACCCCAGTCAGTGCAGAACAGCTTGTAAATACATGGATTTATTCTGTCAGCCTCACACTCTTCCCTTGAACATCAAAATATTAAAACACAAAAGCTCCCCGATTACTCATCAGTAGATCGGTGACTTTACACACAGGCAGCTTTCTGTGGAGTAAATTAAAACAACTCCTTGAAAGAATTTGGACTGAGATGTATTGTTTCCAGATTCCCAGGAACTGTGAGGGACAACGTGCCCAGCACCAGGATCCTCAGAGCAGCTGTGAAAGGTAAAGATACACCTTGAGAAATCTTGGCTCCTGCAATTAGGTCCAAATTAATTATTCTGGATGAATTTTGTTCAATTAATGATGTTAATTGCCTGCCTGGCAGGTTATTAAGAATTTGAAACCATTTAATGACTGGTACATAAAGATTTTGCAGTTGGGAGTGATTTTTTGATAACAGACGCAATACAAATCCCTGTCCGGCTTCCCAGCTGTGTTGGCTCCTCGGTGCCAGGTGGAAGGGCAGTCCTGCTTGGTTTGCAATTGTGTTTTAGGTGATTACCAGACCCAGAGCACTATTTACACCTGTATTTTTAATGTTCTGGCTGACAACAGTTAGTATTTTTAAAGTTATTGAAGTAACTCAATCCTAGCAGACATTCTGCTGAATCCAGACTATCAGGATCCAGTAAAAAAGGGGTTAGTTTTATAAAGCTGAGCACATTTTGACCAGGGAATGTTGAGTTTATGGGCCTGGAGTACTTGAGACTCACTGCATCTGAAGTGCTATCACTGAAATATCATTGAAAGGCACTGCAGGAGACTCTGCTTTTCAGCTTCCAGCCTTCTGCCAGGTCTCTGGAGGAGGATTAGGGAAGTTTGCAGGAGCTTCCCAAATGGGAAAGGAAAGAAGGTAATTTTGATGGTGCATTTGTGAGTCAGAGGCTGAGGAAACGTTGTCATGTGAGGGGAATCCCACTGTTAAGGACAGAAACGTTGCTGTGCTCAAGTGGAAGCCCCAATAACGCTGCTGCCCAGCCCCAGCTCCCACGTGGTGAGGTGGAGACGCCTCGGAGATCATCCAGCCAAAGCAAACACGCTGGTGGAGTCAGGCAGGTGCGTCTGGAGGAGGAGGGTGTTTCAAACACACTCCTCAGCCCTCCACATGACCTGTCTGGCATCAGGCAAGGCTGAGTTGGTCCTGAGGCCAAAGCAGGAAAATGCAGGTGGAGGACAGAGGTGTCTCTTCTCCATGAGGAGGAGAGCACAAGACAGCACAGAAATTTCCTAGGCATCCTGCTCGTTTTTCATTAAACACCCATTAGTAAAATTGTTTTCTCTGCTTTTGACAAATCAGTCCAAGCCCACACACATCCTGCAGGATACATTACACTGAGGGCTTGAGCCTCTTTCATTTCCCAAACAGCTCTGTCACCCTGTTGGTGATCATCTACCAAAGCACTCCATTGCACATCCCTCATGGCACAATAATTCCCGATATTGACACCCTTTGTAGTGAATGGAAGATGCATTCATGGGTAATCCAGATACAGTGTAAGCATCAACAGAAGTGGCTGAACTTGATTCGCATTTTCTGATGCTGTCGAGTTACCCTTTTACAAATCTTTTTGATGTTCTCCTGGCCTCAACAGATTTAGAATGGCATTTCAAAGACCACTGATGACACCATTCAGTAGCTGGCAAGACAAAGAATTCATGGATGGAGTTAATAAGGGGGATAAAAGCAGTCTGTGCCCCAAACCCAACATTTTCACAGTGCACGTGGGCTGGTTGTGTGAGCCAGATGCAGAGAGCTCCAGGGATGCTACGCCGCAGTCCTACAACCCTAATTCTTGCGCATTTGAGGCTGTATCTGATTAGGCATTTCTGTATTTTCCGAGTATGTAATTATCTAGCACAGTGCGTGCGAGTCATGGAGTAAACCCAGTTGGGAGTGGAGCACTGGGAAGGGGAGAAAAGGTCTGTACGTGGGTGGGTGGGTTTGTCCGTGTCGGTGATTGCAGCAACCCGGGAGTACAGCGTGGAAAAAGCCTTTCCTGGAAAGAAACTGAGATGAAATCCCAGCATTGTGCTGCGAGCAGTTCTCACCTCCTGTAGACCACAAAGGAGGTGATAACTAGATCCCAGATCCTTGTAGGATTCTCATTAGGAAGCAATTCTTTACTCAGAAGGTGGGCAGGCCCTGGCACAGGGTGCCCAGAGCAGCTGTGGCTGCCCCTGGATCCCTGGAAGTGTCTAAGGCTGGGTTGGACAGGTTGGAGTACCCTGGGACAGTGGAAGGTGTCCCTGCCCACGGCAGGGTGTGGGATGGGCTTTAAGGTCCCTTCCAGCCCAAACCACTCTGTGGTTCTGGTGGGCTGTGATCCAGAGCACCTCCGTGGGTACAGTCCCAAGCAGGTGACAGCTGAGGAAATAGAAGTTTCAGGCTTGTTGAAGAATTAAGGAAATCCAAGTGTCCTTGCTGCAAATACAAGGTAAATTATTCATTCTCTCTCTCTCCCCCCTCTTTCCTCCCTCTAGTTCAGTTTTTCTTTTCATGCTTTAATCGTTTTGACACCAAGCTGTACAAAAGTAATTTAAAATTAACATGACTGACACTTGGTAGATAGCAGGACCCAGTGCAGGGCTCCACCTTCTGCTGGGAACTGCGGAGAGGGGCTCTGGATTGGCTGCAGGACCTGAGGCAGCTGATGGGGACTGAGGAAAAACACGGCAAACAATTAATTTGCTAATTTAGTTTTCTGTTTAATTTGAGACCAGAAAATTGTCAGGCACTCATCAGCCCACGAGCAAGGCTGAGTGGACTCAGGGCAGTGCTGCACTACTGGCAGCAAGGAAGGGATGTGTTTGATTAGCCAGCAAAGCAATTTCTCCTGCGGTACCGGTGGCATTTCACAGCATGTTTGAGCTCTGAGGTTCTGCGGTGTGGCTTTTGTGTCACCTCTCCCCAGTTCGGTGCATTTAGCACATCTGACAATGGTCTTTTTTAACTGGGAAGGAGGTGACGTGGACATGTGTGCTGCAGAAACAGCTGGGAAAAGTTGTCACGTCAAGCACAGAAGGCGCTGTGCACAGCCCGTCACTACCCCGGGACTGCCGCACCATGCCTCGGCCAGCCGGAATGCTGACAGGGAAAACGCACACCGTGAGCGTAATGGACCTGGATCAGGGCTAATGTCCTCTGATGGGGAAAGAAATGCTCTAATTTGATTTCCTCCCTTCAGCTGCAGAGTGTGTAATTTCAGATCTGCGCAGAGCGGGCCCTTTACGCTTTGGTTTGGGCCTATTTTTGATTGATTAAATTGAATTGTGTCTATTTATTTCACGCATCCAATTCAGGATTTCACTAGTGGCTTGTCAGAGCGAGAACGTGCACATTTATCGGGAGTGAGAAACTCAGCACAGCGCTCAGTTTCCTCTGATACCTTTTGCCGGGATTTGGTGCTGTGCGGGCGAGTGGGTGTGCGAGGAGCTGGGAACGTGTGAAATCAAAGAGCTGGTTGCCAGCAGAGGGAGCGTGGGGCAGGGCCGGGTTCAGCGGGGAGTCGGGGGGATGGAAACGCGACCGGCTCCCGAGGAAGCTTCACAGCTCTCTGATAGAAAATCTCGAGACTGTCGGAACATCAGCACGATTTGTTTCCTTCATCCAAATTAACCGAGAGATGGGATCTCGTTTGCAAATCTGAGACCTTCTTGGCCTCCCTAATTCACAGATTCCCTCTTCCCGGCTAAGTGATGCTCCCGGGAAGCCCAAGTCACTAGATGGTACTGTTGCTGTTCAATATTGACGCCTCCGCGGGCCAGCTCCTCGGGAAACTCGCGTTTCTGTCGGGAGGGAAGGACGGCAGTGTAATTTGTGAGGGAGACATGAACGAGGAGCTGGGGAGAAGAAGTAGGTCAGAACTGCTTCCTGGGATTGGGCTGTGGGAGGGGGAGTGGAGGGGTGGCAAAGATTTTGTCACGGCTGGTTTACTTCCAGGTTTGCTGCCCAGAGGGGCACGGGGTCAGGCCCTCATGTAAACTCTGTAAAAGCTGGGTTTTGGTCACCCTCACTCGTGGTTACACCCACGCAGAAGGACGAGCCTTCTTTGGCCACAGCCTGGGGAAGTTTTGTCACTCTCTGACCTCAGGGCACACAGAGTCACCTCCTGGCAGGAGGCGACACAGCAAATCATAGGATCATAGAAAGGCTGATTTGGCTTGGAGGGAGCTAAAGCTCATCCCATCCCACCCCCTGCCACGGGCAGAGACACCTTCCACTGTCCCAGCTTGCTCCAAGCCCCATCCAGCCCGGCCTTGGACAATTCCACAGATCTCCATCTCTCTCCTAAAAGCCAACCCGCAGCGAGGGGCTGGTCACACAAACTCCTGGAGCGCTCTGAAATCCCCCCGAGCTTCCCAATGACATCACTGCTGGGTGCCATCCCCGTGAGGAGGTCACCACGCTCCCCGGCGAGGGTAACAAACAGGTTATTGTGCTCTGCGCTGCAAACGAGCCCCGGCCCCGGCCGAGAGCGGAGCAGCCGCTGCCTGCCCGGCCTGCGCTCGGCTCTCTGTTCCAGGAGAAAGTCAGGCCAATTAAATCAGGCAGCATTGAATCCCTAATTGACATAAATGAGACAGACAGACAGCTGGGAAGACTGGGAGGAGGGGAGGGGAAGGGGAGCAGGTGCCTTGGATGAGAAAGAGATGGAAATACACCCTAATAGGACCACAGCTTTTCTTATTCTGTGTGTTTACATTAGCCAGCAACATCATGGGAAGTGTCTGAGCCCCTGCTGGAGAGAAATTAGTGAAATAAATACAAGTTACAACCATTGTGGAGTTGATTAGAATGTTTCTAAAAATCTCCAAACAAATCTAAAGGAAAAAAAAAAGATCACCCTCAAAAAGACGTTTGAATTTGTGTAGTTAAATTAAGAAATCTGGTTTTTCCCATGCAGTTTGAACATGAGGCCTTGCAGCTGAACAATTACAAAATCATTTTAAATCACATTTGTTTAATTTTCCACATCTAAGCAGTGCTTGCCAGGTATTTCCCCCCTCTCCTTTTACCAGGGAGTGCTCTTTTGTCTTTAATAGACCTTTCAAACACTAATTTATACAGAAATAAGTTATTTAAATTCGTACATTTCAGAAGGATGAGGCACAAAGAGGAGGAACTCACCCAGGTCCCACCCGGCACTGCAGAAGGAACCAGAATTACCAGCCCTCGCTCTGCCTCGCCCAGGGTGTGCCCTGATGGAAACAAACTGTTGGACAGTTTCTCCAAACACACCTCTGCTGCTGCACAGGTGAGAAGCGAAGGTGGAAAAGCATTCCTGAGTGGATGCAGGTAACATGGAGGGGGGAAATACAGTTTTGTGGTGCTGGTGAGTCCTCCAGTAGCACGGCAGAACAGCAATTTGGGATCATCTCTGACAAACCAACCCTATCCTACTTTTAAAATAATCAAGATTTGCACATTGTGATGTAAGAACCAGAAATGTTTTTAATTTACATTTCCAGAAACTTTTGCGATCTCTTTCCGAATATTTCAACACATTCTCCTTCCCCATTTTCCCAGCTGGGATAATTTTTTGCCAGCACAGGCAATTCTTCTCGGTATCCATGGGAATTGCCTCCATAATTAGACGTGCACCCAGTGCACAGATCAGAGCGCTCCAACCCAGCAGCTGGAACTAGGAGGCAGGTCTGATTAAATCTGCTCTGCCACGAGGAGAAAAGCCAGCTTTAATGAAACATCACAGGACTCCCTACCCCGTCTTTAAACAGGGCAGGAAAAGGGACTCTGGGATTACTTTGAGAGTGGCTGCTCGTGGTGTGCTCACAATTCACAGAGCAGAAAGCGAGCACTGAGGGATCCAGGGCCTTGAACCTGGGGATCTGCCTCATTAAAAAGGGGCTGATTGCCAGCAGCTTATTAGAGGGGCTCACAGTCTGCCTTCAGAACGGCAGTGAAGGTTGGAGGGGTCAGCAGGTGCAGATGGAGGGTTTCTCCTTAGGAGTTCTCCTCAAGCCAGTGAGATCAGAGTCAGCTTGTAGGGGAACAGCTTGTCTGGGTTTCCTGCCCTGCCCAGCAGTGATTGTTTGTGTGGATCCACCAAAAGACACAGAGCCAGCCAGCAGCTTTTTTTTTTAAATCCCAGAAGGGTTTGGGTTGGAAGGACCTTAAAGCCCACTCAGTCCCACCCCCTGTCACGGGCAGGGACACTTCCCACTATCCCAGGCTGCTCCAAGCCCCGTCCAGCCTGGCCTGGGACACCTCCAGGGATGGGGCAGCCACAGCTGCTTGGACAATTTTCATGGAAAGTAAATGACTTCTATTCCTGCACACCCAGTTCTGCAGGTACAGTGTGCTCTTCAGGAAGGGGAGCTGCTGAAAGAGGCAGATGGTCGGATAGAAATTATTAATCCCATACAAGTTTTTTATCTTTAGTTGCTGCCTCCACTTGGTGTCACAAACCCCACGACTCCTGGGGGCTTCCCCTGTTTAAAAACAGAGCTGGGAGTCGGGGTGGAGCAGGCATGTTAAAATTCCAAGTGGTTTGGTGGGTGGGAAAATAGCGACTTTTAACAAATATGCCGGGGCTGGGGGATCAAACAGGGCTCTGGTCTAGACAGAACCGCACTCCCCGCCTGCCTCAGAAGTTCATACCCCAGCAGCTGACAGAATTTAGCATCTCGTTTCCCTAACAGGATTAAAATGCAGCTCCGTGTCCCGGGTTCTGACAGCCCCTCGGGTCTCTGCGCGTTCCAAGGCACGTCTCCATTGCCCCTGCTGGAGTCGCTCCCTTTGGAACCGCGGCCCTGCGGACGGCGCTCCCGGAGCCCAGCAGTGCAGGTCGCTTCAGCTGGGTTTGAACTCAGCCCTTCCTGTACTTCTATGATTTGAATATCATTTTCACAGCCCTCGCAAGCAGCAGATGAATGAGAGATTCCTGGCTTCGAGTCAAAAGCTGCCGTAATTAAATGTTTATAAAACACTTTAAGCATGCGAAGTGCTGTTATAGACAAGGAACCAACAGATCTGGCAGATTGGAGCCGGATTTTAAGGCACATCAGCAAACAGAGCCCATTTCCCCCACTAACATCTCTCTTTTAGAGCTGCTAGCAGAGGGTTATAGAGGCCATCACCAGGATCCTTTTATTATAACCAGAATAAGTGGAATCAGAATCACTTTCTTTCATACGAATATGTGTAATTCAGAAGGTTTCCCCTCTATAAGAACTCTCTGAGCAAAGGGCCAGCTTGCTGTTCAGCTCGGGAAGGAACTGCCCCGTGGGAAACAGAAATTACTGCTACTTCTGATCTCACATAAAACTGGAGAGCTTCCACCTGTTACAGGTTTCTAACACCATCTGCTGTTTAAAAGGAAGATGGCATTGGAGCTCAGCAGCACCGAGAGCTTGTTTGATAAACCGTGCGCGACACCAGCAAATCTGGAACGTTTCTGTAATTGCCACAATTCCTTTTTTTTTTCTTATTTCAAGCCCTGAACATATTTTGACTTGATCTTCATTATGAGATGAATTATTTCTTCGCCAGAGGAAGCAGAATCCCAGTGAGCAGCAGCTGAATGTCAGGTCTCCAACACTTCAGTTTTCGTTCCCAGCCATGGGGCTGTGTCATTTCAGCACCAACACAAATTTCAAGCAGTGTCACTCTCTCCAAAGCTTGGCCCAAAGAACCGAGTTAAAAATGTTTTCATAGGAGAGAGCCATGGTCTCCCTGGGGTATGAGGAGCTCAAAGCTAATAATTCTTTCTATTAAAAATAAAAATATTGACCTTTTGCTGGCTTACACTGCTGCCTGTAGGACAGAATAAACATTCTAACCAAGGATTCTTCTGCTGCTTCCTAATTGAAAGAGATACAAACTTTTGTCCCAGGAGAAACAACAGAACCCAGGAGCTCATTACACGTTTAAATTGAAGGGCTCACAACTACTGCTCTTAGTTTTGGTTGCAGATATTTGTAATAACAATTTTTTTCTAAAACAAAAAGACTTTTCTCCAAAGGAGTCCCTGGCCATTCACCCTGAGACAAGCAGGGGTTTAGACAAAACCCACCCAAAATCTCAAAATCTAACACTAAACAGCTCTGGGATTCTTCTCCAGTCTGATCCCATCAGCCCAGTTACAGCGTTACCCCCACCTCTCGCATTTCTCACCCCTCCACACATCATTTAAAGTCAGTGGCTCCTTTTGTGAGCGGTCGGCTCCTCACCCCGGCACTTTCCCTGCACTTCGACAAAAGAGACCTTTTACATGTCAATTTATTTTCAGACAAGCATATCTGAAAGGGAGTTTCCCTCCGGAGTCGAATTAGTATTAATGGCAGGTGTTCAGTGGCACACAAAGGGAGGGAGGCAGCGCCTCGGCTGAGCTGAGGCACTAAGACAGCTTGATGTTTTAATAACCAGAGGCAAGGAATGGAGTGGCAGCGGACCTGCGGCTTCCCCGGTGTGAGTGAAGGTTTTATTCAGAGCCCCCATGTACTGCCGAAAGAAGATCTTGAAACATTTTAAATGTTTTCTTTGCCTTGAAAGAGGGATTAAATTGTTGAATATTCCATGAAAGCGCAGCATCCACCCCACATCCCGTGGAACTCCCTCGTAGTTACCGAGCACTTCCGAAGCCTCCCGCGGCCTTGGGAAGCCACCACGAGGAGGTGGTGGCACCAGGAGGCCTCCAGCTGCACAGTTCACCATCCCCAGTGCCTAGAGACGCTGAAAGAAGAATTGCATGGACTAACTCAAAGGTGGGAACTTGGAGAGGGATCTGCATTGAAGTGTAAAAAGTTAAAACCACAGATCAGTTGCTCAGTGAAGTTGCACTATGAAAAAGAAAGAGAAGATGATTGCTGGGAAAGCTACTGGCCTTCAGTTTTAAAGAAGCTGAATGGGAATATTTCCCAGGCCAAAAGACATTTATTGATGCCCTGATGAATTTCACACAGGTCAGCAAGGGAAAGGCACAGCTACACAGTGGGAAGAAGGGAAACCTCCTCTCAGCTGGGTCAGCCCCTTACAACAGAAAAATGGCTGATTTATGCCTCAAAATAGGAAAACTTAACCTGTATTATACAGAAACAATGCTATATAGAGCTGTTCAATATTATTTTTGGGCTCCTTGACTTTGGATCAATATGCTCTTTCTGCACAGGTTATTTCTAGGTAAACTCCACAATTTGAGGCTGGATTCCAGGCTTTCTGCTCCCTTGAGCTTTCATTCAGACCTCAAGGACAAGAGCTTAAAGATCAAATCCACAGTTAAGTACCCAAACTAATAGAAGTAGCTTTCCTAGTAAAGATGTCTTTATGTATGGAAGTTAAATCCATTTTCACCCCTTTTAAAACAAAGACAATTTGTGAATGACCCCAAACTCCTGTAAGAGCAAATCACTTGGTCTCTTACCCCCAAAAAAGCATTGGATACCCAACTTTCACCTCAAATAATGCAGTTTCAGTTAATATGACAACAGTATTTCAGCAAAGGTCAGGACAAAACCAGAAAAGGAAGGAAAGAGCCCAACCCGTCACAAACACCTACAGCTCTCATATACCGAAAATTCACAAGTCCATTTTTATTGAGCACTGGAATTAAAAAAGTAACAGCACCTGGTTGATCCCGAACTAAAAATCAAGGGTTATTTTTACTTATGGATCACTCAGAACAACGTGGTTAAAAGCCCCCTGGAGAGGGAAGTGTAGCCCTTCTTGTTCTCTCTGTTCTCCAAAGGGATGGAGGTTTCAGAAGCTCCAGCTGCACCAAGCACAAAGTTCTTCTGATTGGACACCCCAGGGTGGCAGAGGGCTCCCAGTTTTGGGGTCTGATATCCCAGTTTTGGGGTCTGGCACCCCAGTTTTGGGGTCTGGCACCCCAGGTATTGGGGTCTGACACCCCAGGTATGGTCTCGTGGCCAGGCAGAACCTGCAGCAGCTGAGGGCTGCTCTCCCCCTGCCCACACTGATCTGCACCTGGTTGTCCCCTCACACCAGCACATCACAGGGAGGATTTAGCAAAGGCTGTAATGTTTTTCCTGACTGATATTTGAAAACATTTGCAATTTCATACAAATAACCAGTTATCCCCCAAACCAGGACAAGTATTTGGTTTAAGAGCCCCTAAACCCCAGGGTTTAAGAGCACTGATACCCACCCACGGTGGGTTGACATCCAACCCCATCCACCACTCCAGACCTTCCCTCAAAACACAATGTCGGAAATATTCTGAAAATCTGTGGAGTTTCCTGCAGCACCCAAAAGTACCTAAGGGACTGAGACCAGCTCCAGAAAAGTGTTTGTGATTATTGTATTGGTTGCAGGTACCTAAAATTTGCACAGCACTGGCACAAGAGTCACTGTGGAGTTGTAGGGAACATCATGCCACAAGTATTTTTAGGGAAGGCATTTTGGGTGGTGGAGTGTCTCCTTCCCCAAATCTCAGCAACACATTAAATCCCTCTCTGCTGGGGGTGGTGGCAATACCAGTAAGAAGATCCACTGTGGACTGGTGCTGGCCTCCTCCTCTCAGAAGCACTGGACATTCAGGCTGCACTTGGAATTGTGACTATTTCAGCTTTTCACTGGCTGCTCACAGGACCTGCTTGGATGAGGACAGAGGAGAAGAGCACTGAGCATCTCACATAACTATTTTTACGGAATTCTCCATTTTACAGCCAACTGGGACTGAACAAAAAAGCAAGATTCCTCTCTAGTGACACGATCTGCTAAAAGTAGCAGAAATTCACGTGAGAACCTTTGCTGGCTCCAGTCACATACTTGAGCTCTGTTTGCAGCCCTTGTATTAATCCTGCTGCTCCCAGAAACTGCCACCATGGAACCACGGAGCTCCAGCAATTCCCTGCAGGTCAGAATGGGCTGGGAATTGATTTCTAGCACACTTTGTCTCCAAGTGTTGGTTTATATAAGCCCAGAAGTGTCCTGAGAGTAAGAAATTGCCCATTCCTGTTGGTTCTTGCCTCATTCCAGGAGTGGTTCTGGCCACCTCCCCTTGAGAGAAGGTATGAGAGGCTGCCCTAAGCAGCACTGCTGGTTTTCAGGGCCCGATCAAAAGCTTTGCAGCTTTTTCAGAAGGCAGACAAGGAGCTCTGTCCCTGCACGGCACGGAGCAGCACCCTGGGAGCGAGCGGGAACCGCCCGGGGTCGCTGGTTCTGCAGCTCGGTCAGTCACAGGACGGCCCCCGAATGACGTGTATTGTACGAGTCAGAAAAACCCCTGAGTTACCGGCTGGAGAACGAAGTTAAATTAAAAAAGAAAGGGTGGTTTGGTTCAGAGGTTCCTGCTGAGGGGAAGGAAAACCCCAAATGGTAAAAGCAGCAGGCAGAGCCAGCCCAAAGCCTCGGCGTGGCAAGGGATGAGGTTCTGTCCTCCCCCCAGGTGACAAACTGCCCAGTGAGGGAAGAACACGGAGATGGGAGGGCAGAGGGAAGGGATGAGCCAAGCCCAGCAGGTTTCCTGGCCTGCTGAGCATCTGCGGGAGGGCTTGGAAAAAACGTGGTTTACTTTTTTCGGCGATCTGAGCTACTGGCTGGGCTGGGGGAGCACGGGAGAGAAGGAGAAATGCAGGCTGCAAAATCCACCTTGCCTGGAACAAACACACAGGACCTGGAGGGGAGGGAGGTCCCTGTGGACATGAGTGCTGCTGGCTGGCTTTGGGAAATACATCCAAAGGTTTGAGGGAGGAAAAGCCCCAAGGCCTAAAGCCCAAGTGTGACACAGTCTTCCAGCTGCTGTGGAGTTGGAGAGGATCAGTTCCAAGAAATCCTGTAGCAACAACAAATACCTGGCCCTACACAGGGAAGGGTGAATCAGAGCTGCATTTTAGTGCCACTTGACATCAGTATACATTCTAGTTCTCATATACACAGATGGATTTCTTTAAAAATTGACAATTTACATGTCAAAAAAGTTTTACAGTGAAGTTCTCTCAGCAAAGATCAGTCCACACAAGGAGGAGCCAGTCTTTCAGGAGCAGGAAGGCACTTGGCCTTTTGAGAGCAAGTCCCCAGGGGAGCCCCTGTGCAGACCCTGCCCGTCCCCTGTCCCCCTCTTCCATAGGTGTGCAAAATCTGGCCTGTTCCTGCTCCGTGGGGCCTCACAGGGTGGTGGAGGGGAGCTTCTTCACCCTCCTCTGTGCCAGGATGGAGGATTCAATGGGCTTCAGCTGGGGGCTTGGCTTGGAGCTGTTGAGGGCTGAGTACGTGGCAGCCATGGCGCCCTGCAGAGAGGCAAAGGGGAGTCACTCAGCTGCAGGAGAGCTGCTTCAGACTCGTGGCTTCACGAGACAGTGGACCAGAGCAGCCACACCCACAAACAAAGCCAGAAGCATCTTTCTTATTTCTTTAACTTCCCTCCTGCACTGACATGCTGTTAAGAATCTCCCTTTTCTCCCAAAGGCCCCTGTCTGTACTGCCTGCCCTGACTCACACCTCTCCAAACTTCCATCCAGCTTTCCCTTGCAGATTTTGTACCTTTACAAGCTGAATGTCCTGGTGATTGAGCTGGCTCTGGGGTAAACTGTCCTTCTGGGTTATCCAAGGATGCTGCAGGACCTGCTTGGCTGTGAGACGCTGGTGAGGATCTACATGGAGCATCTTTGAGACCAGATCCTACAGGCACCGTTTGGAAAGTCAGACTTTAGAAGATTTCATAATTTAAATGCAAAAAAACCCACCTGTGTACACCTCCAGATTAGGATTTACATGCAGAGGCCAAATTTAAAGTCCCCAGACATCAGTGTCTTTTTGTATGAAATACATTTTTGGCAGGCCTGGGGGGTATAATAGAGCAAACCCCACCAGGGTCAAACACGAGGTTGGTTTTCCATGCAAATATCCACAGCCAGAGCTAAAACAAAGCTGCTGTGGAAGGACATGTGTGGGGTAGAAGCTGCAGTGCTGGTTTTCTTTTCTCTCTTGTGTGCTGCCTCCCCAACCTGCTCTAAATTTGCCTCACAGCAACCCCAACCCCTGAGGTAACAAATACCAAAGCCTACCTTGGCCATGTCAGAAATAGTATCCCAATTTCCCCCACTGATGGAGAACTTCCCCCCTCCTATCCGTGTCAGGATCTCTTCTGGAGTGTCATTTGGACCATTTGCAAAGGGAGTGCAGCTGGGGAGAGAGGAGAGAGCCCTGGATTTACTGACCCAGGCAGGAGGAGAGGCACAGCTGTCCCCACAGGGCACACTGGGGACAGGGGGTCACAGCCCCAGCCCTGCCTTACCCTGCCAGCATCGTGTACAGCAGGACCCCCAGGCTCCAGATGTCACAGCCCTCGTCGTAGCCTTGGCGTTTCAGGACCTGAACACAACAAGCAAAGGAAAAAAACTGTGTTTAGTTCCTGTTGTTGAACTTATTTCAGAAGAGGGGCTTAACCTGGGTGCAGTCCATATGCAAAGCTTCCAGAGCTGGACAGAACAGCAAAATCTGGCACCGAAAGATCAGGATTCAGAATAGATTCATTACTACAAGTGGTATTTCTGTAATTCCCCTTCCAGGGCAGGCTGCAGAAGGGAACAGGGCAGACCCACTGTACCCTGTTGGGAGCACAGGTTGGGGGAGGGACAAGGGCACTGCTGGAGGGTCTCAGGTTAGTAAGGTGCTCACCTCGGGTGCCACAAAGTTTGCTGTGTAGCAGGGGGTCATGAGGAGCCCGTTCTCAGCCCTGAGCTGCTTGGCAAAGCCAAAGTCACAGATTCGGATGCTCTCGGGGTTCCCTGATTTATCCACGTAGAGGATATTGCTGGGCTTCAGGTCCCTGTGAACCACCTGTGGAGCAAGGAAAGGGCTGTGCTCATACCCCAGGCAGATAAAGGTCTGAAAGCTGCCTGAGGTCTCTCATCCCCTGCTCTGGCCCCACATCTGCTTTGCCAAGAGGGCAACACCAGCAAGAAATAATTGTCATGATGGGAAGAGTTACTCCCTGGAGGAGAGGGAGTGCAGTGTAATGCCAGGGAGCTTCCCAGGAAAATAGTCATGATCACACTCACCCCTTGGGAATGCAGATACTCCACTGTTTTACAGATCATGTGCAGGACTGAACTGGCTTCTCTCTCCGAGAAAAACTTCTGTCTGAGGATTTTATCCAGCAGCTCCCCTCCCCTCATGAGCTCGGTCACCAGGTACACGTACTTCCCGTCATCGTACACCTGCCAAAGAAAACATGGCTGAGGTAATCAAAGTGTGCTTCCAGAGCTTCCCTTTTGTGCTTCCATCACCAAGGAGCAGACAGGGATCAGCAGTGGTGGCTCTGGGGATGCTTCCCCACCCCAGAATCGTGGAATATCCCAACCTGGAAGGGATCCACAGGGATCATTGATCCAGCTCCTGGCCCTGCCCAGACACCCCAGCAATCCCACCCTGGGCACCCCTGGGAGCTGTCCCAGAACTCCTGGAGCTCTGGCAGCTGTGGGGCCGTGCCCATTCCCTGGGGAGCCTGGGCAGTGCCAGCACCCTCTGGGGAAGAGCCTTCTCCTGACAGAAACAGCAACCTGTGGAGCTGGGCCATGGGGCTGCCCCTGCTGCGGCTGAGCTCTGCCCCTGCCAGCCTGCACTCCTAACCCAGAGCACAGGGAAGTCTCCCAGGCCACACTCACGTCTTTCAGGGTGATGATGTTTGGGTGCTGCCCGTACCGCAGCAGGATCTCAATCTCCTCAGAAGGGTCTCGCTTGCTCTTGTCAATCACCTGCAAGAGTAGGGACACACTTCAGCCACCACGGATGGGGGAGGGCCAGGAGAAAACACACAAGCTGAGTTTGGAGCCCTGCAGAGCTCCTGTGCCGTATCCACTCTCCGTCCCCTCATCTCTTTAGCTCTAGAAATCCTTAAGGTGCTTCATCAGTTCTGTGTCCCCAGCCCACAAAACTTTATGTATTAAGATCTGATGTAGCCACAGCTTTGCACAGGAAGATGAGATGCTCTCCCTCCTCTGAGGGAGGAGGACACTGCTTCCCTGCTGTTCCTAGGGAAGTGCAGGTACCTGCAGGGCAGCACAGAAATTGTCCTTTCACATCCTAGAAGAGCCTAAAGCTCATCCAGCTCCACGCCCTGCCATGGGCAGGGACACCTCCCACTGTCCCGGGCTGCTTCAAGCCCAGTCCATCCCGGCCTTGGGCACTGCCAGGGATCAGGGGCAGCCACAGCTGCTCTGGGCAAAGATGTAAGAGGGGAGCTCAGGGGGGAGGGCAGATGCCAGACCTTGACTGCGTACTCCATGTTGGTGGCCTTGTGGATGCAGCGCTTGCAGACGGAGTAGGAGCCGACGCCGATGGCCTCCTTCACCACGTACCCGTCGCTGAACTGGACGTTCTTGCCGTGCAGCTGCTGCCAGGGCACAAAGGAGAGCTCAGCTGGGAGGGTTCAGGGAAGGGTTTGTGCAACGTGATGAGTTAACTGCAGCACAGAGAGAGCTGTCAGACTGTCTGCTACATCCCACAGCTTCTCCTCCCAGCCGGGAGCAGGAGCAGAGGAGAACAAGGCAGATATAGGTCAGTGGGCCAGCACTGCCTGCACTTAGCACAGTGCCTTTGCCTTTGGCTGCCCAAGCCACGGGCATTACACACCCCCTGCCAGCACAGATCCACCTGGGGACAGGAAAGCCACAGCCCCACACTGCCCTGACAGCCTGATGTGACAGTCAGTGGTGATGAAAGAACAGGAGGCAAGAATTACAAAGAGAACTGTAATTCTCAGGCTCCAGGTGGTGCATCCCTGCATCCTCTGTCCCCCTTCCTTACCTGCACAACTGAATGCAGGGGTGGCTGGGCAGGTTTCACTTTGCCATCCTCCATTAACCCGGTGGCCACGAAACTGAAGCCTCGGAAGAGCTGATGGGCCCCTGCACTCGGGGGGACACCCGGGGAATCTGCAGCAGGAGTTGAGAGACAGCTGGAGAATGGCCTGAGGAGCAGAAGCCTCCCCCTCGCTCCCAGGAGCTACAGAGTTTATTTGAGACAGGAGCCACACCAGCAGAACTGAGCTTACCCCTAACATCCCACAGACAATCATGGAATTGTCCAGCTTGGAAAAGCTCTCTAAGATCAGTGAGTCCAACAATTCCCCCAGCAGTGCCAGTGTCCCCAAGTGCCACATTCACATGGCTTTTAAACCCCTGCAGGAATGGTGACTCCACCACTGCCCTGGGCAGCCTGTGCCACGGACTGACAACCCTTCTGGGAGAAGAAATTTCCCTGATATCCAACCTAAATCTTCCCTGTGCAGAAACCTCATCCTGCTGGTGCTGGATACTCCTTGGTATGAAACCACAGAGTGACATGTCACAGGAAACTTTGCCTCAAGTCATACAAACCTTTTGGTGTCCGTGATGTGAATTCTGTGTCAAAATAAAAGGTGTCATCTGGCTGGCCCACTGCAGGCTTGAAAGGGGGTTTGATTTCCCTGCGGTACAGCTTCTGCAAAACACACAAACCCCAAAACACAGCTGCAAAAACAGCTCAGAAGTGCTCCTACAGGCACCTTCTCCCAAAGGGTGCAAAAGCTGGTGAGGAATGAGGGTCAGGAAGAGATTTTGTGGAACTCTGTGTCTTGGCATTTTGCTGGAGCTCAGTGAGGTGACAGGCAGCCCAGGTATGAGACAGTTACGCGACAGAATTTTGGTTTTGGAAAGGGTTATTGGAATGGATGGGGATGGTGGCTCTCCCATAGCTGGCCAAGCATCAGGGCTGTGCTATTCCTGCTGCCAGAGCTGTGGTACTGGTGCTGAGTGCTGCAGAGATTTCCTGCTCCTGATACTCACATTCCAGTCGATGGTGGAGTAGAAGGGGTGGCGCTTGATCTCCTCTGCCCCGTCTGGCCCAGACCCTGCAAGAGACACCCCAGGTCAGGCTGTACTAACCCCCAAAAAAGCCAAGGGGACAGCCAGGGAGGCAGCACGGCCAGATGTCACAGACAACCTGGCTGGGGTCACCCAGTGCCCTGAGCCAACGCTGCTGACCTGGGGGGATGCGAGAGGCCCCCATACAGCATCAGGAGTATTCAGAAACAAACAAACAAAAAACCTTACCTAATCTGTTGGCTGGATTCCTTTTGAAAAGGGCTCGGAGGAGGCTCTGAGCCTCAGTGCTCAGGAACTGTGGCATGCCCAGTTTTGCTCTGGGGAAGAAGTTATGCAATCAGCTGCAAGTTTGAAGAAGCCAACCCACAAGGCAACTGCAGCACCTCCACCCCAAAAACGCATAATCATCTCTCTGGCATTTACACTGCACCCTTTAAAAGGGTGGCTGATATGGCACCACTTGCCAAATAATGCCACAAACTTGTGAGAGCCCCCAGTTGCAACAGCCCCGCTGTGCAGACAGGAGAGAGAAACTCTTACTTGAGGATGAGGTTCATGGTGTCCTTACGGTCCTTCCCCTGGAAGGGCAGTGCCCCCGTGAGCATTTCAAACTGGGAGAGAAAGAGAAGGGGCATCATGTCTGAGCAAGGCTCAGGGTTGCACAGGTCCCACTGCCCCTTCCTGCTTGTGCGGGGTCCCAAGCCTGGCTGTGACAGAGCTCCAGGCACAGCGTGCTCCCAGCAGCAGCTCGGCCCTCAGGGTTTGCACGGGAACGTGTCCAGGCAGCGCCGCTGCTGCCGGAGCCCTGGGATCCAGCAGCTGCCAGACGGTGGCACCAGATCCGCACCGACAGCCGTGGCCCGGCGCCAGGGCAGACACTGACACCCCCACGCACCCCACACACAGCCCACAGAGAGCCCCGTGCATCCCACATCCCCACGGACACCCCCACGCACCCCACAGCCCCCTCACACCCCAGTGACACCCCAGCACCCAGTGGCACAGCAGCCTCGAGGCACCCAGCGCTCCGGCTGGAGGCCTGGACAGCCCCTTAGGGAGCTCTCTGGGGGCTGTGGGGAGCCCCTCCCCGGCCAGCGGCTCTGGAGGACACACAGAGCCCTGTCTGGTGCTCCCAGCCTGGACAGGGCACCCACCATGAGGACCCCGTAGGACCACCAGTCAGCGCTGTGCGAGTGGCCCTGGCGGTTCACCACCTCTGGGGCCATGTACTCCACGGTCCCACAGAACGAGTAGGCTTTCTTCTCGTGGTCTATGGCCTCCTTACTCAAGCCAAAATCTGCACAAGAGAAAGCTGTCAGCACACAGCCACTGCTCCAAACAGCTCAAGCAGCTCTGTATTTCAGGGGCCAACCTTGCTGGAGCCCCAGGCTCTTTGGAGCACCTTACCTGTGAGTTTGATGTGCCCCTCTTCATCCAAGAGGATGCTACAGCAGGAACGGAAAAACAACTTGTTACTGTCTGTGGTAAGGGCTGGTGAGAACAAGCACAGCAAGGGATGGTCTGAGATCATCCTTTGGCTCCCAGAATCCAAAGGAAAAGTTACCTGCCCCTTCTCCCAGTGCTTTAAGCTCTGCCAACCAAGACAGGAGTGAGACCAGAGCAGCTCTCTCCTCCCCACCCCCTCGGCTTCCCAGTAAACCAATGGGCCCAGAGGTTACCCCCCTCTGATCCCCACAGACCCCAGGCAAGGACAACCAAGCTGCAGTGGGCTCTGCAGAGCCCAGCCTGGTCCCTGGGCCCTCTGAAGGCTCCCAGCTGCCCAAAGCTGGAGCCTGGAGGCTGCCAGGGGGCTCTGCTCTGCCCTGTGGCACACACAGCTCCTGGCTGGAAGCACCAGTGTGAGGAGCATCAGCCAGGGGCTGATCAGCTGGGCTCCTGCCTCAGCTGCCCACACGTACTTCTCTGGCTTGAGGTCCCTATAGATGATCCCCAGGCTGTGCAAGTGGTCGAGTCCCAGTGCCAGCTCTGCCAGGTAGAACTTCACGTCCTCCTCGGTGAACATGACCTGCAGGCAGGGGACAAACAGAGAGGTGCTGGGTTCCACTGCCAGCAGCTCCCCTGCCCCCAGCCAACACCTTCCACATCCATGTTGCTCCCTCCTGCCCTTTCTAAGTTTCCCAGACTTCACCCACCTTTCATGGCTTGGATCAGAATGGACATTAATGGATCCAGTGCCATGGCAGGGACACCTCCCACTGTCCCAGGCTGCTCCCAGCCCTGTCCAGCCTGCCCTGGGACACTGCCAGGGATCAGGGGCAGCCACAGCTGCTCTGGACACCCTGTGCCAGGGCCTCACTACCCTCACAGGAACAATTCCTTCCTTAATTCTAAAACAAACTGACCCTCTTTTAGTTCTTGTTCTTTAGGAGATGCTCATCTGAAGCTGCTGCAGAGGTGCAGCTGCCACTTGTGCTGCTGTGCTGCTTTTCTGCTGGAGCACAGGGCTCCCACAACACCCTCTCCTGGTGCCAGCTCTGGACTAGCAGCAGGCTGGAGGCTGTTTTCACCCTTTCAAGGACTGCAAGGGTCAGTTCCTTCTCCAGGCCATAAGCAGAGATGAGCTGAGCAGCCCACCGAGATGCCAGAGCATACCCACCTCTTTGGAAAGCCGAGTGAAAAGGTCACCTCCTCTGAGGAAATCCAAGATGAGGTACAGCTTCCCCTCTGTCTGGAATGCTGAAACACAAGCCAGAGCAGGAATCAGACCCCTGTGCTCCGTGGTGTTCCATTAATCACTTAAATCCCAGTGGCTCCAGCTGGGCACATGCCCTGCGTGGCTCCTGGGTTAAATGCAGGTAGGGCTGATGGGGTAAAGGAGATGGGCTGTCTCTGCTGCTGAAATGGGAGCTCCCCACAGCACTCTGGCACTGCAGAAAATCCTTATTTTATGGTCTGGTTCCCTTTCTGCCAGTGATACTCTCCTGAAAGGGCTGTTTTCCCGGGAGAGGCACTGGTCACCTTACAGGGAACAAAGTTGTCCTTGCCTTGCCCAAAGTCAGAGCATTAACCCTGCCAAACTCCAGCTTGGCTAGTTAGCTCTGCTTTCTCAGTTTCTCATGGTTTAATGTTTTAATCCCAGGGATTTGGTGTTTAAACCTCCTCTCCCAGTCCATGCTCAGTTCCCCATTCCTTAGCAAGAGCAGGCAGTGGGACCACAGATCCTTCCAGGAAAGGATTTGTATTCAGGGGATTGTGTTTAAAGGCAGCCAGAGTCTGCTGGAGCTGCAGCCCCTCTCCCAGCACCCCAAAGAGCTCCACTCACCATAGTGGAGTTTCACCACAAAGGGATGGTTGACATCAGCCAGGATGTCCCTTTCTATCTTTGTCCTCAGTCGATCCCGCACTGTGAGAAGAGAGGAGCAGCTCAGACACAGAAAAAGGCCCCTGGGCAGTGTCCAGCCCCAGTGTCCAGCCCCATCCCAGCCTCAAGCACTGAGCTTCTTGAGCCAGGTGTTTTCCCACCTCCATCACAATGCTCTTAAACAGATGAAAGAAAAGGAGGATGTTTTGCTGAGATAAAGATGCTTTTCTTTCACCCAGCCCACCCCAGAGCCAGCAGTGACTGCTGTGACATTTCCCCAGTGCTGCTGAAGTCCCAGAGGATCAGAGCACTGCAGGAGGAATCTCCTTCCTACCTTTCAGTGTTGCCTTCTTGAGCACTTTCATGGCATAGAGGTGGTTGCTGTCTGGGGGTGTTATTTTTCTCACCAAGAAAACCTGAGGCAGAAGAACACCACATTCACCAAGTACTAAACACTGGCAGTAGAAGCTGGATGCTTCCCAAAGTAGCAAACCCCAGAGTGTCCCAAAGAAGCTCGAGCTTTCCCATGGGGTTTCCAGGGAAGTGTGGACTCCTCCCACCCCTCAGTCTCATGCTGCACTTTCCTCCTTTCCAGCCTTCCACACTCCTGACTGCTGCAGCTCCCATGGGGCTGGGGCTGTGACTGGGGTCTTGATGCTTCACTGTACCACTGAAGCCTCCTGGTTTGTCCCATCAACTCAGGGACACTTATTCAGGTCCTGCATCCTCTGGATTTTCATCTCCTTCCCTTCCCTGATGTCTCATTCTACCTGGTTTTAGGCAGCCTCAAAAGGACACCACCTGCAGGTGGGTGGGCTTGGAGGTGCTGCTGTTGGACTGGATAATGCCAGAGGTCTTTTCCAACTTTCCTCTGATTGTCCAAAGCCACTGCTGCATTTGCAGCACACAGTTCTGTGCAAGCCCCACTGTCAGCTGGTACCTGACTGACCCCGGGCAGATTTCATGTGCCAGCAGATGGTCTGTAAGAGACCTGGGTTATTGAAAGAGATAAGGGCTACAGGCTACTTCCTTCCTTCTTCTCAGAAGGGAAACTGGACCGTAAACAGGGGCCAAACCCAGCCTGGGGCACACAGCAGCAGTTCTGAGAAGGGAGGAACATGCCCAGGAACATTCCTGGGAGTCAGGAAAGTGGTTTTGTTGGGGATGGTTCCTTTCATCACCAGAATCATTCCCCTGGCACGGCACATAGGAAGAAGTGATCTCACCTTGCCAAAAGAGCCTTGTCCCAGCACCTTCAGGAGCTCAAACTGTGAGGGATCAGCCTTCTCAGAGCCCTCCTTCACATGGTGTGTGATGTTGATTTCCTGCACACTTTCCCCCTGAAACAGAGGGCACATGGTTGGCAGGGACTCCTGAGCAAGGGGAAGCAGCCTGATGGGATTGTGGAACAAGGACTGCAGCTCCAGACTCACAGGAGCCACAGCTGAGAGAACCTAAAGGTTGGTGCTTGTCACAGGTATCAGCATCTGCAATCAATAAGTCAGGGTAGGGAGGACCAGGTAAATACAGAACCCTCCCTCTCAACCACAGGAGCTGCTTTGAACTACATTTCAGAAGAGTGCTTGAGAAGCACCTTCCTTTTTGAGGCACTGGTAGCAAAAACAGGAGTGTTTATGCCACTAAAAATCCCACAACACAAAAAATACGGCACTGTTGTCAAAACAGGGCCAGGGCTGGCAAAAACCAGACATGTTGGAGCCCATCTGCTCAGCAATCTGAGCAACTCTGCAACATAAGTCTAAGTGCATCTTCAGCACATACAGATGATGCTTTAACAGACTCCAGCCTTCAAGAAGATTGAGGGGAAGCCAAGGTCTCTGGCACATGCTTTGTTTAAAACACATTATTTTACTTCAAAAAAATAAAGAAGAAAAAATAGATTTAATCAGCATAAATAGAATAAACTCACCAAGGGAGCTGGGCCAGCACAGCCACAGACCCTGAGGTGATGCTGAAACACCTCCTATTCCCAGCAAAACTTTTGGACCCAAAGGACAGCAATTATGTTCACAAATGCATCAAACCCTGCTGTCCCCAGCCCTGGGGAAGCTGTGGCTATCAGAAGCTGCAGAAACCTGGAACTATGATTTATTTTTTTCCCTTGCAGAGTTGGGGAAAAAAATTACACTTTGTTTTCTCTACCTTTTCAGACACTTGGTCTGGAACCAGCTCATCAAAGCAGCTTTTAAAGCCAGCCAGAGCCAGGTGCCAGCCCTGCCCGTCCTCCTGCCCAGCCCACTCCCACCCTGCAGTGCCCATGGCTGTGGTTTCCTGCACCGAGCTCCCTTCCCCTCTCTCAGGCCGGGTTTGTCCCGCTTTAGGCAGTGGCTTTGTTTCTGTGGTGGGAGCTCTGCTCTCTCCTGTGCTGCTCAGGCACTCAGGGCAGGGCACAGGAGCTCCCTGTGTTATCCTGCCTTTCCCTGGGCTCGGTGATCACAAACAAGATCCCATAATCCCTTAAACAACACATTTTCGTGTTCCAGATTATCTCCCAGCTCAAAGCAGCCACTTTGCACTTCTGGGTCCATCTGAAGGCTTAGTCCCTGCAGACAGCTGCTGTGAGGAACAGCTTCCCACCTCCAGAGCTGGAGCAGGAGCCAGCCAAGTTCACCTCCTCCTTGCCAGCTCAGCTCTCCAGAGAGAGAGCCCCACAGCACGGAGAGATCCAAAAATGGACCCATCAGGAAGAAATTCTTCCTTGTGAGGGTGGGCAGGCCCTGGCAAAGGTGCCCAGAGCAGCTGTGGCTGCCCCTGGATCCCTGGAATTGTCCAAGGCCAGGCTGGATGGAGCCTGGAGCAGCCTGGGACAGTGGGAGGTGTCCCTGCTGTGGCAGGGGTGGCACTGGAGGGGCTTTGAGGTCCCCTCCAGCCCAGCCCATCCTGACATCCTCCTGTTTCACAGAAACACTTTGAGAAGCCATTTGGTATCCTGCTGCCATAAGGGAGGGTTTTCCCTCATGGACTCATCCACTAACTTGGAATTCCACTCTCAGGATTTGTGTGACAGCTCCTACAGCCTGGCTGGCAGCACACACGTCTCCAGCACAGAAAGCACCTGCGTGCCACCGAGGTCGGCTTCTCCCCGTGTCACCACAATGAACCATCCCAGAAGGCAGAGAAAGAAAAGCAGACCCCAGTGCCCTCAGCATCCACGGGAAGCATCAGCCAGCGGCAGGGAGGGAAGCAGCAGGAGGTGGCAGTGGCAGCAGGAGGTGGCAGCGGGAGTGGCAGTGTTACTGACCGGGCTGGAGAGCTGGCCGGGGGCAGGCAGCTGCAGGCTGCAGGGCTTGGCTCGCTGCTTCCTCTGCAGCCAGAGGGTCAGGAAGGCCCACACACGGGGGAGTTTAGGGTCCCTGTCCATTGTCCCATCCCGATAACAGGACCGGTGGCCCGCTGTGGGCTCGGGGCCGGGCCGGGAGCTCCGGCGGCTGCGGCAGATGCACGGATGCGGCTTGGCACGGAGAGAGCTTCACGCTCCCCCTCCCCAGCAGCACTTGTGGTTTGGGCTTTTTTTTTTTTTTTTTTTTTTTTTTTTTTTTTTTTTTTTTTTTTCCTTTCTCAGGTTTGTTTTTTAAAGAAATAACGTCACAGCTCCTCGCTGGCATTTGGGTTCCCTGGCTCAGATAAAGACACTGATAGAAAACACACACTGTCTCCCTAACGTGATTTCCACCTAATACTGCCTGAAGTTCTGGGAGCCTGGGGGTATTTCCACAACAGGGGAAATTGTGAGAAGCCACTTTCCTCTCTAAAACAGAAGAGAAAAACTCACAAGAACACACCACACCCAGAAGTGTGACGACACCTTGGAGAGCTGCACATCTCTTCCCTCCCACTGGCACAGGGCTGAGGGCTCACCCACGATGGGATCCCTCCAGGAATGTCGGGATTTGCATTCAGCCCTTCACTTGCCTTGTGCTGCACAGTCCTTGCTGTGGAGTCTGGGGTTATTTATCTGAGAGCCACCCTGAAGGTCCACGTGAGGTGTTTTTAAGGGCATTTCTTGTTTCTGAACCCACCACGGCTCAGATTATTGGCAGGACAGAGCAGAGGTATTGCGAGGGCTCGTTTTGCCTCCTTCCCCATGCAAACCTGTTCCCCTTTGACCTTTCCATCAGGACAGACAGACGTTTCCTGCAGCAAGACCCCAGAGGGTGCACGTAAGAGAGAAACCCCTTGAAATGAGTCAAAAGACACCCACACGAAAGGAAATAGCTCCGTGTCAGTGCTGATTTCTGAGCCTCTCCTGAGAGTGCAGAGGATGGAACCAGAGACACAAATTACTATGACTGTCTTGTCCCCTCTGCCCCCACCACGTGCTCTTGGAGAACTGATAACGAAAGAAACAAATGACTGGGGCAGCTGGGCCCAGCCCCACCTCGGTGCCTGGGGCAGGAACAGCACCTGCAGCTGCTCAGCACAGAGGAGCCTGTTCACACCGACACCTCCTGCCTTCGGACACAGCCCAGGGGAGGAGAAACCCTGTCCAGCCTGTGCTGCCCCAGATAAGCACCCATCCCACGGCAGCCCCACGTTCCCAGCGTGGGGAGCACTGAACTCCCCGTGCGTGGGCCTGGCAGGAGCTGATAAATCTCATCCTGACCCAGACAACCTTTCATGTCGTGCTACCAGCGTGGGAGAGGAGCCTCAGAAAGGCAATAAAATCTCCCCTGTACATCCACGCACCCAAAAGTGCCCGTGCTGCCTCGCTGACAAGATCAGAAAGCTACAGGAGACACGAATGAGAGCACGGGAAGGGGGTTGGTGTGGGGAGGAAGGAGGAGGAGGAGGATGAAATCAAGTCCAGGATGTCACGTGGGCAATGAGCAATAGCTGCTCTCCGCAGCAGCAGTCCCACAGAGCTGAGGGGCTGCAGGGGTGGGAGTTTTCAGAGAGGTCCCTGCCGGCTCTGCTCGTGCCCTGGCGTGTGGGACAGAATGCAAATGAAATGGGGGAGTCTCCCCGAGGTGCCCACTGCAGCTCTCCTACCTTGTCTGCCGAGTCCACCAGGTCCTTCTCTATCCAAGTGATGTCAGATTTTGCCTGTGGGACAATAAATAAACGTCAGCACAGAGAGGCTGTGATTCTCTGCTGAGGTTTTCCCAAAGAACGTGTTCAGCGAGGCCAGGTGAGCTGTTCACAGCCCCTGTGGGTGTCTCAGCAGCCAGCACTCCTCGGGATGAGATTCTGAGCCATGTCTGGCTCCAGGAGAGCAGCTGGAGGCAGATCCCAGTAAATAAATTTATATTTATTTGATTTGATAGACTCAGGGTGACTTGGAGGTGGGACTGGAGCTACAGAGGGGAGAAGGAAATGCAAACCCTGAGGGGAGGGAGGAGCCACACGAGAACAGTGACATTAGAGCTGAGAATTAACTGATTTTCAGCTTCAGAAGGACGGAATCAGATCGGAGGGGCCCCTGCAGTCACCTCTTCCCCTTCCTCCTCTGCACTGCTGTGCCTTGCAGGGGGAGCAGCTGGGTGACTGTCCCACTGCTCCAGGAGCAGCAGGGTGACAAATCTGCCAGAGCCACAGCTGAACCCCTTCCTGAGCGAAAAGTGATCACAAGACCCTCAGCAGCCCCCGGCCCAGGGATCCCTCCCACCCACCGGGAAGGCAGCTCCACCCTGGCTCCCTCGGAGCACACCCCAGCCCCTGCCCCTGGGATGGGAGCACTGGATTCCCACAGGAACACATCTCTGCAGGGCCAGCACCTGCTGTCACCCACAGCCTCCAGATTCCACAGATTCCTGCTCTGCTGGGAAACGAGATGGGCTTCTCCTGGGAGATAAAAGCCCAGGAGGACGCTCCAGTCAGAGGAGGAGACAAGTTCTGAACCTCCCTGTGCTGGCACAGAGGGCTGAGTCACCCCAGAGCAGGGCTGGGGACAGACAAATGGGCTTTTCCCAAGTTCAAATCACAAGTCCTGTTTTCTACTTTCCCCCTTTTTTGAGGGAGGATTTTACAAGCCAGAAGCCAAGAGACAGGTTTGTTTTTGCTCGCGTTTTGTCACTTTGCCGGTTGAGACCGTCACATCTAAATGCAAGAAAAAAAAAAAAACCGCCCTGGAAAAGCTCGAAACAGATTCTGCTCTTGGCATTTTGCTTCCTATTCATCAACAACTAACCAGAAGCTGTTTTAATTTCTGTTGCTTCAACACATGCTCTGGTCCCAAAACACTCCCAAAATCTGGCAGCACCTAGGAAAGACACTTCTTAGAAAGCAGTCACACCCTCCAAAACGCCTTTTCCAAAAGAGTGCTTAATTAAACCTGGATAAGGCCTGGCTCTCTAGGATCAGGAATTCCCCGATTCCTTGTGTCCTGCAGCAGGGACAGAGCCCAGCAGCGCAGGCAGAGCAGGTATTTTATCAGACACTTGCCTCCTGGATCCTTGGCTTGCTGCGGAAGAGGAGCCTCAGCATCTCCAAAGCTTCGGGCTGTTATCCTCCCATCCTTCCCCACTGGATCCTGAGCTGGGAGCCCAGAGCAGCGCCCGGAGCAGCACCAGAGCCCCGGCGCCGAGGCTGTGTCACTGGGATGTATTTTGGGAGTTTTACTGAAAGGAAGCGGCGGTTTCGGATGGGGAAATGGCTTTGTGTGGCCACGGCTGCACAATGCAGCGGCCACACCAGAACACTGCGCGGCTTTACGGGTGCTTAGGGGTGGAAAGAGCCATCAGCAAATCTCAGCGGCCTTTTCACGGGGATCAGCTCAGCCCCCGTGTCATACACATGAAAACAGGCACAAAAAGAACGATTTTAGGCACTGCCCGAGGCAGCAGAAGGGAAAGGGCCAGGAGGGAGCAGCAGCTTCTGGATCAGCACAGGAGCAACGTGGTCCTGCTGGTCCACCAGGAAGATGTTCCAGGGAGTGGAGCCCCTCTGTTCTGGAGCCAGGCTGGGAGAGCTGGGGGTGCTCACAGCTCCAGGGAGAGCTCAGAGCCCCTTCCAGTGCCTAAAGGAAAGCTGAGGACAGTTTTTAGCAGGGCCTGTTGTGATAGCACAAGGAGCGATGGTTTTATGCTAAAAGAAGGGAGATTTAGGTCAGATAAAGGGAAGAATTCTTTTACAAGAGGCCTTTTACATGGTAAAACCCATGGCTGAAAGCAACTGATCTCCTGAGGAAACTGGGAGTGCACATGTGGCCCCCATTTTCCTTGCACAGAGAAACTGGAAGAGAACTGGTTCAGAATGATCCAGCTGAAAACTTCCCTCTCACTCCCTGTGTCTGCACCGCCTGCCTTGGCCATTCCCATCTCTGTCCCTGCTGGGAGGGATCTCAAAGCCCATCTCACTCCACCCTGCCATGGCAGGGACACCTCCCACTGTCCCAGGTGCCCCAAACCCTGTCCATCCTGGCCTTGGACAATTCCAGGGATCAGAGACAGCCACAGCTGCTCTGGGCACCTGTGCCAGGGCTCAGCACCCTCAGGGGGAAGAATTTCTTCTTATATCTGATCTAATTCTCTCCTCTTTTAGCTTAAAACCATTCCCTGGTAACCTGTCCCTGTGTGCTGTGTGAGAGGTGACCCTGTCAGTGGGGTGGTGGCTCAGATGCTGGCACTGAAGTGTCACCTCTGTGGCTGTAAACTCTGTGTGAACCTGCTGCCAGGGGCACCTCGGCCCCAGGAAAGACGATCCCCAAATCCAGCAGACACAAAGGGCTCCCAGTGCACACATTAAAGGTGCTGTAATCCAATTCTGGGGAGGACCAAGCTCCAGCCATTCCCAGCATCAGCTCCATAAAACAGGACACTGGCTGGCCCCACAGATTTCAATCAGAATTTCCAGGGACTGCCTTTGCCTCCTGCCAGGATCCAGTTACAGCCCCCGAGCTCCGGGAGGGGAGGATCAGGCTGCCACAAACAGGAAGGTGATGCTGTGAGGAGCTGCTCCTTGAGGAGGGACAGCTGCTGGCACAGCCACAGCTTCCCAAGGGGATGTCTTGGCAGAGGGTTCAGCTGCTGCCCAGGAAGGACTGGATGAAGACAGCCTCAGACCCTCCTTGCCTGAGTGTCAGCATCGGGAAGGAATGCGGGAGCTTCACACTCCTGAAATTTTGCATGAAGTTATTTTAGGTGACCTGTTCTGGAGCAACAACTCCCCTGTGGAGCAGCAGCTCCTGCTCTGGGGGGAGCCTGGAGTCAGTGGGAAGCATGAGGTGCTGCAGCTCTGCGGAGGAAGAGAGGCTGAAGTTTGTGGAGAGCAAAGGCTGCTCTGTCTGGAGCTTTTTTTTTCAAGTGGTGGTTCTCAAAAAGGGGAACAAACAAACCAAAGAAACCTCCCCAGTCACTGCCTGCCCCTGCAAAGGCCTTTTTTGGGCAGGGCTGGCCCTTGGCCTCATTTGCAACGAAAGAATTGGCCAGAACCTCCTACTTTCGACTGTACCTCAGTGCTGGGTCCTCTTCAGTGCCCCGGGGAGTCCCAGCCTGAGAAGTGCCCTGGGACACCGAGCAGAGGCCGGCCCAGGCCGGGGAGGGAAGGGCTCAGCTTGGGGCACCTGCGCCTTGGGGCCACGGATTCTCTCAAAAGAAGAGGGAGATTCTCGGAGCAATCCAAGAGGATGTGCAGGGAGAGGCTTCCTCAGCCCCTCAGCTCCCACTGAAGCCTCTGCGGACAGACAGCAGCCTCGGGGGCCCAGGAGGAAGGGACACGGCTCTGGAGGTGGAAGTCCTGCACAAAGCCACTGCCACAGCACGGGAACACCGGGGACCTGTGGAGGGGCTAAGGACAGGGGCGGATCCCTGGCAGGGGGTTTGCAGGGAGGGATTACTGACAGGGAGCAGGGCTGCACTTTCACCCCACACCACCTCCAAGGACTGCCGCTGGTCTCCTGAAAAACAAAACCAACCAAAAATGGGAAAGGGAGGAGAAACCCAGAGGACACAGTCGGGCCTCTGCCCAACTGGGGTAACGTGGTGTCCAGAAATCCTCAAATCCTCAAAGCCCTTGTGCCCAAACCCTTACACAGCCACGGCAGCTGAGGAAGGGAATGACCAGCTCCATCCTGGCATGGAAAACATCAGGAGCCTCCCCACACACACACATGGTTTAAACAAAAGCCTGGCTCCTGGAAACGCTCTGCCATCCTCCTGGGGGCAATTCCTCCCCACTCACAGAGGGAACCAAACTGTGTAAAATGAACCTGGTGGCTCCTGGCAAGGACTCTGCTGCTCCTCCAGTGATCCTGGCTCCCCACAACGGGTTACAGCAGATCCCTAAAGAGGGAACACTGCCACGGGACAGGCAGTGTCACACTGGCACCCCTCGAGCACATTCCAGCAGGTGGCACTCAGAGCATCTTCAAAACGTGTTTCTCATCTCAAACGGGATGGGGGGAGCCCAAAGCTCATTCCATAAACACCCAGGTCATAAACACCCCTCTGGGAAGAGTCAGCACCCCAAAACAGAGGGATCTTGGAAGTTATTAAGGGATGAAGGGTTTTCTCAAGCAAAGCTTGAGGCTGAGGAAGGGAGAAGGCAGATGGTGGCTCACACAGCTGAGCCCCTGTCCTGGTGCTTCACGACGTCCTTTTTGATCTGCTCAGTTTTTAACCGACTCGTTTCACAGGGAACCCAGAATATCTGCTTTATGCCAGAGGGGTCAGGTCGGTTTTGGGATGGAGAGAGCAGAGAGGCTCCCCCTCACACTCCCGGGGCTCCTCCTGCTCCTGGTTCTCTCCAGGGTGATGCTGGCAGCAGATCCTCCAAGCTTCTTAAAAAAATAAATTAATTAATACAATTTCTCCACCCTTTCCAGGCACCACAAGCTGCAACTGGCCAGGGTCAGCTGACAGTGAGCTGCTTGGGCTAAAGACACAAGCTCAGGCAAAAGATGTTCCAGACTCCACAGAGAATTCCTGATGGCTCCTGCTGCAGTCCCAGGGCTGTGAGAGGAGCACGGGGAGCCAGCAGGACTTTGCACCCAGTGAAACGTGACACTGGGGAGGAAAACACCTGTAACAGGCAGGAGACAGGGAATTACTCAGTTCTGCAGCTTCTACAGAGCAAATCAGCCTCCAGTGCAAAAGAGAAAGGATGCAGCCTCCCCTTGCTGCACACAGCTCCCAGCAGGGAGGAAAGCTCTGCTCAGAGCAGATTCCCATCAGCTTGAGCTTTGATGGTGCTAAAACCAGGGGACCCCGTCCCAGGCTGTTCCAAACACAGAATGCCACAGGAGCCAGCAGTAAAGACCCACCTTCCATCAGGGCACAGGGCACTTCTGCTGCTTTCAGTAGGAAAGCCGAAAACTCTTTCTAGCTGAATGATAAAATACAACGCTGGTTTCACAACAAGAACCAAGACTTTTTTGCTGCCCTTGGAGTAATCGTGGGATGTGGAAACTATTCTGTATCACAGGAACGCCAGAATTCCACACTCCTCCCACAGCACACGGGCTGCCCTCCCCTGCAAGGCACACAGAAAGGGGGCTCAGGACATGGAAAAGCCTTTGCTTGGTACCTGCCAGGGCTGCTCTGTGCAGGTGGGGAGAACCCGGCTCTCTGCCACCCCCTGAGAAGGTCACACAGTGAGGGAAAAAGGATTGTCACATGCCGGGGGTGGCTGTGAACTGCAGCAGGGTTAAAAGCAAAAAAAAAACCCGTGTCCAAAACACACCCTGAGCTGTGCATTACCAACACCCCGGTGAGAGCACACAGGATGAGTGCTGGAGCAAAGCTCTATTTTATCTTTAAATGTTCATAAAACCGTGGATGCAGCCAGCAGCCTCCATGGCTCAGCTGCTCCGTGTGCCAGGGACAGGACTACAGCATGGAGATCATCTCCATCCCCTCCCCAAAACATGGAGATCACACCCATCCCCTTCCTAAAACACAGAGATCACACCCATCTCCTTCCCAAACATGGAGATCATACCCATCCCTTCCCAAACATCACACCACAGGGATTGCAGCCACCCCCCACACTGGGAATACCACATTTTGTCCTGTTCCCCTCAGATGTTGTTTGTAAGGAACTTTTTCCTCCTCACTTTGTCCCTGTGGAGACCCCGGGGGTCCCCTCCTGGATCCCAAAGATGACCACTGACCCCAGGGCTGGTGCAGAGCCATCACCTCTCCCTGTGACAGCAGTCATGGCACATCCCCAATCCCAGTAAATCCACCTCTCTGACAGGAGGGGATCACTTCAGCCACGTCTCAGGAGCAGCTCTGCCCTCACGGAGGCTGCAGGCACAAACAGGATGAACACTCTCCCTCCCCGTGGCCAAAGGGGACGTTTCCCAGCTGTGCTCTCCAGGACTGCCAAGGGAAGGACCTGGATTTCACGCTGCAGTTGGGAAACTCTCCCTGCCTCAGAGCTGCAATGAGATCAGCAGCAGTGTTGCAATGCCTCTGCTCCCAGTGCTCAGAGGCTGCCCCAGGCACGCACACAGGGGATTCCCTAAGGGAGAAGGAAAAGGGCTCCAGGCAAAGCAGGAATTCTTGGATAGCTGGGACTCCCCTTCCTGGATGGTCCTCAGCCCGTGGCAGCCCTGCCAGCAGCACAGTGCAACCAGAGGGAAAACAGCTTTTGCAGCTTCACCTGGAGCTATGGAAGGAATTTACAGCTCATGTCCAAACCAGGCTTCACTTCCAAATAAAGCTGAGACTGGTGAAGCTGCAGGAGCTTCAGGCAGATTTGTCTGTGTGTGCAGGGAAAATCCCAACCAGCATCTTGGCCAGCAAACCCAGTCAGGGGCACCGAGCTCCCAGCTGCTGGGGTGGGTGACCCAGCGACCCAAACCCACCCTGGCTCCTTCAAAAATCAGAAGTGAATGAGTTCTTTGGGGTCCCCTCCAAGTACAACACACAGTAACAGATTTTCAGGGTTTCCTTTCCTTCAATAAAAGAGGATTTCTGGAGACAGAACATGAGGCAGCTTCTATGAACTCACCAGGGGGATGGAAATGGCAGAGAAGGAACCAGAGTGGTTTGGATGGGTCGGGGACCATGTGGGAGGGCTGCTGGAGCAGACTGCTACATTCCTCGTGTGCAAGTCCTGTAAACTGACCCCTCTTCAATTATTCATTAGAGCCCGCAGCTCATCAGAGGCTCTGCTCCTCAAACAGGGATTTATTTGTGTTTTTTAAGAGCTCAGAAGCTGCTGCTCGCCATAGCCCAGCCCTGCCAAGGACACAGAGCAAAGGCTCTGCCAGGAACAGGCCAGGCAGCTGTCAGGCACTGCTGGAGCAGCAAACCCCCTCCATTCCTTCAGCTGACAAGGCAGAGCAGCCAGTTTGAACTCGGAGCTTTACCAGTGACAGGCTGGAAAAGCCAAATGTTAAGAGTGGCCAAGCTGCTGCCCAGTCCCTGCAGCGTCAGGGACATTTCCAGGCAGCACCACAGCTCACTGGAGATGTCCTGCCCAGCCACGGGGGCCAGTGTGGCCAGAGCCCCAGGCTGGGAAGCACAGGAGAGGGGCAGTGGGCTGAGAAGGGATTTCCTGAGGGATTTACCTGCCCCTTGCCACAGCTCCACAGCTCTCCAGGTCCTGGAGGAACCAGCAGCAGCTGTGCAAACACGCACAGAGCAGAGCACTCACTTGTTTGTTTTGAAACCCTTCACGTTAAGAGGCTGTGGTTAGTGGTGTCCAGCACTGAGCAGGATCCCACGCTGGATGTGGGGCCTGTCCTGCTCTCAGCCTGGAGCTCAAGGGAGGAGCTGGCCAGAAAGGCCTCCCTCACCTGGACCCTCACTGGACACACATCCCTGGAGCAGCCTGGGATGGTGGGAGGTGTCCTTGCCCAGGATTCCTTCATGCCCTTGCGAGATACTGCAGGGAAGGACCTGCCTCGAGCTTTACCTGGTCAGGATAAACCAACAGGAGCTACACAGATCTGGGGAAAAGCCTCACCTGTGCCTCTCCTGCAGTGCCACAGCCAGGCTCAGCCTGGAGCACCTCCTGCCTGGTGTCTGTGGCAGAGCACAGCCCCTGCTCCAGTCTCAAAGGTCCCTTTTATGGTACAGAGCTGGGAGAGCTCAGTTCTTCCCTTCCCCAGTTCTCCCTGTGCTCTGTGATTATCACCCCAGAACAAGCTGATCAGCACCCTCAGCCCGTTCCCCAGAGAGAGTGTGGGCACACTCAGCACTGCAATTCCACTCCTCTGCTCTTCATGATGAAGTGATTTCACTAATTGGGTGTTGTACTTCCATGTATAATTCCTCATGCTTGGCACCCTCAGGGAGCACAGGCTCACCCCTCAGCCAAGCTGGCTGCAGAGCAGGCTGAAAAACCCCAATTATAAGAGGTTCCATTCTTCCACTGAATTCAGTTGCTGTTCCTCAGCTGAACAAGGACCTATTTCACCCAACCTGGCAATTAAAACTTGGAGAACACAGGAGAGAACCAAGTTCTGTACCCAGAGAGGCTTTTAACCACCACCACCAAAGAGGATGAGAAAGAAATCCATCCTTGTGCCCATCCTGCATTGGATCAGCAGCCTGGTGTTAGGGATGTGGCCATGATTAACCTTGTTTTCAGTGCAAATTCAAAACACAGCCTCATCCCATCCAGTGTGACCAGTGACTCTTCCCCAGCACTAGGATCTTGCAGACATTCCCAAGGAAAACACAGTGAGGAATGGGGCCTGCAGGGACTTGTGCACCACAACTGTTCTTGAAAGGCAGAAAACACAAGAGGTTGTGAAATGCACCACCTGTCCTTGGTAGGGAGCTGAGCTGGAGCTACAAAAGCAGCAAGCAAGTGCCAGAACAGGGCCAGCCTGGCCCCAAACACCCCCCTGCCACCCCTCAGTGACCACATCCTCGTGTTTCAGGTGAGACGTGACGGAGGCACCACACTCCATCATCAATCTCACAGCACCGACTGGGAACTCCCCGACTCTTTTGAGGAACTCTTGGATTTCCTCCTTTTCAGAGAGCCTTTGGTCATGGCCCAGGCACAGGAGGGCTGTGCTTTGGCAGCATCCTGCTGACAGGGCCAGGGAGGGACAGGGCTGACTCGTGGGCGTTGAGTAATCGCCGCTGTCGCCGCTTCGGGTTATTTTTAGCAGAGATCACAGAAAGAGCTGCAAAAGGATAGCACAAACCTGGAAGAAAGGTGCCTCTTCCCCTTGCAGCTCTCCACACATGGCACAGAAGGGTGTGGGAGGGAGCCTGAGCAACCTTCAGTGTGAGAACAGTCACCTGGCATGGTGAGGGCCGCTTGCTTCTCCTGCTGGAGGGAGAGCCAGGAGCTGCTGCTGCTCTCTAACCACAGAAAGAACTGAAACTCTCAGATATTCTGGGTGCTGCCTGTTCCCCCATCCACAGCATCTCAGGGCAGAGCTTGCCCTCCGGTTGAAGGTATGTGTTTACAGGAGGGATTTCATTTGTGCTGGTAGCAAACATACCTTGTACAAACTTGGAAAACGCCACCGAGGTTATTTCAGGAGCGTGCAGCAGAGCTTTGGGTGCTCAAAAGTTACCCAAAATGGGATTGTCAGACACTGCTCACAGGCATTTTGGCCATGGGGCCTCAGAAAAGTGGAAAGCAGGACACCTGAAGCAGCACAGGGCTCTAGTGTCTTCCCTGCTCTGGGATGTTGGAGAACTTGCCCACTGCTCTGCTCCAGCCTGGACTGCATGTCCATGTCCCACAGAGCAGCAAAGGAACCTCAAGTCTTTTTTGGCCTCTAGCTCATGATCTCTCTGTGGAATGGCACCTACAGATGGAATCAGCCAAGGTTTGTCTGGGTGATGTCATTCAAAGAGGAAAAAGTCCTAAATGATTTTTAAAGCGATGTCCATCAGCCTCATTTAGGGAAGGGCAGTTCAGCCAAGTGTTTGAAGATTAAAGAGGCAAAGTCTCAAACCTTAGGAACCCAGCTGGAATCCAGCCAGAAGACACAGATTCCTTTTTTTCCCCATGCCAGAGATACAGGCACAGTGAAGAGTCATAAACCCACTGTTCCCAGGGGAGGGAAGTGCAAATTTCATTGACCTGAATTCATCTGACCCAAAGATTTCTTGGCAAGGCGATGAAGAAGTGCCAGGCCAGCTCCAGAGTGGGACAGAGAGGCAGATCAGGTAGAAGAGATGCACTGGCACTGCTAGAAATCCACAAATGTCCCAGGGAAAAAAAAAACAAAACACAACAACAAAAAAAACAAAACTGGCTGAAATGTTGACAACTGGGGTTTAGGTTTAAATGTCTTTTGCTAAAAATACAGAGTAACCAGCTGGAAAAACAACCCAAGAAGCCCCCAGAGCTCTCGGCAGGGCGATGATTCAGAGGGGGAAGCTGCCACAGGGCCCTTGCTGAGGGGACAGAGCTCCTGACAGCCTCTGCTTGGGAAGGATGCCCAGGGCAAATCCAATGTGTTGTGTCATTCTCCACGCTCAGAGCATGGCTGGATCAGGAAAGGAAATCCTGAGGGGATTATGATTTCACGGTGCTGACATGGCTCTTCTGCTCTGCACTGAGTGCAGGACAGGAATGGGCACAACCAGGAAATGCCCACGGTGACAGCACCGTGCTGTCCTGTACCTGGGGAGGCTCACAGCAGACTAATCAAGTCCTTCCACACCACACTGCTCATGTGTGGAGCACGGTGAGCTTGAGCTGCCTCAAGAAGGACTCGCAGGTTCAGACCCCTGCCCAAAACACGGGAGACAGCAGCTCAGTCCTTTCTGTCATTCCCAGTGATGCTGACAGGGATGCAGAGGGCGATTTGGCAGAAGTGGAACTTCTCCCAGCCCCACCAAGGCAAGAGAATAAACAGATACCAGACTCTCAGCAAGGGCAGCTGTGCCAAAACCATCAAATACTCTTGTACTTCTCATCCCAGCTGGCAAGATCACACCCCAGAGAAAGGCATAAACACGGCACCGAAACAGCCCAGGGCTGCTCACTTCTCACCTCGGCCACGGCCTCCACACCAGCTCCTGTGTGCTGGGCAGGGGGGCCTCTGGAAAACCTTCAGGCATGTTTGGATGACCAAAGGGACAGGAAGACAGGGGTTTATCTTTGCTCTTCCCTGTCCGCAGTCCCCTCACACTCCCACGTGCACTCCTGCAGATTGACATAGCAGCAGCTTTGCAGGGTTTAAAAATAACCGGAGTCAGCTCACACCCCCCACGCTCACAGGGACTCACAGACGTAACCCCGGGGCATTTTTTACCTTGGATGGAGGATTCCCACCTTCTTCTGGAGCTGCCTGCCCGTTCTGCAAAGGAAGAGAACCCTCTGTTAGCACATGCTAGGCATGGGATTGTTCCTCACGGCCCTCACAAAAGCTGGTGACTTTGGGAGCCCCTCAGGTGGGACAAACAGGACACGGTGGCACTCTGGGCATGGTACGAGATGGCTGAACTTTTCCCCATACACCAGACTCTTGTCTTTTAACTTGTTTAAAATAAAGTCTCTAGCCCAGACAGCCTCTCCACACTTCCCCCAAATGAAACTGGGGCTCCTAATCCACCCAGAATTGCTCGTGGGGCGAGCAGCAGCAGCGAGGATCCCTGCGGTGGTCGGTGCAGATCCCCCCGGGCACCACAGTGCTCCATCCCAGCGCTCCTGCCCCACTCCGTGCCTGCTGCTGGGGACTGCTGGCAGCAGCAGCAAGAGTTAACAACCACTGTGCTTTAATTGGAGCGGTTATCAGTTATTTATTACCCTATGGCAGCCGATAGCTGCGGGAAATCTGCCCCGCCTGGCTCCAGCTCCAGCCCGCACAAGGTCACAGCAGGTGACCTGCGGTGGCACCGGGCAGGTGTCACCTCGGAGCCCGGCCCAGGAGGGATCAGGTTCAGCCCGGCACCGCCCGGGGAAGCCGGGGGAGCAAAAGTGGGTGGGATTTCATCGAGACACAGATACTCAGAGCAGGGTAAACGCGTACAGGAGGCTTTCTGCAGACTCTGGAGAAAAACAAGGGCAAGAAGAACTTTGCTTTGACATCTGTTTGTACTGCAGTCTCAGGCTCCAAAAATCATGGCATTCCTCTCCTCCTCTGAAAGTACAAGGGCAGTTTATTCCCTCCTTTTCAGAAGTTAGAGGCCAAGTGAAGAGCTGCAATGCCAATGGATTCGAGCCTCAGATCCTCAGTGGAGTGACTGGGTTCTAGAGCCTTTCAGAACTGACAGAAACGATGCCAACTCCTTCCCTGGAGCACCAAGGATCCATTGATATGCCCAACCTGACTTCTTCCTCAGGTCTCCACTATACTGCAACATTTACGTCTCTGTGGACCCGACCTGAGCTCCACAGCTCACCTTAGTCCCAGCTTAACTTTAAGTCCCAAAGTAGTTTCAGCCAAGGACTGAAAAAAAGCCGCAGCAGCAGCACGAGTTCTCCCGGAGGAATGCTGCCCTGGTGTTTACACGGAGCTCTCAGTGCCATTAGCACAGAGAACAGCTGAGCAGTGAAGTAAGAACTTGTGTTTATGAGCAGCCCCCACAAGGCAGGGGGAGACACGGCACTGGAGATAACCAGACTTGGAGCAGGCTGATGTTTACTGGCTCAGCTGTCACCCATCCACAGCTCATAACTGGCTGCTAATCCAAACCACAGCTCGGCGAGGGCTGCTTCTCTCTCCAACAGTTAAGAAGCAGAATTTCAGTGTGGGGCAGAGAGAAGCAGTGCCTGGCTCTGGAGAACAGATGCACAAGGCATGTGTCAGGAGAGGGGTGAGTGGATGCAGGGGGTGTCCAAGCCCTCAGCTGCAAGGGTGAGCTGGGAGACACCAGGTGATACCTCCAGAGCCACCAGACTTCCGAGGGCTGGGTTTTATCAGCTCCCTGCTCCGAGGAAAACTTGTCCTTCTGCTGCTGCTAGAAACCCATCCTACCCGGGCTGGAAGGGATGGGGAAAGAAAGAGCAGTGTCCATGCCAGGGAGGTTTCCTGGGCATGCAGGTCCTGCTCTTAGAGGGATGAAGCTCCTGATGAGACAGTTGCTTTCTCAGGCTGACGTAAGTCAGATGTGTGAGCAGAGGATTGCAGTGTTTAGAGCCAAGTGCTCTCCTTCCACCCCAGAGCAAAACCAGTCCTTATTTCCTCATATGGAATTGGAGGGCCATTTGCAGATGTTCCAGATGGAAACACAGCTCCAGACTCATCACCTCCCGAGATAAAATATGGCCATTCAGCACGTCATGAGCAGAGCTGAAATAGTTTGTGGGTTTCTTGGGCTGACATTTGCCTCTTTAAAATGATTTAATTCTGCCCTGGCCCTGCACAGCACACACAGGGGGGAGCAGGTGCAGCTGCCCTCTCACAGCACGCTGGGGCTGCAAAGGAGCCTCCCAAATGTCCTGCTCTGAGAGAACTCCCAAGATCTCCCTCCTGCAGCAACCAGGCAACGTCTGCTGCAGGAGGGAGGCACAGCTCCTCCCTGGGGTGCCCAGGGCAGTGAGGAGCTCACCCAGGCTGTGCCAGAGCCTCCCCGGGAGCTCACAGCCTGTCCTTGCAGCTGCCCTGCTCCGGGGGGAGCGGCAGTGGGGATTACGGAGCTAATCTGATGGGCACGTGGAGCAGCAGCCAGGGCACCTCTGGGTGACTGACCCCTCCGACTGCCCCAGAGGTGACACAAACCCCTCCTGAGCACGGGCAGGGCAGTTTCCTTAATAGCACACAGAAAAGTCTCCTGGAAAACAAGTGCACTCAGTTACGCAACTGCCAGCCTGGCTGAACTTGGGAGATATTTATCTTAGGACATCTTGCGCTTTAAATCCTTTTAATTCCGCATAATCCACAGCACAGGGAGCAATTTCCAGACCAGGCCAGTGTGCTCTGATGTGAAACCAGGACGAGGCACATCCTGGCAGGACCGTGGGGACAGTGCCCAGTCCTGCCCTGTGCTTACACCACCAGCTCAAGCCATCCCGGGTTACCTACAGCTCTCCTGCAAAAGCAGCTGCTGCTGTTCCTGCATCCTTATGTTTTGAGGTGCCTCAAAACTCCTCACAAGTACCAGGTACCCAGAGATGCTCTTTTACCCAACTCTGATGAGCCATAAAACACTCAGGGAAGGAGCAGGGGAAGAAACCCTTCACCCCAGAGCTCCTGCTAGTTTGACACAAGAACAAGGCAGGTTTAAATTATTGCCATTAAAAAGGATTTATGGATCTTTCCTATTGCAGTTCAGAGCAAGGAAATAATTCTACAAAAATAGAGATCTCCAAAGGAACTCTGGTAGCCCAAACAGAGGAGCCTCTGCACAAGGCACATCAGAGATGACAGCTACTCAGCTGTCTCCCTTGTCTCTCGATCAGAGTTTGCACAGCTCAAGCTACCATGCTTGAGAAAAGAGTTATTCAGGAGTAGCTCCTGCTCAGTAAAGGGTGATACATATATACAGGTAAAAACAATTAGCTTGAAGTGGTGGAGTTTGGCATAATCTCACGTCAGTTGCAGTGTTGTAGGGTTGTGTAATGAAAGAAGAATTTGAAGCCAAGTGGAGCCCTGATGACAGATCCATTGCAATGGGGATGAAGTAATGGAATCAAAGAAACACAGGATGGTTTGGGATGGAAAGGACCTTAAAGCCCATCTCATTCCCTCTGCCATGGGCAGGGACACCTCCCACTGCCCCAGGCTGCTCCAAGCCCTATCCAGCCTGGCCTTGGACATTCCCAGGG
The DNA here is from genome assembly GCF_009819655.1 of Sylvia atricapilla. Lineage (NCBI taxonomy): Eukaryota > Metazoa > Chordata > Aves > Passeriformes > Sylviidae > Sylvia > Sylvia atricapilla. Next base: position 635,311 of record NC_089163.1, read on the forward strand.
ATGGAGCAGCCATAGCTGCTCTGGGCACCCTGTGCCAGGGCCTCACCACCCTCCCAGGGAAGGATTTCTGTGTCACTCAACTCCACTCTCTAGAATTTATACTCCAACCCAGCCACGTTTTTCTGCTACATAAGCAATACTGGAATAATAGAAGTGGAAGAGAGGATGGCAAGGTTAAAAAGAAAGCAGGAGAAACGATTCTAAAGCTCAGCCTCCAGGGCAGAGGGACTTGGCTCCTGGCAGGGAGCAGTTCAAACTCCCAGTGCCACCCACTCCCACACATTTCCCTGGCATGGCTGAGCTCTGGTGGGCTGGGACAAGGGGCACCACAGGGCAAATCCTCCCGGAGCACAGTGGAAAAACCCCAAATCCCTCAACAATAGGACTGATGCCTCCACCAGCGCGGTGACAGCACCTCTGCTCCATGACTCAGAAAGCAAAGGTCGGAGGAAGCCGGTTTCTAACCTGGATGGCAGCGATCCCAGGGCAATTTACGTAACCGGTGTTCCAGAAATGTCTCCTTGCCTTCTCAGTGGTGCCACCTCTCCCAGGAGCGGGGAAACTTCCCCCTTGGGCCCCTGCCCTTGGCCATTTTAGCCTCAAAGTGGAAAGCTCCTCCTAAACCCCATTCCCACTCCATTGCCGGACCTCAGGGGACTCTCTAACGTCTGACCCAGGTGTAAAGGTGAACAACACCTGAATTATCTTCCTCGCTGTAATCAAGAGTGTGTACTTATCACTTTAAACCAAAGAGAGGCAAATTGCTAAGTCCCACTTGAGATCCTGAGACGCAAAAATCCTGATCTGCTGAAATCCCACCTGCACGTGGTGCCTGACTCTGACCCCGAGCTGCGGCCAAGGTGAGACGGGGGAAGGGGAGGGCCAGAGGCTCCCTCCAGTTTCACTTTACGATTGACACACCCGCTCCTAAAGCAAT